>NW_020455205.1:2646963-2652006 GCF_003342845.1 Nothoprocta perdicaria | reverse complement strand
GTGCAGGGTGCGTGGGGCCGGCGGGTCCCCTGCCCTGGCGGCACGTGGGCTGTTCGTAGCTCGGCTGCCAGCAGGACCTGGGCTTTCCCTGCGCCCTCCTCGCCTTCATGAGAGCACTAGCGCATGGCCCTCATTAGTAGGGAAGACTTGATGTGTAACTCTGGTAGACAGTGATTAACACCGTGGAAACACTCGTAAATGAGCAGGTTAGGAATGCAAGAACAAATACTACTTCGGTCCCAAAGCTGTAGTTTGACAAATGCTCCTTTTGGCGGCAGCACCAGCTGCAGCAAACTGCCCCACGCTGCTCTTCCCCATCCTCGGGTGCCCCTGTCAGCCACAGCAGCACAGCTGCGTGTGGGGCTGCCTGGCAAAATAAAAATAAAATAGCCTGATAAGGAAACAGGCATGGGAACGGCCAGGGCAGGGGAGCGCGCGGGCGCCGCTGCTCCGAYGTGTCCCGCCATCGGAGCGTGCCGAAAACCTGCGGCTGCTTTCGCACACGGTATTTCTGTGCCCGGTACCTAGCTAACACATCTCCTAGTATTTGTCTTAAGGATTTTGATATTTTAATTTTGGAGCAAGAAACAGCTTTACAGCTGTGTGTGTCAGCTTATGAATCCTTTTATTTTTTTATTTTTTTTTCTTTTCCCTATTGGAGCAAYGGGGGACATGAAGATTTCAAAGAAAATGCAGAGATGGTGAGGTTGACTTCTTGTACAGCCTTGGGAATTGTGGGTTTGGTATTTTTGTAATATAGTTGTGAAATACAGTAAGTGAAAAGGATGTATGTTTGTTGACGACGGTGTGAAACTCCAATGCCAGAGGATTTTCAATTTGTTCTAGTGGCGTCTSTTTGCTCTCTTTTTATAACAGGATAGTTTATTCTAGTAAATTTTACTCTGTGCGATCAGTTTCTGGATCCTTTGTCCTCCAAATCAGGTATATTTTTCTAGTGATCAAGGAGTGCAGAACTCCTTCCCATCTGTTAGAACATGAAAAGCCCAAAGTAGAGCTCATAAAATCTCGGGCCTGTCCAGAGCCACGTTTGAGACAGGAGTCGGAGGTCTGGGGTGTGCATACGGTGTGSCTGCTGTACACAGTGTTGCGGATGTGCAGGTTGTAGGGGAATTGTGTTACCTAAACGTGTCATTACAATATGACTACAAGTGGAGGTGGCCAAGAACAACCAGGCAGCCGCTCCATAGTTCCTCTCTGTATGCAGTGAGCCAGCGGGTAAACCCAATGGTTTGTCTGTGGGAGGCTGGTGTAAGGAGGTGTTTGGTGCTGGATTTACACAGAATGCAAACACAGGGGCTTCACTCACACCARGTATTGCACAGATGCACTTAGGTACGGTGGGACTGGTGGCCAGGTGGTGAATTCCAAAAGAGCTGGAGTTCTGAATGCCTTCGGGGGAGAACCTGACTGAGCAGAAAAGACGACAGCTGTAATTTTTAAGGCAAAGCATTAGCTGCCAGAGATGAGCTTGGGAGCTATTTGGCYACCTATTTTATTGAAATACTTATGTCTCATCTAATGAAAAGCCACTTCAGCCACTGATGCGTCTAACTGCCACTGCTGTAGGACCTCAGGATCAGTCTCTGCATCTTGCAAGGAGCAACCTGCTAAAGATGAGGGGGGAGAGATTTTGTTAGAGACCTAACTGGCTACGAGGAGAAGAAGCCCTTGCAGTTTTCCTTTCAGTCTTGTCTTTAGAGCAGTTTTCCACTAGCCAACACTAAGTGTTCAGRGCAGTTTTCCAGTTCTCCCGTAGCATTTTTTTAAAATGTCATCTCCCTGCATGGCAGCTCTCACTCCAGACACCTCCCTTGGATAGCAAAAAGTCATCCCTGGCCACACAGCAGCCCCAGGATAAAGGGTAGCTGCGTATTTAAAAAGTGGGAAGGGGAGGTGAGGAAAAGAAAGATTGGCTGCTTTGCCTTTCCTCTCTATTGGAAAAGTACTTGAAATTCCTCACATTCTTCTCCTGTTAACAGTATGTTTACTTTTCATCACTGGGTTATTAGGATTAACAAGAGTCATTGCTTGCAGCTCATTTAATTTGAATTTAGTGAAAGCAACTACCTCCTGCAGACTGTAGGAAACATTCTTCTTCCACAGAAATGCATTTATTTGCAAAAAAAGCAGCCACCAGAAACTGTGCRAGCTGCTGAACACTTCCACGCTGCTGCTCAACAGCCCTGTGCACGCACTGCATTCTAATGAAGCACCTTATGGTGCAAATTCCAGCACAGTTGGGATAATCTGACAGTCTAATTAACGTCTCAGTCCCTCCATCAAACATGGGCTTTCAAAGGCAAGAAGCAGTTTCTGGATACACGTTATGGAGCTTGGGGGCTGCATGCACCACTTGAGCCCATCACTGACCCRCAGAAACGGCACCCGCCTGCTGCCCTGGCTGCGCTGGAGCGGAGCGGGCTGCACCGGAGCCAAGGGGAGGCCAGGGCACGTTAAGGCTCTTCCAGAGAGCTCCTGCCTTTGCTTTAAGGCTCTTGTCTTTCAAGATGGTCTGCGGGACTACAGTTAGGTAAATATTTCTTTATTAAATGATTAATTCCATAAATAATTTTTAATTCATTGAATATAAAATTAAAATCATTTACAACTTATTCCAGTATTACAGGGGAGAAGAGGGGTAGAAAAAAAAMCTCAGAAAACAGACAAAAAGCTACATTTTGATAAATAAAATATTCAGCTTTAAAACAACTGATTTCTGTTTGCTGTTAAACTACAGTTGGTACATAATAGCTGCCACTGTGAACACCCCACAAGTGCCCACCTCAGGAAGGAATGTAACCTCCAACTTGGTTGGGAAAGGGTGGGAGAAGAGAGAGAGGGAAGGGGAAAGCATAGTAAGTCAAACAGTATAGAAGAAGAGAAGTTTTCATAACCAGAAGAAAATGTTTATCACTTACAAACAGAAAACAGTATATAAAGAGAAGGTGCTCCAAAAAGAAGCAATGAGGTCGCTCCAGTATTATGAAGCCTTAAGTATGCTTAAATCTCTGTTGCAATAGTGTCCAGTTGCACAGTGCACTCTTGGAGCATTTCAATATTGCCCTCACGTGGGCAAGGCACCATTTCCACCATGAAAGTCCTTTCTCCACAGCTGGTTACTTCCAAGTTCTGTTCAGCATCCCACCCCCAAGACAACTTAGTCCCTAAATTTGTGAATGTCATTGACGAGTCTGTAGAAGGGATAAGCTTCACTTGCGTGTGGACAGTTGTAGTTGCATCTGCAAGACTGGATCATCATGACATTCTTCGTGAAGGTTTCCCCGTCGTCACAACGAAACCTGATCTTGACAGTTCTGGTCTGCTGGGGAGTGCAGCATCTGCCATCCACACACGAGCCGCAGTACTTGGGACGATACTTCTTCACACTGGAACATCCAGCATACGTGAACTTCACAGGGGCTTGGGACTTCCTTGTCTTGGTACATTTCTTTCCCTTCTGTAAACAAGAAGGGATAGAATTAGTGAGAGATGCTCCCAAGGTACCATTCCAACTCTTACTCTCTGCACAGGAGAATGTGGAGAAGGGGAGCACCAGAGAAGCCTGCATTTACCTTTAAGGAGGCATAGCTAGGCTGGCCACACGGCCTCACTTCACATATCCTGGTCTCCTTGATGAGCTTGCAGTCGGGGTTATCGTTGGTGACCCTTGTGGAGATGCCAGTTCCACAGGTCTTGGAGCACTGGGACCAGGAGGTTGTCTGCACGATGCACTTGGGATTCTCAAAAGCTCGGCTCTGCGGCTCGGCTCCAAAGACTGCAAAAGAGGAGGGCTTAGACTGAAGGCTCGCTCTCACTAGGACTCTCTCCATTGAGGTCCAGGAGCCCCCGTGGCCTCTCCCCCCCAGCCCAAGCTGTCACTGTCAGGCAGCCTTTACTCACCAGGTAGCATTTTGAGGCCTCCTTTCACAACAGCAATGAGCTCATTGTTCCTGGTGAGCTCTCCCTCGGAGGCGTCCAGGCCAAACTCTTTGCTGAAGAAGCCCTCGAGCTCGTCGAGCGCGTCCTTGCTCTCRTCRCAGACCCACTCCTCGCAGCACTGCCCGGGCACTTTGACCAGCCGGGGGCTGGGGCAGCCCAGGTTGGGCAGGGAGAGCTCCTGCGGGCACAGCGGGATGCAGCCCACAGCTCCATCTATGCACGTACACTGGTGCTTGCAGTTCGGCTGGAAGCTCTCGCCGTTCTGGTAGATCTTGGAGTTATATTCACATGGTCTCCCCTCGGACTGCGCTGCAGGTTAACAAAGAGAGGGAAGGGGGGAGTTAGAGGTGGGAATCGCTCCTTTAAGCGCACGTATTTGCTGGTCTGTTAAATTCAATTTATGGTAAAGTTCCCTACAATCCCCCGGAGACGCGGGGCCAGAACAATAAGTTAGTCAGGAATCACTTTTCCTTATGTGCTTTTAGCGGAGCCCAGACATACTGAATTGCATTCCAGACTGCTGAAGTCACACGCCTTTCTGCCAAGCTACCAACAACAAAGCATAACCATACATGGGCTCGAAATTACCAAACCGGGGCGCCGCGGGGACCCCCGCGGGCGGCGCGGCGCCGGCTCTCACCTCTGCAGATGCCCTTGAGCGCCGTGGCGCTGGCGCCGAAGTTGCACTCGAGCCCCTTGGTGTGGTCGCARGGCTGCTCGCGGCTGCAGTCCTCGTTGAGCTGCCGCGCGCAGATCTTGCAGCAGCCGCACGCGTCCAGGGCGAGCGCGACGCCGGGCGCGCAGCGCGGCGCCTCCCGCGGGCACTGGCAGGCGGCGGGGCAGGGCGCGCTCAGGGCCTGCGGGGCAGAGCGGCGGCGTGAGGCGGCGCGCGCCTCATCCACATCCTCCTCCTCATCATCCGCGTCCCCCTCCACCACCATCCCCTGCTCCCCGGGCCGCGCAGCGCAGCGCAGCGCCGCGCACACTCACCAGGCGCGCCAGGCAGAGGAGCGCGGCGGCGAGCGCGGCGGCGCGGCTCATGGCGGGAGCGGAGCGGAGCGGTGCGGAGCTCGGGGCGCGGAG
>NW_020455205.1:2543228-2646615 GCF_003342845.1 Nothoprocta perdicaria | reverse complement strand
CCCCGGCCGGGGGGCGCTGCGGGGACCGGAGCGAGCGCCGGGAGCTGCCCTTGCCCGGAGAGGCGCCTGGCGCGTGGGCAGCGCTCGTGGCACAGGACGGTGCTGCGGCTCCGCGCACAGAGCGCGCCGTGCCCGGCTCTTGCCACGCGCGCTGCCCCGCAGGGCACCCGCGTGACATTTGCTTGCCCTGAAGCCATGCAAGCAGCCCCGCGCCGGGGCTTCGCTCTTAGGCTGGTGACAAAACTGCAGGAAATCCAGGGCCCCGCATCCCTCATATCCCCCCCGTCCTGCTTATCATGGGATTTGAGTATTCYGCTCTCAAGTTAGACACACTCGAGTAGCGTTTCCTTGTTGAAGAACTGGRGATGGGATGGAGAGTTAAGCTTCTGTTGTGGCGTCTTTTCTTTTCATGGCTGTAAGTATTTCCAGATGGTGATTTAGACACCAGACGTAACAATATTTCCATATTTGGTATAGCAGTAGCCTGCATTTTTCACATTTTTCTGCTCTGTTATCCAACCACAAAGCATTCTTGACAGCTTCAGATGTTGTTAAATATAGCCTTAACTTCTGTTCCCAGGGCAGGAAATTCTTTGGAATTCCTGTTTTTCACGCAATCTGTCTATCATGATTTAGGAGAATTGCACTGGAAGAGCCAACTGGCGTTTTACTCTAGTTTGCTCATTTATTGAAAAAAAAAAGAAAAAAAAGAAAAAAAAAAAAAGCCGAGTAGTTCAGTCTGCTGCCTAACGGCGTTACAATAAGTCCCCGTCCAGGGATTTCTCTTTGTAAATGAGCTGACTGTTCCTAACACAGATTTGGGGTTATTTAGCTAAATATCCATATATATGTATTWTATATATATATATATATACTCAGTTGCTGTCAAGGACGGAAGGTGGACGAGCCGCTTCTGAGCAGAGGAGAAACTTCCCCAAACTCCCTCGGAGCCCCCAGAAAGCGGCGGGGGGAGGGAGGCGGTGGGAGAGGAGGGGGCTGCGCTCAGCCCGGCGCGGCGGAGCTCCCATGGCCGGGCCCCGCGCGCGGCACCGGCAGCGGCACCGGCACCGGCACCGGCAGCGGCACCGGCAGCGGGACGGCCGGGAGGCAGCGGGCACGGCCAGGAGCGCCCCGAGGGCACCGCACGGTAAGTGCTGCTCCCGCCGCCGCATCCGTGCGGGTGCGGGTGCCTCCCTACGTGCCAGGCTTTGCGCTTTAAAGCCGTCGGGAATAATAAGGGCGCCTTGTCGGCGCGGGCCGCGGGGAAGGGGCCGGCGGCGGCGCGGGGAGCCCCGCGCGGCGCGGGGGGCGCCCGGGGGTGCAGCATAAAGGGGCCGCTGTCTGCGGCGGGGCCGGCTCCTCCCGCGAACATGCCCGCTCTGTTTCGCCTCTGCAGCGGGTGTCTCTGCAAAGCGGCCCCGGGCCCGCGGCGAGCGGGGCAGGGGCGACGCAGACAGCCCGTCTGTGTGGATCCCCGCGCGGAAAGCGYCCCCGCGCCGGCATCGCCCCCCGCTTCACCTGGCGGGAGGAGAGCAGCTCCGGAACACGGCTCCGAGCCCCGAAACGGCGGCGCGGGGACGGAGGGAGCGAGGGGGACACTGGTGTCCCGCCCCAGGGGTGCCCCGGCTGGATCCCAGCCCGCGGGATGCTCCGGGGGACAGCACCCAGGCAGCTCCTCCACCCCTGCTGGATCCCAGCCCCTGGGATGCTCCCGGGGACTGGACTGAGCTGGGACACTTCCCCCACCTCCCAGCCCCTGTCAGCGTAGGAGGTCACTTCTTGCTTCTTCCCACAACTTTGTCTCCTTGTGTTTTTCTTTTCAATCAAGYAAATTCAGTTGCACTGTTGTTTTCTGGTGGTTTTTATTTGGGATAGTTTATGTGGGCCGTGCCAGGTGCCAGGCCATGCCAGGTAAAAGCGCTGGGCCCTGTGTGCCCGCACGGGCTCTGCCCCTCTCCGCCTCACTCCAGTGCCTGAAAACCTGACCAGAAAGGACAGYGCTTGAAGGGGAAAATCCATCCTCAGTTACATGCAGCTATCTCCCGAGACTGCCAATATATACCATTTAGTGCCATTTCTGATGACAGGAGTTATTTTATGCGTCCATTAAGAGTTGGACAGGGACCACCAGCTAACTTATATGGTTGCCAGTAATGGTAGTAACAACTTTCCATCCCTACTGATTTGGCCAAGCTCCAGCTGGTGACTAGGAGGAGAAAGACTTGTTCCTGCTTCCAGGCGCTGAGCTATCCAGAACTCCGGGCTTCCCTTTGGCTGGTTGTTTATTGGAGGTGTGTGTTTTTTCTTGGATACGCTGATTTTGAAAATTTAGTATCAAGTTCAAGGGAACTGTCTGATGATGCTTTTTCAGGGTGACTCTGTATGCAGCGGCATTGTGATCAAGAGGAGCAGTTTGGGGATTCAGTGCATTTTTATTAACAAAAATGTCAAAGCGCTAAAGCAGAAAGAGCAAACATACCGATATGTGGCTAGATCAGACAGCGTTGCGTTTCAGGGATCTCTATAAACACTTGTTTRTTTAATTGCATCTAATTTAAGGACAGGCACCAAGCATTTTCCTTTGATCTGTGACTTTCCCAACATTTAGCCAGTGCCGCAGGAAAAGGCAATGAATAGCACCGTTTATCACTTGGTTTCACATCTTACCCCCACGTTCATACAGCTGTAATGGGAAACTGAGCCTGAACCTGCATTTGCCCCAAAAGCCCTTGAAAGCTTCAAGGCACCTTTTTATAAACCTGTCCCGAATTTCAAATAGTTAATGACACTTGAAATCCATTGGGTTGCTTTGGAGTTCAAGTCAGAGCATGAACCTTTCATAGGTTTCTGCTGCCCCTGCCTCAAACCAGTACCCCGAGTTCACGTTCTGGGCTCTTTCTACATCTTCCAAATATRCATCGGGAAACAGGGAAAAGTTTGGAAGAAGCTGCCTTTCTTTCTTAGACTTTGTTCAGTGTAACACAAAGTTTCACACCTTTGTAGTTCTGAGTAAGTGGAAAACACGTAGTGCTCACAGCTGTACCTGCAATGAAGAGCATTTTAGTGGCTCTAAGCTGTTTGTGCCCCGGGCGATTGCCCTCGCTGCAGCAAAGCCTGCTGAGCACTTGGCTACTGCACAGCAGGAGCTGGAAGCAGTGGGTCTGTGCAGCAGGTTACTCCAGCATCCCTGCCGCTCCCACGGCCCTTGCCTGCCCAGAGAAAGGGCTCCTCAAGGAAAAATCAAGAAGTGGCTGAAAGGTTCGTCTCCCACCCRACAGTGATGGTTTTCCATGGCTGGGGGAAGGGATTTTGGAGCATTATGGAGTGCACTGTGGGACAGATGTTCCCCCGAGTGCTGCTACTTCCAATGAACGGAGGTGTCTWTTTCAGATTAGAGAACATCAGAAGTCTGCAGTCATACACATTCTGGGGAAGGTTCTTACTAAAATCACCACCAACTCTTTCTGTGCTCTGTTTAATTTCCTCTGTCTCCTTCTGTTCTTCCTTCGCCCGTCCTTTCCCTGTGTTTCTTCTCTCCTGCCCCGTTGGAGTTGCCCACAGCCTTCCTCCCTGGTGTTTACCTACCTCCGCCTGGGCCTCTCCTGCAGCTCCTGCCAGGCCACYGGTTCCTGCTGCACTAAATCAGCTCTCCCGGAGTCAATGGCTCCTCTCAGTGACTCACAGGAGCTGCAAATCCAGCGGGGCAAATTAGGCATAGCAACATGCCGGCAGCGCGKCGGAGCAGCCAGAAGGCTCCAGCCGTTGACATTCAAGCGGGTTCAGGGATTTTTTCTTGCTTTGATATGCTCAGCGCTTATGCTGGACCCTCTGAGCATGGCATTTCCTATTTGTTTTCTTCCCCTCCCCTGCAGCTCCTTCCTTGCATTCCTTTAGCTAACGCCAGTCGGTCTGTGTGCAGCCTGTTCTTGCCTGTGGTTTACAACCTTTGCGGCATTTGTGCCCAGAGAGATGGGGTTGCAGGAAAGCTGCTTTTGCCCCGGCTGCTGTCCAGGTGTCCCAAGGGTTCTGGATTTGTGCAGGTGGAAAAGGAGCTCACGACCCTTCTGCTCCTGCAGGGGAAGGCGAGAAGCAGCTTTTGAAGCAACATTGGCTTGTGCTGCTTGCTTCTTCCCCATGTGAACTGCAGCAYTGGGTTGTGCTGATTGTTTCTTACCTGCACCACATGCAGGTGTGAGGAGCGGGGCAAGCAGGAGCATCCCTGGCAAGGTCCATGGCGCATCCTGTCGAACCTTTGACCGGCACCGCACATTGCCTGGCTGTCCGTGATGAATCACGTCGAACCTTTGACCATTGCATGGCTCTCTCGCTCCATGGAGGGTGCAGAAAGGCAAAGCAGACAAAACCATTTCTTAATTCCTCCCCACTAGCTAGCGAATCAAAAGACCTTTTAGTTATTTTAGTTATTTTACTACCAGCCACTACAGTAGCACTGGGAAGTAGTTTTGTTTCTTCACTGATGGGTATATTACTTGGTATATATTTTAATCTGAAGGGGCTCATGTGTGTGTGAGTGCTTAAAGGGTTACAACAGCATCTACTGAATGCTTCAGGAACATCTGGTTTGCAATGAAAAACGTATCAAGGGCTTTGGCCTAGGCAATGTGTTCAACAAGAGCAAAATTGAAGATTGTCCTAGCTAGCACGTGGCTGCATGTGTCTTTCCAAGTGATGCCCATCACTTTCACCCTATGCAGTGACTCAAGTTGCAGTTGGCTTTAACAGTACAGGTTAAAAACTCCTGCTACATGTCCTAGAAAAAGTATTTCCACAGCTGTGTCTCATGAGCTTTGCTGATGGAAGCTGAGGCATCCAGAGCTTATTTAGGCTCTATCTCAGCATCACCTGAGATGAAGGCTTTAAGTAGGGAGCTCCCCCCCAAGAACCAGCCATCCCAGGTGATCTCTGTAGAAGCTTTAAACATTAGTTCCCCATGTGTGGAGTTAGGTCCTCAATGTGCCCAGCTGTGCAATTAGCTGATATCTCTGCTAAGGCCAAGTGAGCAAGTACGAAGAAAAATAGCTCATGATAGCTGGTGCTTGTGKGAGCTAGTTTAGCCTCATTGCAGTCAATAGGGTTGTGCCTAAGAAATCCTTGATCAAAGAAGCCTTTTGAGCTGGGATGCCCATAGGGCCTGTGAGCAACTGTGCTTGTCTGCCTCAGCCTCCCTGCAATGAGACCTGCGAGACAACCACCGGCTGCATCTGTCTGTGCTGCACAGTAAGTGCCCAGGCTGCTGTCTGCAGGGTGGTTGGGGGGTTCTTCTCTTCCTGCATTGGAAATACGTGTCAAACTCTTGTTTCCCAGAAGGAATTCTGTTTCCTTGTAGTTAATAATCATAGCTAGSTTTCCTTAAGGTTAACCTCTGTCAGTGCTACAGGAGCCCTGTACTTTAATTCTGATGCATTCACTGATGCCCCTGATACATGGATGCTCAAGGCACTTGCCTGGCCTTTGTTTTTAAGAACATACAGTAATGTGTATTTTTGTTGGTGTGTTTTTGAATAAATGAGTGTGTTTTCCTTTGCATGGAAGTGGAAAGGAGGGCCATTTCTTGCAGGAGGGGAGCGTGCTTTGCCACATGCCGAACAGTGCCGAGCCCTGATCCTCTCGGGCTCGCTGCTGAAAAGGTCACGGGATTAGTGTCAGAGTATGCCGAGTCCCCCGAGGTTCCTYTGGGCCCTCTCCAGGACGGTTGCTCCTTCTCTGCTATGTACACAGGCTTATTAAAACCTGCCAAGAGCTGGGCTGCGCTTGCCCTGTTACTGTTTATTTCCGTTCTGTTCCATCTGGGCTCTTGCCCTTTGCCTCCGTGTGTTATATGAGCAGCTCCGACCGGCAGCGAGCTGCGCTCCTCCGTGCTGCCTGTTGGGAYAGTGACACCTCTGAGGGAGCGGATGCAGGGAAGCAGGTGACAGCCCTGCCAGGGCTGCCCTCCTGCCACCATAGGTTTGCTGCTAGCAATACTGGCTGTCTTGTGCCCCTCGCTTCTTGTCAGTGATAGCCCGGTGCGAAGTCAACAGCAGACCAGTAAGTAGACATGATGCCTTCCTTGAAGATAGGAAGGGCTTGGAGGCAGCCAGCAGATCGTGTATGTGCTTTAGGAATGTTTGTGGAGAGAGMGTTAGGATCCAGGAATGTGCAAATCGCTGCCCATCCCATCCTGCGTGCCTGCGACTGAGATGTGCTAAACCCTCTCCAGCCTTGAACATCTTCCAAATCCAGAAGATGTGGCTCTGGTGAACTGATTGGGGTGACTTTTTGCGGGGGTGAGGAAGGAGCTCTCTGAGCAGACTCTCTTGCTGCCCTTATCTCTACTGAGGGATGAGGGATGCTGGAGGGAGCCGGCTGGGGACATCTGGTGAGCGGATGGGAGCCCTGGGCCAGGCCCTGGGCAAGGCCACGAGCAGGGAGCCGGCTGCGTTTGGCACAACATCTTCCCGAGCCAGCCGGGAAGCATCTCTGCTGCCCACTGCTTTCCCAGGCACGGATGTCCGCAGGAAGGAAAAGGTTAGCAGGGCTATCAGAGATTGCTTTGGTGTGGAGGCTTCTTTACGACTGCGTTAATGGGGCTTCTGCGGAGGCACACACAGAGCGTGTGCCTGCTGGCATCAGTGTAGAGATAAGAGCAGAAGCCCTGCCGTGTGGAGGCAGCGCGGGAGCTGGCCGCTATCTTTGTTGCAGAAGAAAATCAGTGCTGACTGGTGGCTATTTACTTTCAAAGAAGCTCACTTTTGTGTCATTACTCTTTTAATTCTTCTATATATCGTTTTATGTGCAGTTAACTGTTTGTTTAACACTGTAGCTAATATTTTCTTCCTGCCCAAAGCAAACTGGGGCTGAGCTCTCCGACACCGCTGCTGTCGTTTGGATCACAGAAATGAGGGMGAACAGGGGTCTCTTGGATGAGTGGTGGCAGCAGCAGAGCAGTATGATAAAACCAGCTGGGAGGCAGAGGGCTTCCTTGGGCAGTACCCTTGTGATTTCTTTTATAGTGCTGTGTCGAATTGAAAATCAGCAATTAAAAGYGGGCCTTGCTGGTGCTGCTAAAAACACTTTAGATAGTACGTACTGAAAACAGTAAATATTTAATGTACATGTTTACTTTTCCTCGTTTATACAGAATTCACAGGGCCTGACAGAGAAGCGAGGCAGATGTGTTTATAGCGAGTTCCCCAGGCTAGCACAACGCTGCAGTGTTTGCCCTGCAAGCGCCACAGGGGGATGTTTAAGAAAATAAAGCGTTCCATTTACATTGGGGWAAAAAAAATCCTGAGAATGTTTCTATTAATATTAGCTGGTGTAAAACCCCAAACTCAACATTTAAGGCCTCAAATATTTCAAAAATAGAGGGCTAGTAGATTGCGGTTAGTGAGGATGTGGGGTAAGGAGCTTTTCCTCCCTTATATAGCTCGTGCAAGAGATGGTCAAGGTGGCAGCTCTTCTGTAGGGAGGACAGAGCTGGGATTGAAACGGGACTGCTGAAGGGCTGGGGAGAACAGGGGAYGAGAAGTGGGGAGCGGGCAGAGCCCCGGATCCCGCAGGATCCTGCAGCGAGGAGCAAGCACCCCAGGCAGAACGGGGCCGCGGTTGTGTCTTTAGAGGGTGAGAAGGACTGGACGCCGCGGGGAAAGCCARACGCGCAGAGGCCTCGCCGTTGGAGGGGTGTAAACACCTCCCTCGCGCACAAGCTGCTAACGGGGGTGTTAAGAAAACCACTTCCAGATCCAAGGAGATTTGTTTTAGAGATTAGCTTTGAGTCTTGACTGAGGTCTTGTTTGGGCTGTAGCTTCTGAGCTCCTTTGCCCTGATGTTAAATCTAATTTGTCTGGTCAAACTTAATGGAATTAATTAGTTAGTACCCAGGAGTTAATGAACTTAAATAGCTGATGCTTGAGTTCCTGGAAAAGGAAGGAGTGACTGCTTTTTCATCCATGGCCCTGTTTCCTCTGATGTTATCCTTGCCTATGATAGTTTATTTTGACAGTCTCAATAAGCAGCTGGCAGTCTTTTTGACTCTTGCAGAAGTTTAAGGTAGCTTTTAAGAGGAGCCTTGGGCTAGGATTTCTGACTAACCATTCAAGAAAGCTTTCTGCTAAAGAAAAGTTAGGAAGCAGGAGCTTGCTAATTGATGTATGTTTAGTTACAGCCAATTGTTATAGACTGTGACATATGTATAACATGTAACAGACACCTTGGCCTGTGAATAAAGCTAGGAGTCCAAGTGAGACTTTTGCTTTCCCTCCAGCTCTGTCTCTAGAGGAGCAGGTTTCTGTGGCAGTGCCTGAGCGGGCATCGCAGTGACACAGAGCTGCAGCCATCCCAAGGGACTGCACTCACCACAGGAAAACCTAATTCTGCTAAAAGCAGCTCAATGCCTCCCCTTGCTTTGGTCTAGAAGCACAAGGTGGCTGGGCCAGCTCTGCCCTTCGGCCCCAGCTGCAGCTTCCTGGGTGGCGAGCTGCTTTTCTGAGAAGCAAGGCAGAGTCCGGGCATTTGGCTACGTTCCCAGTCCTGCATGAGGAACCAAATGGTTTTCATCTTCCTCTGTGCTAAATAGCCGTAGCTTTTGCTATTAGCCTCATGGAGAGGCTGCAGATCCTTCAAAAGGGGAGGCTGCTAGCCTGGCTGGCATTGGGACATGGAGCTTAATAGTCATCTTAGCCTGTCAATAGAAGAATAGATGAAGGAGATGGGTGGACTTTGGGAAACCAAGAGGATTTAAGGGATCTGTGCAAGAGGGTGCCTAGAGCAATCACAGGGCTCTGCACCTGGTATCTGGGAACAAGCAGGAGGGGAGCTGCTCTTGTAAGGCCCTGAGAGTGAGGAAGGCTTGGGAAGGAAGGGTAGGTGACTACCCAGTAATGGACAAGTGCAGGGAATAGTCCAGAATCTACCAGAGCAAATCCAGGGGCTGACACCAAGCTGTTGTGCCTACTTTGGCCCTGGGATGAGGGGAACAGCAGTGGTGGGGAGGTGGAAAGATGATGGAGAAGTCCCTGGAGAAGGACTCTTGAACTTGAAGCGCAGAAACAGGTCACGTCCAAAGAAAAAGCTACTGATCGTCTGTTAAAATMCAGAGAAGGACAGATATGGGGCTGCAGGGCGGAGGGAAACTTGGTTTGGCTGGTTCCTGCTCATCTCTGGGAAGAGAAGTGCTTGCCAAGCAGATGGCCAAAACACCCACACCTGCTCAGTCAGAGAGCACCTCAGCACCCTTGGGAGCATCCCGAAACCAGGATGTCAAGGGACAGGAAATCCTCTGCCAAGCTCTGCTGTGACAGGCCACAGCACTGTGGGACATTGTGGTGGAATAACATCGCTCTGTCTCTGCCAAGTAGAGGTGTTCCAGTGTGGCCCCTTGTACCTCTTTGGTACATCAGCTGTGAGCACTGATTGAGCAAAGCCAGCAATCTCCAGATCCATGCTGAGATTCATTGACTCCAGAGCAGAGTTGGCCTGAGGCCCCTGGTTCTGCTGTCGATTTTCCCTAGTGCCTCGTTCCGCTGCCTTTACAACCTCCTTTTTGCTGCTAGAGTGGCACACGGGGCTACAGTAAAACAAAGTATTTACCCCAGGTCTCCGGGGGAGGGAAAACCAGCACATTAGCTCAGTGTTTGACCTGTCAGGGACTTGTGATTCCCTCTTGATCTCGCAGGAAGATGCCCTTGCCTGAGTACCACACGTTCAGAAGGCTACGCAGTTCACGCAGTCAGCGCCTGAAGGGCAGCTGGCATCATGACAGTAGGTTTAAAAAATGAATGTATTGTCAGCTTCAGTCTGGATGTCACCATGGTTTTAATGGTAATGTGCTCTTTCTTCCGCCAGCCTCCCGCCTGCATGTGGAACACAGAAACATCCCAGTATTTATGGGATTTTAACTAGATTAGTTACAAACCTATAAAGCAAAGAAAGAGACAGTTCATCCAGTATTGGGGAGGGGAGTGTTAAAAATGCCACCTCAGATAAAATATTATGGGAGTTGAGTAACTGTAAATAAGAGCCTTGCCTATGAAATAGCTTCTTATGCGAACTTGGGATGAAGGCCAAGAGAATGTCTAGGGCTCGAGGAAATTTATTAGCCCAGATCAACAGTATTTCTGGGACTCAGGAGATGGGGTGGCAAAGAATTTGCCTGTTAGTCTGCACTTCCTCCATTCATGCCCACACCAGGAGTTTTACTTACAAAACTTTCGAGAAGGTTCATCTGCATTTTTTGAATTTTCTTGGTTCTCGCTAGCAATTATGGCCCTGGCTGGGAACTTGGGAGAACTGGGTTTGAGTTCTTGGTTTGTACAGTCTGCCAGTGTGGTCTTGGTCAAGAAATTCATCTCTCTGTTTCTCAATGTCTCATCTGTAAAAGGGAGATAAATCTTCTTTCCTGCCCCAGGTGCTGTCACGAGGCTGCGCTGGTGCCAGGGCAGCGCTCGGGCACCTTGGGTACCACTGYGAGGACTGTGGACGCTTCCCCCGGGCGGCAGGAGCACGTGCGGAGCAGCTGTAATGCAGGAGGTGACGCCTCGTGGGGACAGGAATAGCAGTTATTGGGTATTGTGCTTTCCTTGGAGCCCAGTCGTCTTGTCCAACCGGACAGAGCAGAGATTTGTTGTAGCTGGAGACTTTCATCACCTGCCAAAGTGATGCTCTGTCCTGATAGCGTTAGGGTCTGTGTTCACTTCAACAGCGGCTCCTACACGTCGGCAGCACATGACTTGGGAATCCACCACCTTTCGTCTCCCCTTCTTCTCCTATCTCCCTTTCCCCTTTTCTTTCTGGTGGCTGTTCAGCCCTGCTACTTTATTCCTTACCTGCATTTAGTTTCCTATTTGTGTTCTTTGTATCTCTGCTCTGTTTCAGTATTTCTCCCATTCTGATGGTTTCAATGTTTCTGCTCTCAGGCTCCATTCTCACTCTCCCAGTTTGTCCCCATTTATTTTTCTTACCTTGGGTTTGATATTCTTCCTGTACCTCTCCTATTTTTCTCTTTCTCTCCTTATTTCCAAGAGCATTTTAATAAGCAGGACCTATGGCCTATTCTGGCTCGTTATCCACTGACCACGGAGAGATTCAATCATTGAAAGCAATGCAAAGATCTTCCATTTTATAATGCACGGTGGGTTAGGATGGGGAGCGTGGGGTCCAATTCCATGGTCGAAGTTTATTTGTTGAGTTGTCTTACAAACCTTTAGGAATTCTAGCTCCAGACATTCCAGCTCACCCACCAGTGTAAGCCCCTCGGCTGCAGACACCGTGTGCGTTAGGGGGTGCTGGATCGTGCCGTGTATCCTGCTGCTCTCGAGAGCAGTGCAGCAGTGGCTCTTGGTAATGCACTTAGCTGCACTGTGGGAAAACTCCCAGACTTGAACTCAGCTTTGTATCTTCATGCCACATGAAAGTCTGAATATTTGTCCTTCCCTTCACGTGGCTGCTGCCCGCTCTTGTGTTGCGTTGACATATGCAAAATCTATTTTGTCCTCTTTTTAATATGCTGCTTGCAGTGTAAATGCAAAAGCAGACAGTGCTTCTGAAGATAAATATGTGCAATTGAATTGTCTCTCTTTTTTTTACTGTTATTGTTACAAATAGTGCCAGAGATTTAGAAGCTATTGAGTCTTTTGGGCAAGAATACAAGTTTTTTGTCATGTAGTCTTAAAGCTCACATTTAGCTATTGAAGTCTTCCTAGCTGTGATTTACCAAGTTTACTCTTTCTTGATTGGCTTCAGTGAGGGACAAGGATGCTCTGCCCTTCACAGGAATGAGACTTATAGAATTGGTCTTCCAAAAATGTGGAATGTCCGATCATGTCCCCAGTTTGTATGTGCACATAGTGCAGTTATTCATGCAAATTGGGCATTTGCATGTGCAACTGGCCCTTTTGCCTGGAGAACTGTGGTATTTCAACACATGAATTTTTGAGGTTGGTTCCTAAAATCAGCCCTGCATTTTTCCCCTGCTGGAGAGAAATGCAAATATTTATTTATTGACATAGCTGGAGTTGATCRTTTTCCCTGTCCAGATCTGAGTTGTCTGTTCCATCAGAAGAAAATAAATAGCATTCTGATTTCTTTTTAAAAAGCATTTGTTCATAGCTGAGTTGAAAACAATCAGTGCCTGCTCTCTGGCAGTCCTGGTAAAGTAAGATATAAATAAATATATATATATCTCTATATGTATCTCAAAAGGGGCTGAACGCCCAGAAATTCGCTTGGCAGCCCAGCTGTCTGGTTAGAAGAGGAAGTGAGCTACAAAATTTGAACATTCAGTTCTGAAACTTGAAAGCTTTCTGGATTTTATTACTGACTCAACAGGGTTTTCATTATGTATGTGGCCAAGACGAGAGGTTTACGCAAGGGGAACATATTGTAGTTGAAGATGTTTGTAATTTTACACATTGTTAAATAATTGAGATAACTAGATGTCCCCTAAATGAGCAAAATCTATGAAGAGTTAGCAGCACTGTCACTGTGTACAGACAAGTACATACAAAAGCAGGGCCTGTCCCCCATCCACATGCTGCCTTTTGGTGATGGGGTCCTGCTCCAGGTACTGATGCGAACAGGAGCTGCCTTTTTTTTGGTAACTCAGGACTGTTTAAATGGCAGTTTGAGTATAAGTTTCTTCTGCTCTGATTTTTCATGTTAGTTTTAGAAAGGAAAATATTTTGAGAAGCAAATAATTATGCAGAGCAAAAAGGTGTTGGATGAAGGGCCTGTGCTACAGGCTGAGGTTCTGACCTGCTGCCCTGTTCCTGCCTTCAGCCAAGGATGGGCTCTGTCAGATCACACCATGGGACCATTCAGCTTGACCTCAAATCAACAGTTGTACTTGACAGGCAGTTAGGTAAATTCCTGTCCCACAGACAGCATCTGCTACCTAATTTTGAACTTGTACATGTGATGGATATTTATTCTGCATTGTCTTTAAAAATTCATTTTTGGCCTCTTTGGTCTCTACTGCCTTAGTCTTGGTATGCAATCTCACAAAAGGGCTGTGAGCAGGGAAGTGCTGTTTATTCCCTCATGTTGTATACATGGAAAACGCAGAGCAAATCGTAGAATCACTGGATAGTCCAGGCTGGAAGGATTCAGGAGGTTTCTGCTCCAATGTCTTGTTCAAAGCAGGGTCAGCTCCAAGGTTAAACCAAATTGTGTTGTCCTTTCATCAGTCCATCCTCAAAAACTTCAAAGGACCAAATCCTCACAACTTTTCCTATCTCTCATCTCCATGTTTGATTGTCCTCATGGTCAAAAACTTTCTCCTTGCGTTAGGGCAGAACATCTCTCAGTTTATGTCCACTCTATGCTGCTATGAGGCCCCTTTGGAACCATCTCTTCTCAAGGATGAACCAGCYCCAGTCCTTCAGCCGCTCCTCACAGGACAAGCGCTCCAGCCCTGACCATCTTGGTGATCTTCTGTTAAACTCACACCAGCTTATGTCCTTTTGTTGTGTTGGGGGGCTCAAAACTGGTTGCAGTATCTAGATGTGGCCAAGGGAGTGCTGAGGAGATAAAAGCTTCTCTGGAGCTGCTGGCTCTGCTCTTCTTGCTGCAGYCCTGGGTGCTGTTGGCCTCTCCTGCTGCCCAGGCGCACTGCTGGCTCGTGTCGAGCTTGTTTGCTCAAGAAACCTGGATTTTCATCATTCTTGACATCATTCATATTGCAGCCACTGCACGTGGGAGGCAGAATTGTTCATTTTCTTTTAACTTCCGAAGGGCTGGTGTTCCTRAAAATGTGCAGTGATTGCTTTCTAGTTCTGTAACTTCCCGAGACACTGAAGTTAGCTCTTGAAGTACGTGATTTCCTTAATTTTCAGTCTTCTCTTTAATTATATGGCTTCAATTATGTGACATTATAAAGCTAGCCAGATATCCTCTCGTTTTTTGCCCTTGGGAGCTCGTTTTGTTCTGGCTTGTATCCCTGTGAAGAAGCTTCCACTCTTACTGCCCTTGCACTGCCAYGTATGAAGTGCTGTTTACAGCAGGGGCAGCCGGTCCGTGGCACTTGCACCCCGCAGGGCAGCGAGGTTCAAGTGCGTTTGCTCGCCAGCAGAGCGGAGCCGCTGTCGTTGAGCGGGGTGGCAGGTGCCACGTTTGCCTGCTCAGCCCGACCAGGTTGCTCCCTTGGGCACCGTCCTGCCCTGTGCCCAGGCTGTGCTGCCAGTTGTGCTGCTTACACGTCCCAACGCCCCACGGCAGGACGTGCCAAACCAAGGGCTGCCTCACAGGCCTTGTGTGAGACATACCTGCCCATGAGCCTAGCTCTGGCCCGGTCCCTAATGCCCCAGGCTGTCCCCACAGCGTTACTCCTTCCCATGTTTTCTTTCCTCAGTTTTCTGAGGCACTTGTTACTGTCTGGTGTCTCCTGGACTCAAGAGAGTTTGTCTGGGTGACTGGTAGAATCTCTTGACTCTCCCTGCTTCATAGTATAATGTTTTTGTGTCATTGTTGAACTGTTTTTCTTGTTCTATACCTTGTTCTTGTTCTAGTTGTTTTTCTCTGCTAGTTCCCTCTGTAATTTGAGCCCATTGGAGCAATTTGAAAACCAGATACTGGGTTCAAACACTTTAAGTGATAGGTAGATTCCAGGAGTACAAGCAGTTCGGTGGCAGGAGGAGACTCTGATGTCCCARGACAGCCTGCTTCTGCGTGCAGCTCTTACTTGACACTGGAGAAGCATGAGGCAGAAGTGCCAAAAACCTTGGCCACAGAAAATGTCTCCTTGGAGCTTGTATGTTCTAAAGACACCAGAAAGTCCAACCGCAAAACACAAATCCATAGGAAATTAGGTTTCATTAGTTCCACTGCTCACAGTACTTGTTCATGTCTCTCCTAATGCTTCCAAACATTGAGTTTGGTCAAGCAGCTGCTGGAAACTGGGCAGATGTCTTCCCTGAGTTACCCTGAATTTCCACCTTCGGAAGATGTAGAAAGTTCAAAGACCTGAAGGCACCATTAGACAAGACAACATCCATCAGCCCATCGCAATATCCAACCTGGATCTGATGTGCTGCCCTAGGTCTGATACTTTGAAATCCATCCGTCTTTGTCTTAAGGGTTTTGGCAGAGGTGTTTACTAACCAGAAAAATGTGCTATTAGAAGGAGACTGTACCAGCTTGTTGCTTGTATCCTCTCCCAGTAAGAAAAAAACAGAGTTTAACTGTTTTAAATGTAGCCTGCGATCAGGGTGGTATGGGGAGCACTGGAAGCCACTCTGGCAGAAAAATAACTTCCCCTTTTTAAAACCACTGAATGGTCCTTGTTTGGCCACAATGTAGCTGCCTAGCATGACGGAGACGTGGCCTCATCCCCTCCGTGCGCTTCCTAGAAGCCTCTGGGAGGCTCCCGCTCTTGCTGCAGCGGCATCATCGCGGGCCAGGGGCATGGAACTGGTGCTGTCCACGGCTGCCAAAGCGGGACGGGCCTGGGAGACCGCGGAGCTCCGGCCTTTCCACTTCCTTGGGCTCRAGGCAGCCCGGGGAGGCTCTGGGGATGGTGGCACCTCAGGACAGGGTTGCATGTTCAAGCCGGCGGCCCCGGGGTCACRGAGCTGTGCGAACGGCTCCGCGCGGCGCTCGGGGCGCCTCAGGTGCAGCCGCGCGGCCGAGACCACGGGGCCCTCTGAGGCGCTCGCGCAGCCCGCGGCAGAGGCGGCGCTGGGCAGCGCGTGGCTTGCAGGGGAAAACACCCCTTGAGGACGTTGCTGRGGAAAGATGGTTAGAGTAATGGAGTGGCCACTGTTTAATGTGTGGGTGAAGTTGTAGYCGTAGTGATTATTGACATGCATGTTAGCAGCAGGTCATGGTTTTGTGGAGCCGATGACGCTCCCGCCAGGCCCTTTCTCACAGCCCATGCATTGCGTTCCTGTTGCACCTCCCACCTCTTCCCCCGCAAATACTGYGACAGCAAGTGACACACAGTTTTCCAAAGGTAATACATTCCCATAAAAAGGCCTCCGTAAATGCTCTTATGGAGAGACTGAACTGCTCATCCTGCCCATGACGCCGGCTGAGCGGCAGCAGCGCCCGGCGCGTGGTGACCCTGCGCTGGCTGTGCCGCCCTGTGTGCAGCCACGAAAAACATCTCCTGCCCCAAGAGACACATCCTGGCTGGGCCCACACATCTGTGGAAACGCCCTCGCTGCCCTGCCCGGGCAGTCTGCTCTTTGCAGAATTGCAGTGAAATGCCAGCTAWATGCTTAGGGCTCCTTCCCCAGCAAAGAGGCTCCTTCAGCAGGAGGGAAAGGCAGTGTTCCTGTACAGCATCTGGTCTGTTAAAATAGCRAGGACTCTTCCCAGGGCTGAGCCCACCTCTCGGTGCTTGTAATTTAATATCATATTTTCCAGCATCTTGCCAGCGTTTGCTGTACACAGAGGCAGAAGGAACTTGCCAGTGCAGGGGAAAAAGTGAAACGGGCTTTCTCAGACATTGTCATAAACAGCCTTAGAAAGCTTCTTATACTCAACTCTCCATTCTAGTCATTCAGAGGTCTTATTTACAAGTGTAGCTTATCTAAAAACAAACAAAAACCACTTGACCCTTTACTGTCTTTAATACCAATCATCTACCGAAGGTGGAAAAGCTGTAAGTTCAAAATGGTGAATATATGTCTTGGAACAGTGAATACTGTGCCCTTTGGGAAGGCRGTAGCATTTAAGATGCCAAATGGCTGTGACCCTGCTGCCGCCCTCCCGGTGTCGCCGGGCCCCCTTATGCCAGGGGAGATGCCGGAGAAGAGGCTTTTGCCCCGTCAGTGCGCTGATGCTCTGTCCCTTTGCTGCAAAGCTGCTGCCCTAAGAGAGTCTGTGACCCCAGAAGCCCTCTCTGATGGGAGTTTAGGTACTTTAGGGCTTTAGAGCTTCTTGTTTGTTATGTCTTTTCTTGAGTTGGAGCAGTGCTGGCAGCCCCAACCGCACGGACAGAGGGACTGGGCCACCCCAGGGTGCTTCAGAGAGGCCTTAGTGCTGCTCTCAGTCACTCAAGGTAGTGGCAGCCCCTCAGAGGCACCATCTTGGAGCATGTGGGGTTCTAGCTGGACTTTCTGGTGCCCAGAGCTTCAGAGGGGCAAATGCTGMTGATGATGTTTGCCCCCACCACTGGCAAACCCTAGCACATCTCTGATAGAAGGCATGCTTGGGGATGACCATGTGCTTGCCCTGGCTCACAGAGCTGCGAAAATTCAGCAGTCTGAAATTCCGAAAGTCTGGGATACAGAAGTGAAAAGTCATATGCAGGTGCCTTATTTCATCAGAAGAATCAGCAACCTATGTGGGCAGTCTTATATGTAGTTTCTACAAAAGCCCCTTCCCCCTCTCGTTTTTTTTGTTAATTTGTTAGTTTGTATGCTGTCATGCACATTGTGTTAGCTGTTAGCAGTGTTTAACTCCAAGAAAATACAGCATAGGAGATTCAGGGTGCCATTTTATAAACAACTAGCTGCAAGTTGTCAAAAAAAAAAAAAAAAAAAAGGCAAGTCTGGCACATGCTGAATCCATTCCTTTCTGTGGAGGAAGAAAAATAACAATTTCTTTCCTATACAACTGAACTCTTTCACAATCAGGATTGCTCACAGCTGGGGTAATTGCCATCAGCAGCAGGGATGTTCATTTGTCTGGAATCTCCTCTCTCCACCCTTCTGCYGACGTGCTCCCACCTTCACCTCACGCTCCTCACAGATGCAGCCGGCCCGGCAGCTTTTGTGGGAAAGGAGCCCTGGATGTGAGGTCTTGAAGGGGGCTTCATGCTCTCCCTCGTTAGCTCCCTAGTCCAGGCTTTGCAAACTGTTATAAACGCGGTTAGGGCTCCTGCAACCATGGGTGTTGTGACCACACAAGGATTTAAATTGCATGTAAGGTTGCTGGGGGAAGTGGGAACGACTGGGTTTGGGGACTGTGCCCCTGGGAGAGGTGAGCGCGGGGCTGCTCGGCGCGTGAGCYGGTGCCGGGCGCACCACGAGCCTGGCGGTGCCTCCGGCCCCGGCGCCGTCGTTGCACGCGGCTGGGGCCGCCGCTGTTTGACTTTTGATAGAGGCTGCCTAGCTTTGCTTGCCCCGCAGCAGCGGGCGGTATCATGAAAACATTGAGTGTTTTTCGGTTCGGGCACCAAGGACAACTCCCAGTGCTGTTTTGGTTGAAGGTTGGTTACATGCTGCAGCTGCCTAAAATTAGTTGTTTTACAGCGTTACCAATTACTCACTCAAGATGGTGATACAAACAGTGCAAAGTTTGGATCTCATCTTTCTGGCTCGTGTTGACTGGCAAGTTATAGTCTTAAAATAGCAATTATCTAACGGGGAAAATCCCGCAGTTCTAGACAAGTGGATTATAAAAATAGCTACCATCACTTGTAAGACTACCAAAGTCACTTTTGAACCATRCTCTAAGTCCCATGGACATATAGCTGTTATCGAAAGAAGGGGCAAAAGGCTGGCAAGGGTTTCCCTTTAATCTGTTTGGCATCAGTAAATATCTGCAGGTCAGCARAAGTTGTATTTATAGTTGTAACCACATGAAGCAAGAAAGCCGACACTTGCCCTGTATTTTTCCATGAAAGAGGTGAAGTAATTCAGTTTGTGAATAGATCACTGTTCATGGACCTTCTTTTTTGACCCTGATTCCCTTTATATAACAGTCTCCTGTTCCTCCTGTGGATATGTTTTTTTTGCAGGGAAGGTTATTTTTGGAGTGATGGTTTATAATTGATGTTAAAGCRTGTAATAAGGCCTTTATGCACGTTCTCTGTGCTCACATTTATGTAGTTGCCACCAAAACTCAACCCATTTGCTTTCAAATTTCTTTGTCTTCATATTTCCTTTCATTCTGCTTTCTATTCTTAAACTTTCCAAATGCATTGTTGGGCAGTAAGGATTTGCTGCTTAATTCAGATTCCAGTGCTGCAATTATTATGTTACRTTAGTGCAAAGGTTTGGATGTCTTAGTAAGTTAACTGCTATGTTGTGTCATCTACTAGACCTCTCTTATGAGAGTGAAAGCTATTTTAGCATATTTATATACACTTGAAAACAAGGTAATGAATATATATTTAGGACCTACTCTACTTCCCACTAAACCTGAGAAAGAATGGGTAGAAAAGGGAAATGTCCRCTGAGTTTGTGGAAATCTCTGTCTATCCTTCCTACAAATAAAGAATAGCAACTCCAATCTTAAAAATACTAATGTCCTTGCTGAGTGAGCTGAAGTTTTACCTGAATAGTGACAGCGTGATGCCAAGCAGCTGTTACCTAGAAATGCTCTGATCCTAATTTTGAGATCGGTTGCAAACTGAGGAATGCGAATACTGTTGTGTCAGAAAGACACCAGAGACTTTTACTGAGATAGTGATGGTGATTATAGGATTGCTTTTTTTTTTCTCCTCCATTATTTCTCTATTAAAAAAAAAAAAAAACTATTAAAGCTAACTTTGTAAGATCATGTAAGATCTTCTTGTGAAGATCCATCTTTTCTACTGTAAACAGCATCCAGCCTGAGATGGTTGCTGGCATTAGGCCCCTCWAATCCTGTTCAGGCATACAGCAGGTTTGTCTCGATTTTGGAGGTGTTAAACATGAAGGATTTCTTAACTCAGTATGGGCTTCAGGACCTTCTGCTCCTGGAAATGAAACGCATGTAAATGAAACACATGGAAAGCTCTTCCTTGCTCCTATCCGAGGAACTGCCTGTTTAGCACAGAGCTGCTGTCAATCATTTTGCGTGAAGAACTCCTTTAAGTCACTTAGGTGCTTAAGTAACTTATCCTAGTGATAACTAGTGCTGGGCTCATATTAGTTTCCTTTAAGCATTTTTTTTTAATTCTGTTTGTTTCACAACCCAGGAGTATTTTTTTTTCTCTGAATGAGACAATCTGTTATTTTCCCAGCTACAACTGGTTACTTTCTCAACTGTTGATCAAGTGCCRTTTTCAAGTACCCATTATGTCTTTCCTGTAACTTAGTCCAAGATCTGAACAGATACTCTGGAACATGTGGTAAAGTAATTTTGTCTCTGAAGTGTATATAGCTCATTACAGCCCACCTCCTGGAGCAGGTGTCCATGGATGGGGATGACCATTTTCCATCTGTTTGTTTTATCCTCTTGCTTATTTGTCGCTATTAAACGATTGCCTCAATGACAGAACTCCCAAACTATGCGTTACTGAATTTCTATTTCAGCTGGAAAGCAAGATGATAGCCCTCTGGCATGCACGCCGCTCGGGGAAGAAAAACACCCGCAAAGCCGCCCTTGGGGGCTCCATACCTTCACGGGAGCTTCTTTATTTTTGGATAACTTCGCACAGCTCAGCAAGGAGCCTGTGCTGGCGGAGGCTYGGCCGTGGGAACCAGGGCAGGAGGAGGGAGGGCCGGGAAAGGCCCCAGCCCGCAGGGAGGCCCCAGCCCGCGGGGCCCGCGGCTCCCAGGCTGAGGGCTCCAGCAGGGCCCATGGGCTGGCGGGGCAGCCCTGGCCGTGACTACAGGCATCAGCCTCCAGCACAGCGCTCGGCACGTGCACAATGAAAACACGGCCACCGTGAGCAGCGTTAGGTCTGAGGGGTGAGCAAGGAGCGCGGCGGCTTGGCCCGACCTGGGCTAGGCTGGCCAGACCAAACTGTGTTGCTACCTTGTTGTGGGTGACTCGTCCTGGGTCAGTTAATAGCACGAGCTTAGCATTTAAAGCCTATTTTTATTGCCCTGCTCTGTTCCATTTAACTATAAATACTCCACAGTGTTACATAAATCCTGTCAGAAGCTGAAGTTCTGCTATTAAAAACATGGCAATAGTTGGGGCACTCCCTGATTCCCTGTCCCTAAAAGCATCCGGTGCCTGCGGAGCAGCATTACAGGAGGGTGCCTGGATCAGATTTACAGGGGGAGCTCGGGATTAGCGGTCGGACACATCCCCGGGATGCCTGGCGGGAGGCCGGAGCAAGCCGAGGCACAGGGCGGGCATGTGGGGCTGGCACCCCGGGCACCTCTTATTTTAGGATCCTGACTGAGCTCTGGGAGCAATGAGCACAGCCGGAGGGGTCCCCAGAGGATGCACCTTGTGCTGGCCATCCCCTCGCATGCAGAGGTTTGATCCCCCAGTCCGTGTCCGTGCCCACTGGTGCCTCTCCGTGGGGACCCATCTGGGGAGAGGAGTCTCAATTTCTAGAGACCTTTGCAGGTGGATCTTTATAAGTCTTAGGAATTACAGTGTAAAGCCTGGTCTATTCAGTCACYTTCCCCGTGCCACTCTGTAGTGCTCCGGGGAAGTGCAAAGCAGCAACGAAGCTGGTGGCCGATCCCGGAGCCCGTGCATGGAGCGAGCTGGGCCCTGAGGCATGATGAGATAGCGGCTGCATCTGACCCCCATCCCGTAGGTGCTTATTCCCGAAAAGCAGGGACACGGAGAAGCTGTGTGTCTTGGCATGTGGCACGTTATAAATGAACAGCACCGGGAGAAAATTCACTCAGAAAGGTGTTTGCACAAAACACCTAGAAGTCTTTCAGGCAAAGTATTTTTGAGGTGGGGACAGGAAGGTATTGGGGGAAAAAACTGAGGGTTGGGAATGTACTTCCAACTATTTTTAAAGTAAACAGATTCTTTTTGAAGTTGCGGGCTTGTTGCATAAATTGTGCATTTGACAGAGTAAGTGGTGGGATGTTATGGTAATTACTAATGTCCCTTGAATATTTGGTTAACCACTGTATATAATCCCACATGCAGTAGCCTTTCCAGGGAGAATTTAGATCTTCCCGTTGGGCAGGATTAACTGTTAGTCTCTTGTTTCAGCTGCTTTTCAATTATTCAATTCCAGCACTAGAAGTTTTCCACTTGGGAGGAAAAAAAAAAAAAAGTGTCCTTTTGACATCTGGCTTCAAAACAAATTCCACCCTGTACCTGTTCATGAGGAGCTGCAAGATGCCTGCTTGGGTGCTGGGYGCTGGGAAAGCTGTCAGAGTGTTGTAGACTCAGCTCTGCTGCAGAAATGCTTTTTATTCCCTTTCCCCAGAATTCAGTGGCGTRTACATAAAGTGCATTAACGTACTGCTGAACTCTGCATTTCAGGTCAGATCCTTGCAGAGATGCTAACATTTGAGAAGGCACAAGTCACTAATCCTCTTCTCTGGCATTTGAAATGTACCCATGTTGCTGCTACCACCTTCTCCCAGTATTTTTGCTTCAGCCTGTTTTCTTACCCTCGCCTTCCTGCAAAATTCTTCCTGTTAACATCTCTGTGATTTATTCCCTGGAGAGGGCGTCCCTGCATATTGTGTGGGATCAAGGCAGAAAGGTGATCTGCTCTCCCTAAGCTCATTTCTTCTCTGCAGGGAATGATCTGTCCTTGGGCCATCACCCTTGCTTTGCAAGTCAAAACAAGTAGCCAAGTGGTCTGAGATTTCTATTCCCTCTAGTCACCCTTCTTCATCGGGTGCTTTTGAGAAGGAAGTTGCAATCCAAACAGCATCTGGGCAAATGAACCAGGGCAAGGACACCTTCCTTCCAGCCTCATCCCCATACAGGAAATCTTACAAGTGTGTGTTTAAAGCCCTGTTGTCCTCAGTGGAATTTCAGCATGAACTTGAAGTTAAAATCACATGCAGAGCTGATGTTTGAAATAGGAGCGAGGTTTGGATGTGATAGTCTGGGTCACATTGTCCAGATAGGCTATAGAAACGGTATCAGCACCTCTCTGCTTAGCTTCACAGCATGCTTCTGTAAATCTTACTGGCTTCCAGTTGTTGTTACCAGTTTTCAGCTCATTTTTTGTCTAGTTTGGCTGTTCATCTCATGCCTTGTTATTGAGGTAATGCATGTCTTATAGTTACCCTGCTGCCTCCTGTGGTTTGGGTGGACTTTGTCCACTCTTCTCCGGCGCTGCCTTGCTTTCTTCCCTCCTGCTGACACCTCTCCCATTTCCAGGTTTCCATTTTCATGGCAGTTTGGCTCATGTCTTCAGGAATTGTAGGCACAGCTCTTTACTGCAGCTCTGGTGCCACAGTACCATGCAGGCTTTATAATTACAGTGTTTGATACCTTTTGTTTTCGAAGACATCGACTACAATCAAAATAACACATTGCAACCAGCTGCCAAAAGAAATCTTTGTAAGCGAGTTAAAATAAGATCTTACCTCATCAGAGAACACTCAGAAGTTTACGAAAATGTCATCCATAAACCTTTGCACTCTTCAGAAAAAAAGAAGCCTAGGTTTAGTTTCCAAAAATGACTTTAGATACAAATTAGCTACATATTTCACTAGGGACAGACCTTTTTATAAACTGCAGGGCTTAGGAGAAGAAAATCTGGCAAGTTTTYAGATGTAGAAGCCATGACAATAGCCCTGTGGTGCCTTTTGAGAGGTAGATGCAGGATGGCTGTGTGGTATGAAGCATGTGAATACTTAGAACTATGCAGTAGTAGTCCAGGAACAAGATTTTTCAAGTGTGTATCATTTCTTGTTTAATTTTCCATTTTTACATATTTACTTGGAGTCTTTCAACATTGTTTTTTTAGGTGAATCCAAGAATCAGTCAACTGAAGTGATATATATTACTGCGGAATGAACTAGATATTGATCGTGGCAGCTGCTGGATGAAGAGGGAAGCTGGAGAAAGGGATTTTTTTTTTTTTTCCCTTTCTCTCCTTAAACTTTCCATATCTGAGAGGTCCTGTCCCAGCAGCTGGGCCTGCCCCCTGCCCAGCTCTCTGGCASTCCCGGGTATAACATGGGGGAGATGGGATAATTGCATCTCGCCGTTACATAACTCCTTGGGAAGCCGTGGCRAACAGCTGGGTGTTACTTTGTTTGCATTGTGAGCAGTCTGGCAAGAGTGAGCGTAAAGAGGCATTTAACAGGAAAGATGTGGAAAACTGAGCAGAATCAGCAAAATAGCTTCTTGTGGAGAGGCAGGAGAGATGGAATTGCAGACAAAAGAAGAAAACATCGTTCCTGGAGAGCTTTGAAGGAGTGTTGGGGATGTGTGTATGGTGTTGGATGGCCCTGCAGGGACCAGGGCTGGGCTTTTGAAGGAGGAGTGAGGGGCAGAGCTGTGGCTGGAGAAGGTGCCTCCCCCGAAGAGAGGGGCACCTGGGCAGCTCACACGAGCTGGGGGCTTGATCTGAGCAGCCTGAGCTCCAGAGAGGGTGAGCTGCTCTGCTTTGSGGCGGGTGACCTGAGGGATCCATCCTAGTGCTGGGTGACTTCACCAGCAGCATTGGAAGCAGGCTGGGAGGGGTGGTCTGTGGAGTCTTGTGGTGCCATCGCATGGAGATGGCTGCGTCAGGCCAAGCTCTTCAACTGAGTTGCAGAGAGGGGAGTTTCAGAAACTGGATATGTTTTGGGAGGACAGAAGGGATAAGGATTACAGGAGGTAAAGGTTATAACAATTYTGGATGCTCCTGTGAAAGGTGGGACTGTTGACATTGACAGGGAAGGAAGARGGGATTTAGGAGGAAAATAAGGATTCAGCCTGTCCTACTGCTGAGCGCTCCATGCAGTCTGCCTCCRATAACACTAGGTTTCCCACGGCACTTTATTCTTGCAGTCTCAGTGGGAAAAGGCCACAGAAATCTCCCCAACAGCTGGCACTGATCCGCCTCCTTTCCGGCACTCGCAGCACAAGGCCAAGGACGGTGCTGGGGACAGCGGTGGCCGGGCAGGTGTGAGAGCCCAGGTGGGGCCGTGCGGCCACTGTCRCCTCCGCTGCCTCCAGCGGGAACTTTCTGTGCTGGACTGTGCTCCAAGCTGGCAGCCCAGACCTTTCACCAGCTCCTAAGCCAGACATAAATTTAAAAAATACATTATTGCTCTCACAGAGTAGCTATCCTGGACAGCTCTTTCTCCTTATGTCCTACTTATTTCCCATAAAAATAACAAGTTTGCAGTAAGTGTTGAGGCACATTTGCAAGGGACTTGGTCTTGCCTTACCTGATGAACACAAAACACCTCTTTGAAAGCACTGCATCGCCTTGAATATGCATCCATTTTATGTAATATGAGAGAATCAAGTGTATACTCAGAGCACCACGCTTATATGCTGAGCACCTGGATGCTGCAAAGTTATAATTACTCTGCATAAAATAATGCCACACTTTCTAGGCATTTCTTGATCCTGAGCTGGCTGAAGTAAGCTCATTTACATGTAAATACCTTTAAGCCCCTGAAAGACTTTGAATTTTTCATTATGCTGAGCAAATATCTTTTGAATTTTTTTCTCTGTCTCAGACTTTATTCTTCCAATTACAACTGGCCCTTGCAGTCTCGCTGCAAGACTTCTCGTTCATGAGGTGGTCCTTTGCACTAGCTGCTTTAGATATTTCTTCTTCTTTCCTAAGTTCATCTTCTATTTCACAAACCTTCACATCTGGGCTATGTCAGACTTTTCTCTGAACTCCTTCCCCTGGCTACAGTTTGCCAAGAAACATCACAGCCATTCCTACACCCTTCCCAGACCTTTTCACATCCATCACTTCTTCCTGCTTGGGTGCTGCATGTTGTGCATTGCAGAGCAGCATTTTATAAGTAGAGTGTTTGTCATAGCACTCTACTCATTGTCTTTTGGTTTGTGATAAGTTGATTCCGATCAATGTTTGGGTTTGCTGGGATGATTCTGGGGAACAGATTTTCATTCTGAGAAGCTGGAGTGACCTTTAAAGTCCCAAGACCCTGCTCCTGAATGAGCCGGGCGGCTCGCAGCGAGGCTCAAGATTACAGTGTGCAAACAAAGGCTGAAACATGCTTCGCCCATGTAACTCCCTGCAAAAACAGTATTTGCCCGTGGCATTCCCGGGGGGGGGGGGCTTTCCCTTTGTGCACAAGACGAAAATGGGACAGGCCACAATAAAAGGCATTGTTGGCCTCAGCACGCCAAGAATGATGATCCAAGAGCCAAAATAATAGCAGTGTCGGGAGGGAATTTAGTTCACAAACGTGTCAGGGTAGTTTCAGGCTTACTCGAGTTGTGATTCAAGCTCCTCATTCTTCTGAAATTCTTTCCAGGCCAAAATGAATTAAGTAGTTGCTAATCTTCAATTGTGCCCTGGTGCGGTGGGATCAGTGTTTGAGGCCAGCTCCACCACGCAGCCTTCTCGGCCTCCCATTCCTGCGTGGCCACAATCCCCAGGGAACCGCAGCGTTTGTACCGTCCTTGTGATCTCGCTCGCTGCAAATTCCGTCTCTAAGCTCCCTGCAGGAGAGCCCTGCTCCATTCTTCTTTCATGATCATCATCAAGGATGACTGAGTGTGCAGCTGACAGGTATTTAATGGGTTATAAGCTACTGTTTTTACGGAGCTGGTTTCCAGACCAGAATAGTGCCTTACAGGTAGGCTCACAAATCAGTGTAAATACAAAAAGAAAATTGGTCTTGCTGTGATACAGCTAGACAGATAGTGCTAACCACAGATGGAAAAATAATAATTGTATCATCTTTTTTCTCTTTCTAGTCATAGTGGGGTATTGTCCAGTTAAATTCATGATGACAACAGTAACCACTGCCACAATAATAACAGTGAAAGGACTTTTCATAAAATATTCCTGCACAGACAGGTGTTATTCATTTTTCTTCTAAAATTCCTTTATTTTTAAAACTAGTGCTTTAAGAAGTTCACAACACATCTTTTTCTCCTTTCCCCTCCCTTAATCCCTAGTGAAAATGCCTAGAACCTAATGCCAGACGAGAATTCRTGGTAGCAGCTAAGTGTAAAAACTGTAATTTATAGTCAAACATAATTACAAATCATGTTTCTAGTGCTGCAAATTACAGAGCACTCACCAGTGTGGGAGATGGCAYGTTGCCTGTTGTGATAGATGCTCCCACACCTAGAATTGACTGGCAGCTTGTGCAAAATAGCCAGGCATCCCTTCTGCACCCTGCTGAGGAAGGACAGATGGTCTTTTTCTCCTTCAAAGAGAATGCTGATCAGGCTTTATTTGAAATGATTTGTGTGCATATGAGGTAGATAAAAGAGAATGAATATTTTGTGAATGATTTTGCTTATAAGCTGAAAAACATTGTGGGCTACATGAAGTGAAAATTTTAATGATTTCTTGCATCTGAAATAGTACAATATTTGGCAATAGTACGATRGCTTTGCAATGGTGTTTTTTCTTCCCTCTGATGATGGTATCACTTTCATTAGYTCTAAGGCTGCCTTATGCTTTCCTGGCAGTGTAAACTCATTTATACCTGCCTTTAAGGCCTCTCTGTCCTTCCAAAGTGGTGTAGCAGAAACKGAAGATAAAAGAGAATCAAAGTGCTGCTAAAAGGACAAAAAAAAGCATGACATAACTAGCACTATTTAATGTGCTTTTTAACCTGCCTTCTCCTCAGAAGTTCACACACACATTGTAAAGTTAGGAATGGTTCAAGGGGAATGACTGTTTTCTTTTTACCCTTTCCTTTCTCCCTTGATGTGTCCCATAGCTTACCTGTTCTTTTTTGAATGTAGTTAAACTCCAGTTCAGCTAAGATTTTGGCTTAATTGAAATAATTCTAACTATGATGTGCAAAGTCAAGGTGATTTATAGAGCACAATGTCTCGGGCATTGTGGTATTGAGCTGTCAGCCTAAGTAGGATGGTATTTTACCTCTGCCTTGTCAGAGCTAAYCCCTGGCTCTCGGCTCTGTGAGTACTTAGTGGGTGTTCCCACTTTAATTCACAATAAAGTGATAATTATGATGATAAAATAGGAGTTCTGAGCTTTTAATGGTTTTTTTTATTCAGTGTGCTTTGCACATCTTCACGAATTGCATTAGATGCAGAGTTGAGTAATTGGAGACCTATGAAAAAAAACCCACATATTTTGGTCAAGGGCAACTAAGAGATGTTCCTGGAAACTGTTTGCACTGCTCTGTTCAGGGGTCCCAAGGGGGTACCAAGAGAGTACAAAGATGTGCAAGAATTATTTTGCCACATTGTTCCTTACAAGAAAAGGGAAAATTTGCTCTTTCTTCTTAGAATCCAAACTTGCCTCAGCTCAAAAATAGAGAGGTATGAACAAGGCAGTGAAAAAAACATCACAAATAAAACATGAAAGATGGGGCCTTGTTTTCAAGAGAACTAGACAGGTCCCAGGGTGTCAAAGGACTTTCAAAGGAGTCAGGTGCAGCCAACAGTCTCAAGCCTTTTGGTTTAAAAACAAACAAACAAAAMCAACCTGTCAGCACTAGCAACAGCCTCAGGCCTAACGAGCTGAATGAATGCGGCTCAAGGGATGCTTCAGGTAGAAGGYGAAATGTGGGACTTGTGTGTGTCTAATTAGGACACTTGGCACCTGGGTAAGCTTTAATTGCGCTCCTGCCTTTGCCAAGGAGTGGAGAGGACTATTGGTTTCCATGTCTGCCGGGCCTTTCTTCTGAGCACTCGTCAGCTCCGTGTGAGACGTCCCCGCTCGGCCTGCGTGGGCCAGGGCTGCAGAGGTGGGCCAGGCGCACGCGGGAACGTGTCCAGCACGCCGAGTCCATTGGAGCCTCTCCCGCTTCCCTCTGTCTGTGCCGAGCGTGCGCTCACTCCTGGAGAGTCCCTACTTCTTGTTGCTGCAATGCCCACTTGCCTCCCAAAAGTAAAACAGGCCTAAAAAGATCCTTCTCTCTCCTTGGTCAACAGGAGGAATGCAGGTTTATAATGCACTGTTRCAGAGCCAAGACTAGAGGTCCATTAGAGGTGGATTTTGCCTTTCTCTTTTAGACACCAAYGTCCGTAGTGGACATGATCTCTTCGGAGGGCAACTTCCGAGGTTCATGGGCTAGATGCCAGGAAAGCTCCATCCTGTGTACACATTTCTGGCCGGTAGCTGACAGTGGAACTGTTGCAGGGGAACAAGGCTGGTGGAAACAGAACAAGAAAACTCACATGCAGACACAAAGTGTAGCAATTTAATTAGAAGAAAAAAAGACATTTGGAGGAAAAGGTTGAGGAAAAAGGAGATAGCATTGCCATTGCAAAATTAGCAAAAATATGGAYTTGCAGGGATTTGCTATTCAACAGGCAAACAGCATCATTATGCACAGATTCCTAGACAACTAATCTAACACTGAACATGCCAGGGAGATTGGTGTAGACAATTGGTGTGGATTGGTGTGGTTGTGTACAGGGTAGACGTGTGTGTGGTTTTCTGCAGTTGAAGAATAAAGGTTAGAGTAATAATTTCTCTTCTGCTGTGGAATGGAGAATTAGTGAAATTCTACAGCTTTTGTATTCAGCAGATACAACTTCTAAACATCTGGGCCTAACATCATTTGGTGATCCGGGGACATTGCAGTCTGTTATGCTGTGCACAACACAGTAAAATAATCGTGGTCAATAGTAAAAAATGCTAGATAGACCCCATTCTATGGAAGTTGTTTGTATACAAAGTGGTCTGTTTGGAAACTAATAAGTAAACCCATTGCTAATAACTAATCCCATTAAAATAGCTGATTGTGGAAAACAAATCTTATATGTGACCAAGACAGTAAAGATGGAAAATGTATGTTTTAGATCCCTACATGCCAACTTTAAAATGGGAAAATGATGCATTTTCTGTTGGTGAGTAGATTTTGGCTTTCATCTCATGCTATTAGAGTATTTTTAAAGCATGTTGTCATTGTTACTTTCATGTATTTATATCTCCTTTTATAATCAGGAGATGACAAAATACATGGCAAAAGTAATCTGGGACCTCAGACAGCTGTTAAAATAAAACATCCCTTGATAGATCTCCTTTGTTAGTCAGTGTTGAGTTATAGTCTCACTTTGTATCCAGAGCAGCTCTACTGTTTGTAACAAAACACCTCCCACATGACACTGCCTTGTCATCTTCACTGCTTCTAGTGAGATTTTAAGTGACTCATTTTAGTGTGTCCTACTTAGGATATGTCAGATATTGCTTTTTCCAAGGCAATTCCCCAAGTCTCTGACCTTCAGGTTGAGTTCAGGTGTTTGACCTTTCAGGTGTTGAAAGAGAATTACGCAGAACTGGAAATGCCCCAAATCATGAGTTGTCTTATTTTAAACTATGCCTTTTTTTTTTTAATAGTTTCTTTTTCCTCTCATATTAAGAAAAAAAAAAAAAGTTGTTTTAAATGACTTTCTAATTGAAATGAATGAATATCTGATGTTCCATTCCTGCAGTAATGCATTGTCAAAGTGAGGAGGTAATTATACCTTGGGTTTATATTTCTTGTAAAATTACTACCATAATCATTAAATAATTATATTTAATTCAGATGCACAATAAAATTTCATTCTTGCTTACTGTGTTCATTAGCATAGGATATTTATTCTCTGATCCTGAGTGAACTAAGAGCATGAGTACTTGGAGGTACTAGCCTATGTGTGTCATGCAGTAACGGACACATCTGGCAAAATGCACGCAATATATATATTTCTTTGTTACTGCTTTCAGAGGAGTCAATATGAGGGCTATCTACACTCAGTGCTGATTTTGTCTTTGTGGCTACGCTGCTAAAGGCTTGACTGTTCTCTCCTTGTGTTCCCAAACACGTTTCCGATGCAGTTGAACTCGCACTGTCAACAAAGTTACTGGCGAGCGTGTTCTGTACGTGAACTGCTTTCTTCTAACAATTCAGGAAAGACAACGTTCATCTCTTTCAAATAACATGCCTGGCAATCCTTGCATGTCATATGTCTACCTTAAAAGTTGTTGTTTTCCATAAAATATTAAATCACGATGAAATATACAAAGGTAGAGATTTTGAAATATCTACGTGTCTGACATCTGTGAGCACCAGTACTGAAATTTTGCAGYGTCTAGCTCAAAAATGGGAATGCTTCTCATTAAGCTGACATGTAAGAGAAGTCTTKTGCATTACAAAACTCTCACCTTCAATAATTTAAGGGCCATAAGAAGCCTTCAGGATCTAGTGAAAAAAGACTTGTAATCATCATTTTCAAGACACCACCAGGAAAGGTGAATGAGGTTTTTCACAAGTGTAATGTAGCATCATTCCTTGGAGTTGAATCTAGACAGGTGATYGCATAGAACTAAACAAGAGGAAGTGATCTTTCGGTAGAGTTCATGCTGGTCAGGTGAAGTGAGAGGAGATTTGTATTGCTTCTCTTTCATTTTTGTTTTTGTTGTTTTCTAAACAGCAGCAATTCAGTTGATCAAGCCTTTGCCCTTTGTGCTTGGCTATTCAGTCTCAGTTGGCCAATCTGTGGGAGAATTCAAATAAACCCTGTTAAGTCTGAGAACAGGGTTAACAGTAACTTTGTGAACTTCAGCAAGGATGGAGCAGCCCCGTGCACCCAAGCAGGGCTGAGTAAAAGCCCTGCTCAACAGGACTTGAAGCTTATTTGTGGGTACCAGGTTCACTCTCTGCAAATACGCAAGCAGTTCCTGGGCTGCATTAGGAGGATCATGGCCAGCAAATGGAGAGAAGCTTTAATTTTCCTCTACTCTGTACTGGTGAGGCAATATCTGGAATATCGGGTCTAGATTGGGATTCTCAAATCAAGAGGGATGTTAAGAAACTAGATTGTCCAGCAGAGGATCAACAAAGTCTAGGAGTCTGAGGCTCCTGACCTATGAGGAGAGAGGGGGAGACTTTATCCTGAAGAGTAAGGCTCATATCAACCTGCCACTACTTGATGCCTGTTGACATACACAGAGGAAACAAATTCATCTTGATAGAAGCAGATTTCTTAGAATGACACAAGCTAAAAAGGACAAAACTGATCACCTGGTATCTCTGCAAGTCTTCCAGCTGCTGTCATTCCCTGGCTACTGCTTGCTTCCTATGGAAGCATCCACATGTTGTTTCCATATGGAGGAGCCAAGATCTACTAAACATCTTTATTTGAAGAAGAAAAGCTCTTTTGATGTCTATTTTGTGATGGATTACAGCAATAGTTACTGCCATGAGCCTTGACACATTCCTACTGAGGCTAATCTGTTTATTTTTTCATGTTATATAACCTCTTTGTTCTGACACTTAGGACAGAATAATTACTAAACTCATTAAAAAAAACATACTGAAAATCTTTGATTTTCTTAGTTTAATCTATGAGGTATTAACCTGTTYGTCTGCAACACTAATCTTAGTGTCAAGGTAGCTGGCAAAAGAAACACTTGTCATCTGTAAACACACAAGGCAAATCAGAAACCTGATGGCTTGTGTGTGTATATATATGAATATACATATATATATATATATATGTACATATACATGTGTCTCCCTAATCGCTTTCCCTAGGATACAATGCTAATTCCACTAAACCATTTTCATGTAAATATATTGCTTCATAGTTACATATGCAGATTGTTGTGCAAGTCAGCACCAAAAACGTACCAGGCAATTGCAATCCAAGGGAGAAGGTGTGTGATAGGAAAGGCTGGGCGYACTTTCTCAGGCAGGCAGCTCCAGGAAGCAGCAGGAAATCCAAGCTACAAAAAGCAAAACCTGCTACAGGCAAGTGTCGCTGYGTCGACCTGGGCTGGCAAGGGCTCTTCAGGCACTAAACCCAGCTGGGCGGCCGTACCTGCACAGGTGGCAACAGAYCAGCAGAAAAGGGAAACCTAGACAGAACAAACAGCTTTGCAAAGGTCTTGGGTCCTTTAGAAAATATTAGCCTAAATCAATCAGCATTTTTAATCTTTTATTTTTGTTTATTTTAAGGGAGTAGAATAAATGTRTTGTTTCAGTGATAAACCAAAGGAAAGGAAAAGCAGTGCGTGCATGATCCCAGCCAGGTCGTGCAGCGCTTTAGCAGGAGCCGTGTCTTCCCAAAGGCCTTATCCCGTCCTTCCCACCGGCAACCCTTTCCCTGGCCTCGTGGCGGTGGCCCCATGCGCTGGTGTCCGTGCACCAAGTGCCACCCACCTGTTCCCTSTCGTGGGACCCAATGCACGGGAATGGTGAGTGCGACCGCCACAAGTCACCCCTGTTCCGCTGCAGGGRCTCATCGTTTCTTGCCAAGCCAACAAAATAGCATTATTTGATCAAAATGATGTCAGGTAGCAGGAAAAAATCTTGCAGTCAGGGCAGCCACCACAAGAAGAATTGCAAAGCACTTATCCCAGCCTTGGCTCCCGTCTCCTCTCTCTCCCCGCTGGTGTGACGCTGCCAGTGTATTGCTGGGAATTGCATCCGTCAGAGAAACAAATGCCGGCTTCCCGTTCTTTCCAGGAGAAAGATGTCAAATGTTGTTTTTCAATATAAATTTCCATGTCGTGGTCTTTCACTTTTATCCTTTGGCTGGTTCATCATGTGAACGGTGGTCCCTAACTCATGTTTTTCTCTAATTCAGCAAGGTACTTCTCCCTTACAGAGAAAGAAGAGCAGAAGGGCACATGAGGTACAGTGGAGGTGAGGAGAGAGAAACACAGAATATATAATAATATAATATATATTTTATTTGATTTTATATAATGTATAATTGATTGTATATAATATATAATCAAAATTCTGCATCKGCCTTGAAAATGATGTGTTTGTTCAGCCAAGTAAACCCGCCAGTTGATCACGGCAGTGCTGGTGCAGCCGATTGCAACAAAATGTGTGGGAAGGCCCCAAATGCTAGGAATGTCCTGCGAGCCTGAGATGGGTCCGGGCTCCTTGGGGCCRCGCGTCACGGCAGCCACGCGGCCACAGCTGACTGGTGGGAACAGTGCTGGGACAGCAGCCTCCCCAGCACTGCGGCGCTGCCAGCTGATGGAAATTCCTGYTTCTCCAGCGTGAGCAAAATGCCAGCTGAGAAAATGCCCAGTGCATTATCCTGCAGCAGACAAAACAAATTACTGTGCTTCTTGTGAACCAGTTACATACAGAATTAAGCTGGCCTTGGTAAATCTCTGCTGGAGTTCAACTCRGGTGAGGAAGTGTTGCTCCCCATGAGGATTTCTCCACCACTGGCAGACACAGGGGTGATTTAGGCCATCTAGGAGAGCTGGTCCCCCTTCCACGAGCGAGTTGCTCCATACAGGGCAGGTGAAGAGCTAAGTTTGCAAAGCACTTGGAATAAGGAAAAATCCTGGAGAGTATCAGCGCAGTGCGTGAAGTCGAGTGAAGCTGCTTGTTGCTCAGTTGAGGCCAAAGTCAAGTCCTTTAAATGTTAAACACCCAGCACCACTTATTTAGTGAGAACATTGCTTACCTGGATCCCTGTGTGCTCTTGTCTTCTCGTACTAGACCAGAAACCGAAAACTTAGGTAGCCTACCTGGCTGAAACAGCACCCTTGGACAAACCAACTCCTTCGAGTCACCTTTCTCACTCATCTAAAGCATGAATGAAATAATATTTTCTCTTGCCTTTATGTGAGTAAGACCCAGTCCCGAAGATGATGTTCCAGCATCTGGAAGTGGTGGAAAGGATGCTCACCCGGAGCATCCTGTGGCGGCACGGATGGGCAATGCGGCCGCCTGGAGCGCTGTGCTCGGCAAGGACCCCAGTTGGAGTTAGTCACTGTCGCACAAGCTGCTCGACAGCAGGAACCAGCTGTGGCCTTCATCCGCCTAGGGTTTTACACAGATTTTGTATGCGTGATGCACATTAGGATCATTATTATGTAGCTGTTTTCACTAAAATCACCAACATTTTCACTGTGAGAGCAATAAAGGCTGCATGGGTTGGGACCTCTTCAAGTCCATCCTTCTTCCCCAGCTCTAGCAATCTGCTCCTAAGAAGTATTTCTTTACCCTCTTCTTAAAAACATCCACAGAGAGCCTGGCTGTTCCTCCCAGGCCATCTTCTCCAGTGCTCTTTATGGTAGAAGGCTTTCTGTGCTTTTCCTTGCAGCAATTTAAGTCTGTTACCTGCCTGTACCTCATGAGGATGGAAAACAAATTTTTCCCTTCATCTTTGTAGCACCTTTTTTGCAAACCATCCTCAAGTTATGACTGCAGAAAGTCTTATCAATATGCTGGTGGTGACTGTTGAATGGATGAAATTTTACTCTGATCATTGATGATTTTTCTGCCAGAACTTTTTAGCCATATCTTCTTTTTCAGTATCTATTGCTTTCTGCTGAAAGTGAATATGCTATTCACATATGCTTCCTCAAGTACATTTTGCAAAGCAATTTTCTTTTTAGTGTAGCTGTCAGCAGATGACTCTGTGTAGTGTCAGTCATACACACACACAAAAAAATTTGCATCCCTTTTCTGTATTCTCCATATAATGTGCTCCCCGCTTTCTACATACAGCTTTTCTGACACCACTTAATGGGTCGGCCTTACATCTGCCATTACAAGATTTTTTTTTTTGTGCATCATTTTGTATGAATTCTGTAGTGAGACAGCCTTTTTCTTGCTATCAGTTAATATGTTTGCTTTTTTTGCACCAGCCACTCCACCAGGACAAAATTACTAGGAAAACGCTGGATATGCAGCAAGACAAACAAGAAATAATATGTAGCTGATGGAGGCTGACCTGATTTCACAGAATCACAGAATGGTTGAGGTTGGAAGGGACCTCTACGGATCATCTAGTCCAACCCCCCGCTCCAGCAGGGACACCCAGAGCAYGGGGCACAGGGTGACATCCAGGCAGGTTTGGAAGATCTCCAGAGAAGGAAACTCCACAGTCTCCCTGGGCAGCCTGCGCCAGCACTCTGTCCCCCTCACAGGAAAGAAGTTCCTCCTCACATGCAGAYGGAACTGCCTGTGTTTCAGTTTGTACCCATTGCTCCTTGTCCTGTCACTGGCCACCAAGCTCAGCTTTGTATTACTGCATATGATAAATTTTAATATCACTCCCAAGACTGTGTGAACACATTCAATTATGCAATGTTAATTTGTGAGCAAACCAGTATTTTGTTCAGCTTATTACAACTATGCAAAATTTTGCTGCAGCTGCATCTGTACATAGATTGTTAATAATGCATTTCTTTTGAACATGAATAATAGAACAATTACTATCAGCAAACAGTTCTTCATTGGTCTATAAACTGCGTGGTTTTACACATTTAAGGAACCATAGCTAACTCTTCTTACTGCACAGTTGCTACTTACATAACTATGTGTAAATAGATAACATTTTGTATTTCCAAAACAAATGATATTCTTTGCCTACTACTATTCAGAAAAAGCTGCTACTTTCTGAAGTCTCTCGTGTGTCATGATATGCGAGGCGTTCGGCAGATGTCGGGGTGATGCTTATCCAGCTCGCAGAGCGCGGCTGTAGGGCGTCGCGGGTCGCCCTGCGCCGGTGGCAGCGCCCGGCACAGACCTGCATGCCCACACGGTGCCCGCAGCACATCCCCTAAGAGCTCATACAGCTGTAATCTTAGTGAGATAGAGACACTGCCGTGGCTTATGCTTTCAGAAGGTGTTTATGAATGTCGACAAATCTGTGTTGATTAGAAACTTGCAATTCAGTGGCTGTGGGACAGCTATTTGCAGGACTTTTTCACACAGGAACCCTGGCAATTTTTTAATTACATATGGATAGCAATATTTCTTCATTTGGTTAAGAGTCATGCTAACAAAACATGCAACCTGAAGAGTGCTACTGGACAAATCCCAAATGTGCRAAGGCTACAAATATTCTTAATGACCACAGGATGATGACACAAACACGACACTCAGCAAGCTTTARTACTGTGTGACAGAAACGGGCGAATACCATCCCAGTAGCTTTCTGAAGAATTTGGTATGTCCTAGATGAAAGCCGCACAGTGACCTGCCGGCTAAAGGAGGATGATATTGCAGGTTATTCAGTGACGCACAGTTACTGCAGTCACTGCCGTGTGTGCACCGTGTGCTGGGTGCTTTACTGGGTACCCATGAAAACCGCAGGGGATTCGGTGAGCTGCCGCTTGGGCAACACAGCCAGGATGTGCTTCGTGGTGCTCGTTGCTCCTTCGCCCAAGCCCCAGAGAGGTGACGACTTCCACGACCRCCCAGCCCAGGCCATGGGGGTTCATCTGAGGCCCCATGGCTACAATGGGGGTTRCTCAGACCTCCCCTCTCGCCTTTGTGGTCTGAGAGGTGCAGAAAGACAATCCCGACGGTGAAGGGAGGGCTGGAAGGAAAGCAGTACGGCTGCTCCTGCCGCTGCAGTGACCGCACAAAGCCGGGCCTGGGGCAGCGTGACCCTCACCCTGACTCCGGGAGCTGGCAGGGATGGGTGCTTGTCCCACGGCAGGAGAAAACCCGGGGGAAATCAAATGGGGAGAAGAAAGGGGCAAGTTTCTGTCAGTGGAAAAGATGAAGAATCCTTGTTGGGATAGAAACCTGTCCTCTCTACAGCCCCATGGAAGTGAGAGCTTGGACAACCGAAAGGAGTGGACAAAGGTGGGGAAGCTCCTGAGAAGGATGGGCCTGTGAAGGAAAGCTTGAGTGTTATTCCTTTGGCTCTGTGCTTGGAGGGCCCCCGCTCGGCGCTACAGCGGATCTCCGGGTGTGCGCGGGAGAGCCGCGCGCGGCCCCGCTCCCCGAGGGCGGCCCCGCTCCCCGAGGGCGGCCCCGCTCCCCGAGCTCGGCGCCGCTCTGCGGGACCCCGCGCCGGGCCCCGCTCCGCACAGGTAAGCGGCCCCGCCGGGACGGCCAATGGCGGGGCCCGCCCGCCGCCGCCAGCCAATGGGAGCGCGCCTGGCCGCGGCCCCATGGAAATGTGCCCGGTGGGCAGCCAATGGGCGTCGGGCGGCGCGGCGCTTTATCAGCTGCCAGGGCGGGCGGCGCGGAGCGCAGCGCAGCGGAGCGCAGCGGGCCGCGGCCTCCCCGCGGCGGCAGCAGCAGCGGCAGCAGCATGGCCGGTCTGGGCGGCGGCCCCGCCGCCTTCGGGCGCTGCACGCACGCCGTGGTGCGCGCGCTGCCCGAGTCGCTGTGCCGGCAGGCGCTGCGCTCCGCGCCGGGCCCCGACGTGGACTTCGCCCGCGCCGAGCGCGAGCACCAGCTCTACGTGGGCGTGCTGAAGAGCAAGCTGGGGCTGCAGGTGCTGGAGCTGCCGGCCGACGAGAGCCTGCCCGACTGCGTCTTCGTGGAGGACGCGGCCGTGGTGTGCGAGGAGACGGCGCTGCTGACCCGCCCGGGCGCGCCCAGCCGCAGGAAGGAGGTGCGGGGGAGCGCGGCCGGGGCGGCGGCGGGCCCGGCCCGGCCCTGCCCTGCCCGGCCCTGCCCAGCCCCTCCCCGGCGGCGCGAGCGCGGCCCGCGGCCCTGCAACCGCCGCGAGCGACCGTTAAACGGCCGGGGGGAGGGGCGGCGGCGCGGCCGGGGAAATGGCCGAGGCAGGTGGGCGGCGGGGCGGGACCGGCCGCCATCGGCCGCGGCTCGGGCTGTGGCTCGGGCCCCGGCCCGCGCCTTTGCCGGGCTCGCCCCGTGCCGGGGAGCGGCCGCAGCGCGGGACGGTGCTCGGGTGCTCTTGGGTGCCCGTCCCGGGTCCGTGGCGTGGGCGCTTCCTTCAGGAAGCTCCTTGCAGGTGGCTCTGGCACCAGCCCCGGTGCTGTTGGCCCTGGCGCGCCTGGCGTTAGCCTGGGTGTCCTTGCTCCTCGTGCTGCCTTGCTGTGCACCCGCCGCGTGTCCCTGGGGATGGGAGCTAGCGGGGTGCAGGGCTGCACCTAACAGATAGGTGTAAGGGGTACACTGCTGCAGGAGCACTTCTGCTTTGGGTTTAGAAAAATGGATGTACGTAGTGTTTTTGTTTGTTTGGGGGTTTGTTTTCCCCTTCTTAACCTACTTGGTCTCACCATGAACCATWACATGCAAGAGTGAATGTGCCGGTCACCCAATTATCTCTCTTCCTAGGAGTGATAGGAGCAGCAGATAAAACAGCTTTCAATTAATCTGTTCCAATCTGCAATGCCACCATAACAGCAAAACGCTTTCTGTGGTAGCCCTTGGCTTGTCTCTGCCAGTTCCCGTCCTCTCCGTGCTCCCATAGCCCGTGCTGTGACCCRCGGGCCCTACCTGTCGTGGCTGTGAGCATGTGGCTGGGTCAGTAGCTCAAGTGAAACCCTAACAATGCTCAAAGTTGCTCACAGYGCAATGGGGACTGTCTTCATGGCTCCTGTCTTCTTGATTCAGTGTCTTCGTTTAAAAATAATAAAGCTTACTTGCCCGAGTGTTTTGTCCATCAGTGTAAGCCTGAGACATTGCACAGATTTTCCTGTGGTCCTTTCCCTTGGCTTGCTAGTACGCAGCTGTGTGGCTCCCATTGCCCTGTGGACGTAACTGGCCCTTGGAGCAATTGCTCGTGTTTAGAATTTACCCCTCTGTGTAAATGTACCAAGTGTGTGCTAAAATACAAGTGTGTGTTTGGGAGGAAGGAACGTGCTGCTTAGAGCCCAGCAGGTACCCAGGAAGGTGGAGGGGCATCTCTTACACTAATGGGAATGATGGCACTGCCAGGAGGTGGGAGGACTTGACTAAAGCATCAGCTGAAGGAAAGGGGAGTATCTCTTTCCCTTCTGAGGTCTCAAATTGTGCCAATGCAAAGTGAATTTCAAAGGGCAAGATGTGGTGGTGGAATTGAATACAGTGTTGGCTCTAACAATTGGTGAAACYGTTTGAGGGGCAGTAAAGAAATGAACAAGCCTGGAACAAGAAAGCAAAGGACACGGGGTCATTTATAAAAAGAAGCAGATTGTTTCTCCCTGCTGCTTTCGGTGTCATTGATTATTCTGGCACTGCAAAGGTAGTGGAAAAAGATGTATAACCCAAGGTTGCAAGAGGGGTGGTGATCTCTGAAGTTCAGAGATGGGGGGTTGCCAGACTCTTGAGTGAAACAGTGTTGGATGTGAGCACCTGGTATCATTAATCCTCTTTGGGGATTAACAGCAGCTAATTGAGCACCCAAGTAACGGCTTTGTTTTACCTGCCTGATATTTGTAATAGGCAATATATAAAATTTAATTTTTCCATTAACAAAAGCCACAAGATGTGACATTTACTTCTGTAATCCCAAATATTTTAAATTGTTTTAACCATAATTAGATGTTATTTCCTGGCATGCACAAAGATTTAAAAAACTGTGCTGTAGGGGATGCATATGGTAACAATTTATCTTTAAATTACAGACTTTATTGTCAGCTTGAGAATAATACAAAATCCATTAGGTTTGTTTTCTGTTTTTTTGCTTGGCCCATATATGCTTGGCCTGACACCAGGTTTCTTATCCATCAGTTACCTGCTTTGAATGAAATAGTTAAAAAGCGATTTGAAGTAAAGCCCAAATGTGGCATATTCTTGCCTGGAACAGCAGAACAGATTTATTTCTTTCATTATCCAGACATACTTACAAATCTAAAGAAGAGAAAAAGCTTTGAAGCATAATTTGAACCTTATTTGTTTTCTTGGATGATGAGGCAATCCCTGTCATTTCTTTTTGTGAATGAGAAAAAAAAAATCCTCTTAAAATTATAATAATGCATGACACTGCAGTATATTATATTGTTTGTCTGATCGTGTAACTCTTAATTATTTATAATAACTCTTCTTCWGCAACATCATTACAACCCTGCTCTGTGGAGACGGAAGAGGAGGTGATCGGGAGCGGGGCCCTGTCTGCGGGGCGACTCCCGGTCGCTCTGAGCGCCGCAGCTGCCGTGGCTGCAGCTCTAGCTTTGCTGCCCCTGGGGATGTCCCCCTGGGGACCAGCCCTTGGTCCTTTCCCCTGCTCCCTCGTAGAGCGGGCAGGCCTGGGTCTGCTGTGTGTTGGGCACTGGTTGTGTTCAGCAAGCCTGCTTGGAGGGGTTGCAGTGACCGGGCTGTGGTTTGAAAACAATGAGAAGAAAGTAGAGCCGAGGCTCTAGGGCGACCAAACCTCTATGTCAGTGTTTCRCCTGGACCTTGGCTTGCTGGAGTGGCAGGTCTGATGTTTGTCTCCTATGGTGGCAAATGTCTGTGCTACTCTGCTTTTCCYAAAGTGTTCCCCAAGGAACAGTGTTGTTTCTTACAGTTTCCTGACTCCRTCGAGATTCCTTTGTTCGCCTCCCTATTTTTCACTCTTCTTGGATGTATATGGTGCAATGGTTTGGCCAGGCCAACTGCTAAGCCTGCAGCTACTCCAGATATTCAGTGTGGGGTGCCCCTTCCTGAGCAACCTATTGAGAATCCATATCTGCAACATCCAGGAGAAGTTGCTGTTTGAGATTTCTCTCCAGGCTTTGAATCCTCCACTGAGACTCTTGTTGGAATTTTATGAAAAAAAAAGTTGCTAAGAGGCCACTTACAGGATCTGTCGTGCTTAATATCTTTATCGGGCACCTGGAAGAGGTGCAGCCCCAAATTYGGCAGGAGCAGGTAATATGCTTGAAGAGCAGACTGAGAGAAGAGAGAGAAGCTAGGCAGAGAGCAATGGGCTGGTGGGAACCTGATGAAAATCAGTAGGCATAAAGGAAAGGAGGATCCCCTGGCTAGGTGGGGACAGTTCTGCAGAAAGACCCTGTTGACCCACAAGCTGAACAGGAGCCAGCAGCATGTGGTGGCTGGGCTGTCGTGTACTCTGCACCTTCACGGACAGTCACCATATCTAGAGGGCTTATGTCCTGATGAGTCCCCAGTTGGAAGGTTAGAAGCATGAAGCCCTGTGAAAGCAATTGGGCTGTGTTTCTTTGTGCTGTTTCCAGGAGTCTTGGCTCCCACCTCAGCTGGTTCTGGTTCAGGCAGCTTGATATTGGTAGGAACCAAGTGCATTATCACTCACATGTTCTGCTGCATGACAGAAGGGGAGAGAACGGAGACAGTCTGCGTACAAAACCACTTCTCATATTCTTTTTATATAACATAAGCTTAAACCCATGAATATTTGAACAGTGCAATTGATACATGCTTGGCTTAATCCAGTTAATGTAAAGAAAACCACCTAGTGAGCACGCACCGCTGACCCAAGCTGTTCTGTAGCACAATGATGTTGCCTTGGCTGGCCTCATAGCCAGATTTGGCTTGCCAATCTTGTCCTGCTTTAGGTCATCTCCAAGCAGGTTAACTGTTTACCTGACTTATTTGCAGAGTGGGCAGGAGTAGTGTAGAGTGGGAGGATAGGGATGGATGATTTTATTTTTGTACCAAATTCCTGTGAAGAATTAACAGACAAGGGCTTGTGTCCAGCTTAGAGGGCTGGAAGCCTGATCAGACCAGTAAAAGATGAAGGACATGGGGTCTGTGCAGGTGCACCTTGAAGACAACARTTGAAGGTGCGGCTGGAGCAGCTCTGTGCCGGCTGCATAACAGCCTGTCTGCCTGATGTGTGTGACCTGAGCAACTCTGTCCATCTCCTGCATTTCGTGTTACTGAAAACTATAATGCAATATTTAAAACTGTTGCATGTAGGGTTTTTTTCTGACTATTCAAAAGAGTAGCTTATATTCTGCTTTAATAAATAGGAAAAAATGCTTTTTCTACTGTAAAAATGACAAACATTTCCACTTTCAGATATCATCCTATCCTTAGTGTAGGATAGTATTTTTAATATTCTTTAGACATTTAAGACTTGTCTTCATAGGGATGATGACTGATGAAAAATTAGTCATGCATTTAATGGCTTGTTTGCAAAAATCAAGCCCATATTTCAAAGCATTATGCTTCTGTGCAGAGAAGTCTGTATAAACAAGCCCTTAAACTTATGTTTATTGAGTTTCGAGCACCATTTTATTGTGGGTTGAAAGAGAATCTCAGGTTTTACTGGCTAGCATGGTAAAAAGAASAAAGCGGGGATTGCCAGGCACCTATCTGCTGGCTTTGGAGTCTTTCTGCTCTTCCTTCCTAATCCCTGCCTTTTTATTTGATTGAGATCAATTACTATAGCATTGCATGTACCAGCCAAATCAATACAATAGTTAGTAAGAGCATCGATTGAGTTTTCAGGCTTTATCAGTGCTGTTGGCTACTCTTTCAACACCATTGGATCCTTTACTGGTTGTCTGTTTGTAACAAAATGAAAATCTGGAGTTACATTGGTTTTTGCTCCACACTGCTGTAGGAAAAGAGTTAAATTTGGTCATGCTCAGTCCTTACTGGGAAATAACCCAGTATTTTTTTAGCAGAGTAGAAAAATTAGTCATGCATTTAATGGTAGGTTTGCAAAAGTCAGATACTTTCTTCAAGGCATTATGTTTCTGTGTTCTGAACTTATTTAAAAATTTATAGTTCCTRGGGAGTTTGGGTTTTATCAAAAAGATAAAGGCTTTTAAAGCAAGCCAGAGGTAGATTATTAATGCAGATAAACTGATGTTTTGTTCAGCTGTGTGCAGTCACCAATGCCCTCAAAGTTCAAGTTGAGTAATTTCAATTGAAATGTTGTGGTTGCTGATCAGATTGCCAATTTCAGAATCTTTTGTTCTAACAATATGTTTTCAAATGTTGATTCCTTTCGTATAAACTCTTCATGTCACCTTCTGCACACAACAGGGTTAGTGGCTGAGAAGAGCTTTCATCAGCACATTGCTCTTACTGCATAAATTGCCGTGGCATGCCTGGGATAGTATTAAATGGCATTTCTACCATTTCTTTGCTCAAGCAGACAGATGAAAATCCCAAAGTTCAGCTAAATGCACCCCTGTGAATGGGGCCCTGTGCTTGTGRCTGAGAAGTGATTCCTGCATTTCAGGAACAGCCCCACAACCATGGTGAAGCTCTGGGGTGGCCAGTGGAGATAATGCAGTGTAGAACGCAGGTGGTGGCTGTTGTGGAGTGGCAGCACCCTCTGGTCAGCGACACTGCCTGTTCTGTGGCTCCCAAGGGCACTGCAGGCAGCACAGCTGGCTCAGGGCAAACGCTCCAGCTGGGGCACAAGGCTCAGAGAGGCTCTTCTGTCCAGCGAGTAGGGCTCATTTCTGAAAACACCCTGGCAGGGTATTCAAAATGTTGAATATCTGCCAGTAGCAAGATGACTGCCCCCCTTTCCCTCTGTAGATGCAGCAGGGCAAAATAATGCCTATTACAAACTGGTAGAAGAGCTAGTTTCAAGAGAAGCAAATTTCTGGCTCTGTTATCTCTTGAAATTAGTTTTTTTTGGATTGTTTTATAGCATGTGATAATGTAAGAACCCGTTTTTGAACAAAAACATAAAAGATACTGCCCTGGGTTGTCATTGTATTGTTTTCAGTTTTACTTCTCAATTTGTTTTTCAGAAACAATCAGACTTAGACTAAAATTGGATGCAATATATGTACCTGGCTTTGATTGTCTCTTTCGCAGCAGCATTGTATGGTGAATGAGATTATTCRATTAAGAGATGGAGCTATCTTCACCAAAGCACGTGCTGTTCAGAGGTGTGTGCGGTGGCTTGTGCGTCTCTCCAGGAGCAAGCAGGAGCTGCGCATCACAGGGTGCGGAAGGCAACCAAGAGACCTGGCATATCAGAGTCTACACTGGTGTCATCTTTCATTTATTTTTAGATTTAATTTCCAGCGTTTTCCTATTAACATATAAATTAACCAGCAAGTCTTGCCCCCGACAGCAGGGCGGGATGGTCAGGAGCCTGTGGAAGTGCAGTCTTGATGAGCAGGGGTCGCGCATGCGAGGCTCTCGCTRAGCAGCCTGCTGTGCAAGCAGGTCTGACTTGGAGCTGTGGTGCTGCCCTGGCCGCCCGTGTAGCAGCTGCTGCCTCCTGTTTGTGCGTTGATCCCAGTCCGTACTGCTGGGTGCTGTGTGTCACTGCCTAAAGAGAGGCTGTACCAAGGACTGTGCTTTTTCAGCTTCAATTTTTGCTGCTGTGATCAGATTTAATGAAAATATATAATGAAAGAGCTTCTAGTYAGATCAATAAAGGTGGCTCGTATTCATTATAATTGGTTTCTATCTATAGAACTGTAACATACAATCTTTAAGGACAATCCTAGCAGCAGATTGAACTTCCATTCATCCAAACAGAGGCTTTTTTTTGCATCAAGTTCTTCTGGAATATCTCAAGACTAGAGGAGTCAAAAAAAAAAAAAAAAACAACAACAACAAAACCAAAACAGAACCTAAATCAGAGTTTATTTGTCGTCAATAGAAACTGGTTATTATTTTGCAAGTCAACTGTCACCTTTTGCACTTTACCTTTGTTCCAGTACTTGTGATAAATACGATTGCTTACAGTTTGAGCAAGATCAGTGGTTAATGGTTCCGAATAATCTTATTTCCTTAAAGTGAACAGAGCCTGCTATACTGTTTCCCTCGTACATGGTTTCCCTCGTACATTCTCTTTCCTTCCTTCTACCCCAAGGTACTTTTGCATGGACTGTCAGACTGAACATAAATCTTTCTGTAATAACTGCTTCATTTAAAAGTGCAGTAAGATCTACTGTTAGCTGCCACTGCTGGAATTTTCTTCTAAAGACCGAAAGTGAGGTTCTAATGTTCTCCCTATATGTTGACTGATTGATTTCAATCCTGTGCACCTTTCAAACCTGCAGCACCCTATGCACCCTGCCRAAGAGGTCCCTGTGCTCTGGCTCATGTCGGGGTCTGCCAGACCTGAGGGTGGCAGAGCATGGTGCGGGATGTGGAGCAGCTTTCGCTCATTCCAGCTTGGCCTGGTGCTTTTCTGGGATGCTTGGATACAACCTGCAAWGTTCCCCTTGCTGAGTTTTCTCATGTGGTGCCAGTAGCACTAGCAGCAGCTGCTCCCAGCTCTGTGCCAGGACACACACACGCACGGGAAGGAGCRTGTATCTTTGCTTCCCCCATCCTCTTACAAGCTCCCACTCAAAGTCAGCTCTGGTCCCATGGTTTTCTACCTAAGACTCTCTGTTACCATCTGCATCTCTGAGTTGGCCTCCCGCAAGCCCTGTCTGTCTGCTCCCACAAGTGCTGCCACCTGAGCCAGGATCCCTGCCTGTGCCATGAACCTCTCCTCATGCAGCCTGTGGCTCCCCCCCTGCTGGGCTCCAAGGAGCTTCCCACAGGAAGCATGGGAGGCGGGAGCAACCTCTCATACCCCATGTGCTGCTGACTGCACCCATACGAGCCTGTGTTAGTGTCCAGGGTGAGTACGTGTCCTTGGCGGGCGGTAACCTGTGCAGCAGCTCCAGACCTGCCTGTCACTTCATTGTCACAGTTCCTACCRTGCTGTTAGCTTGCTTGCCTCTGAACCTATGAGCAAGCCTTCCAAGGCTTCAAAAGATGTGCAATGCTCATTTCAAGGTCCTTCACTTTAGGAAGATGTGCATCTCTTATAGAATGTTAATCCTCTGGCAACAGCCATGACCCAGGTGGCCAGGTATTCCTTAATCTTTTATTTCCATTATCTCTTGAACATTTGCATTTCTCTGTGGCTTCTGCAGGAATCCTCTGGCACTGAGCCTGAAGCACAGAACCTTCCAAATTCTAGCATTAAGTCCTTTGTGCTCATTTGTTGTCCCAGTGCTGCATCTTGCCAAGCTCTCACCAGTTCTATACTGATAATTTTATAGAAGGCTATTAAGGCTTTGTGTGAAACTAGTGCAATGCTCTTGATGCTCATCCAAGAAAATGAGTCTCAGCTCTGTCTGCAGACAGGCTGGTGCATTTTAAGATCTACTTATAACATAGAAGCATAAATGTGGTAGAGGCAGTAACTTMTGGTTTGTTTTGACTTTGGTCTAGTCAAAGGCCCTCTTGGAACAAGTAGCTCTGAGTCCAGTTGTGTTGCACCTTAGTGAGGTAACCAGGGCACACGGCGCCTAAGTCGGTGCTCAGCAAGAAAGACTACTTTTTTATTTWAAAAAAACTTAGTTTCTACCAGTACTGTTACTTTTTCTTTGCTCGTTTCTCAGTAGCGGCTGTGGAACAGATATTCAGACTCTACCATCGACACATCACRGTTCCTCTGAAGAGACTGCAGGAAAAGACCACGTAGGGAGCTTTAATTGACATAACTCTATTCATATGCAGAATATTTTGTGAGTTTTAGGGCATAAATTAACCCAGGGAAATTGTATGTGTGCTTCTGCGTAAGCTCAGATTTTTAGAGGTTTTCTGTTGTCTTTGTTAGAAGTCTCCTAGTGAATGRTGTTGAGTTAAAAATGCTGATGAGGCTGTTAAATGTCTGACCTGCAGCATAAGGCACCTATACATAGTAGAGTCTCCATTACCCAAGACCATGGAGACGTCTGTTTAGAACTGTCTGCTCTTGTGCAAGGCTTGCAGACATTAATGGCTGCAGAGAACATGTTCCTACTAAGAAAGTCATTACTGTGATCAGTAATTACTGATCATTAAGTGCAARACAGAAACGAGTCTGTTTTGAAATAGGAGCACATCTCTGCTCAAAGTGAGAACTATGGAGCAAAGGAATCTGTTCATATCAGCCTTACCCAGCAGTAAGCATTGGGTAATCATGATTCTAAGGCAAAGATAAATGATGCTCCCACACCAACTGAAAATATCTTTTCTTTTGTAGTACTGTTAGAGTTTTCTTTTAAGAAGGGCTTAAATGAAGTTTTTCATAGCTGAGATGTACAGTAAGTCAGGGCTTGAACTGAGCTGAGGCAACTGCTCACACAAGGCAGATGATTACACTCAGATATGTTGTTATTCTGTTATTCTCAGGCAATAGCAAACCCAAGCAAGTATGTCAAACTTGATTTGTGGGTGAGCCYTAAACTTCAATTTCTTATGTTTCAGTAGAAAATCAGTATTTGACACTATATTGAGAAAATGCATTAAGAAAAACTGGGACTTGTGCTAGGAGAGCACAGAAAGAGCTGAAGAGAAAGCAGTGTGTTGGAAAGCTAATAGAAAGTGATGAACATTTGGGTGGAGGAGTGCATGAATTGGGTACCTCTGTGTTTCCTGCTGACGCTGATGTCCTCTCCAAGTTTACCCTTTTTTGGAAGGTGCTATGAGCTGACTCACATAGCTGTATACATTCATATACATTCAGGAACTTCTAAATGCAGTGCTTTCACAGGGCACATTAGGCAAGTAAGTTCTAAGTTATTCTGGACCCTCTTCCATATCCCTTGTCTGCAATGGTTTGWTAAGTACTTGGGGAATCCTGTTCAAGTGTTGCAGAGAAGGCCTGTTTTAGTGTAGCTTCTAGAATAAGTCGGGCTTTATATGATTTGGCTGTTGCTCTGACTGATCTTTGTCCAATAAGTCTGGATCCTGTTGGCTGATATGAAATGTTCCTATGGAGGGAATAATCTGAAAGTGAAAACCTCATTAATTCATTGGGAAAAGAAATCAGTGTAGAGCTGACTGATGGAGTCCAGGTCCTATATGAAGAAAAGGAGGGAGTGTGATCTGATGGTCTGTAGTGGAGAGAGTCTTTAGGAGCACTTTGGCCATCGTAATGTGTCCTGCACCTTCATTCATGCCAGCAAGTTTCCCCACGGAACTCCAGTCCATATAAATGGAGCTTCATTAGTGCGGCACAGCAATCTGTTGTTACTGCAACCTTAAAACTAAGGAGTTTAACTTGTTAGTTTTATTTTATGACAGTATCCTTGCCTCTGGGGCACGGGGTTAGGCAGTTTCCCATCTACATGGGCGTTTTCCAACCTTTCTTAAATACTATATGCCTCCACTATTACTAAAATRTCAGTTTTTGACTTGATTTATTATRATTATGTTAATTTCTGGTCACCCATCTTGGAGACACAAGAGTAAATGGGAAAGGTGAAGGAGAAGACCTGGCTACAGTACAGAACTGCTCTCGGTGAGGTGAATATAATTAGATTAAATCTCTTCAGCTCAGAAAGCTCTATTTATGGAAGGAGTAGAGAGCTTTATAGCATCTTAAATGSTATGGAGAAAACAAATGGAGAATGATAGTACAAAAGCTTGATGACATCCAGAGAAATGCCCAGGCAGCAAATTCAAGCAGAAGGAAGTACTTTGTCATGCAACGCACAACTGAGCCGTGAAATTCATTGCCAGGATGTCACAGGGGCCAAAAGTACAGCTGGATGTAAATTAAGAGGAGAGATCCATTAATAGCTGTTCAACATTTTGATCCAGGTGCAATATCTGGCTTGGGAAGTACATACACTGCCTCTTACCATAAGCTAGGGAAAGTATAGCAGAGAAAGAATCTTTCTATACTTGTCCTCCTTCTGTTATTCTTTCTTTAAGCTGCCAATACTGGCTGCTGCTAAGTCAGGCTATGTGGAAGCATAGATCTCCGTGACCCAGTTAGGAMGTTGGTGTGCTCTGAATGTGCTTTAGTGCTGCTTGCTGTTCAGCAGACTTGCTGTGAATCGCTTGCTGTCATCCTGGAGGTCGGCGGCAGCACAGGCGCTGCAGTTTGGATGGCATTTCTGTGGGCCTGTTCCTCTGCAGTCCCGCAATAATCTCACCATTGTTTCTGTCCTACCAGGCTGCATTTGGGCTTAATCAAGTGGCATAAACTGAAATTGTTGTTAGCACTAGAAATGGATGCTCTGAGGTCAGATGTTAATTTTTTCTTCTCTGCTTCAGTATATTCATCCTAGCACAGATACTAGAAATGTAGCAATTCCACTATTAAGACCATCTGAGATATCCTTTTATACTGTTGACAGTTTTTCCCCAACTTAGCTGGTCAGATTAACCCTAAGAAACAGTGTGCGCTTTGTAAAGCAGAGGTTTCTCGTTGAGGAATGTTGTTTCTGGCTTTCCCCATCAGCTGTGAAAACACATTGCCATCCAAGCTTTGCAAAGCGATTCTTAGAAAGGCCTAGCAATGAATACTTGGCATACAGAGTTTTGATATATTGGGAGCCAGGCTTTTCGTTCTGGAAGAGAGTGTCCTAGAGGAGGCCCTGGACAAATGGGTTTCATGGGGGGAGCCCTCCTAGGGCTAATAAGATCTATATTGCCATAGGGAAGCTGATGGCAATTGATAACCTGACAGTTTGTGCTGTGGAGGTTGAGTTCAGGGCAGACGTTTTCTTAACAGACTGATATGAACTAAGCGAGCTTGAAAATACCAGTATTGGTGGGAGGAAAAGCTGTTTCCAGAACACAAATAGCTGTTGGGAGAAGGTGCCCTCTCTTCTGCGCCACATCCCTGCTCCGCAGCTAATCGGATCACTGGAGTTGCAGGCTACAACAGCTGGTCTTCTAGTCTATAAACAGCAGACACGCAGGAACCGTTTTTAGGTAGGTTTGATAAATGGCAGGCTGCCTGGAATAGCATGCACCTTATCCGTGATAATGCCAGGAACAGTCTGAAAGCCCTTTCTTCCAGAGAAGATGCAAGSTTAGGTAGCCTTGCCTGGATCCAGAGCTGTTGGTTATGGAGTGCTTTGTCACTTTTTTTTGCTTTTTTTTTCCATCTGAAAAGCAGGACTTTGACAGGASCGGGAATGCGGCTGCTCTCCCAAGACCATGTTCCCGCAGTCCCTGTGCCCGGCACTTCGCGTGGAAGCCGTGACCTCGGCGCTTGAATTCTGGCACAGCTGTCAGCTGCCACCAGAAACTGCCAAAAAGCTTTTGTGTAGTTGAAATGTGCTCTGTCCACACTTGATTTTAAGGACTAAAGATACTACTTGTAATTCTGTGCACAGTTTCTCAAATTTTAACTTTGTTTCCACTTTGCTTATTTTCTTTGAGCTCTTTTTAAGATTGCTGCACGCAGCCAGACGCCCAGCTGTAGCCCTGAGGGATCTCAGCCCTTCCAAGCATGCCACAGCACTCCTGAAGCTTTTTAACCTTCGGTCTGTATTGCTCTGGGATGGAATGTAAGCAAAGGACTGCAGTTAACAACAGTGTGTAAGGCCTCATTCAGATGTGTACAAATACTAAGTTCATGTCTAAAGCTACTGTCCTGTTTTTCATTCCTGGAATAAGATTCACTAAATGCCTGCAGTATCTCACGTGAAGTGCTCTGCTGCTAAGAAACTGAGCTTCCCAGAGAACAGTGCTGGAAGCCGACATTGACCTTTAGCCTYGCAGAATATATACTCACCATCACTTTAAGTATTTGAACACATGGAATGGAATGCAGTCTTGGGCCTAAGAGAAGGGATCCAGTATGGGAAAGGACCTACATATATCCATTAAGGGAGTATAACTGCTGGCTGGCTGATCTGAGAAGCTGGCGTAACCTGGAGCAGGGAGGGATGTGGGTGAGCTGCTTAAGGAACTGGATATAGATCTAGCTGACAGTTTCAATCAGGATGTAGTGAAAGGATAAGGACAGATGATGGCTGTCTGCATGTGGTGCTGGGATTCAAGAAAAGGAGTATGGTCTGGGGTTTTTTCCCCTTTTTTTTCTTTAATGCACATCCTCTATCTGTGATGTAAATCTGTAAGCAGCTAGGAATTAATCTACTAAGGTGCCAGTGCTTGATTTGGAACCTGTAATTAGTGTCTTTAACTTGAAGCATTTATACCCTCTCCTGCATAGTCTGCTTGCTTAGTGTACCTCCGGGCTGATCCTGTAATCATGTTTTTCAGGATGGGAAAGTCTGGCCTGAAGGAGCTGTTGTCAAGATGATATGGTTTTAGCTTTAAGGCAGTTTTGTGCGCTAAACAATAACAAGGAGACTTCAGGCTGTAGTGCAGTTCCTGCATGAGTGTGTGGTTAACAATAGAACATGCCTGTATGGCAATGTTATTTGCAGTAATAATAAAGAATTCTGCAGGGGGTTTCAAGATGGAGCTAAATGCATTTGGAACATAAATGTTTAAAGAAAACTTRCCTTTGTTACTTGTTAACCAGGGATGGGAGAAGCTCTTGAGTCAGAGATAACTGTGGCTGAGGCCGGCAGCACGATCCTTTTCGAGTGCTTAATGTGCCTAAATGACATCCTGCAGCCTGTGTCATCCAGCCCCGGCCAAGCTCAATGCTTAGCATTTTGGAAGGGCAGACCTCTCTACTGCTGAGTCTGTAAGTTATTTAGGAGCTCAACCCAGCCTTAGGTTGAGAAATTCTGGACTGTATTTCTAAAAAGATCCTTAAAGCTTGAACTGCCAGTGTATTCAGATTTTTTAAGAGGTATTTCCATCACCACTTCTCTGTTTTTGCTGCTTTAAGTTAAGCATGAGACAGGGATGTTTAGGAGATGGGAGTGGTATGTTTGAGAGCRTCTCAAGCTGTGACTGCTGCTCAGCAACTAACGTTGTAGAAAGCTGACTCTCAGGTGAATATTTGAAAACTCTTGAAGGTCACTGGTGAAAGGAGTCAGGAACTTCCCTAATGTGCAGTGTTGTCCTTCACTTTGTGCAGACTTCAAATTTAGGTAGTCTGGGCTCAACTACAAGGCGAGACCTAACATGATGAGAGGACTTGTCTGAGGAAATGTGAATTTCCAGGCTGGCTTTTTCCCCAGCTGGCCAACGAGAACTGCATTGATCCAGCAGTGATGCCTAGATAGATGCTTGCTGAAAAGCAGATGCTGTAATGAACCAAGTGTAGYAAGAACTTTCTATGAAATGTCATTTACACTGGAAAAAAAAGAGATCCTTGTCCAGCTATAGTTCAGGCCAACAGAGTAATTCAGTAGAAAAGTGTGGAAACTTTGGCTGCCTCTGTCATGAGTTGCACTTTTCAGAACGTGAGATCTTTGGGTCTTGCATGAGGCTCCTCATACAGCACACTGGCCKCCCTTCTTGTTTTCACAAACTAGGCTATCTTGATAGAAGCGCTTGCTGGAGGCGCTCCAGGGCTYGCGGAAAGCTACATCAGTGTGCTGGGAGGGCCAGAGTCATTTGCTCTTTCTGTAATGCTCCACTTCCCTGGAGCAAGCTGCCTTCATGTCCCCCCGGGCCGTTACACTTGCAGGCTGCTTTCTGCGAAACACATTTCAGTGATACCTTTAGTACTGTGGATTCCAGATTAACTTAAATCTCGGTGAAAATTGAATCTTTTAAAATGGAAGCCAACCAGACACCAATTGAAGCATAGAGAGGAGCCRAGTTATTTTAAAACTCTAGAAATTAAAAGGCTGATTTTTCTCACTTGCATTCCTGCCTCTTGGCCTGCGTGAGGAGTGGGAGTGCCAGAGTGCAGCGGGAGCGTCTGCTGCTGCAGTGAGTCTGGGCGGCCCCGCGCAGGAAGCGCTGGAGAGCGCCTGTCCCGGGAGGCTACGGCCCGCGCCGAGCGCTGCTGCTGCGCGCTGCTGCCGCCCTGAGCTGCCAGTGGCACCCAGAGAGGCATCTCTGGAGAAGGGCAATGAGAAACTGTAGGAGGGCTGGGCGGCAGAGGTAGGCAGAGGTGCCTTTCTTTTGTGTTCAAAACAAAAGAAACGGATGCAGAAAGTAATCTTGTRTCGTCTCCTTCTGCTTCCAGGGATGGAAATAGAGCCAACTTCCTGTACTCATCSGGAGCTCTTTTGCTGCGATTGGTTTGATAGTGATTTTGGTGTCTCATTGGTTTGAAGGGACCTAAATCAGCCCTGTGGTTCACAATGTCTTTTTCTAGACTTGTAGTTAAGGAATTTTTCACAGTCTGGGCCAGCCCTCCAGCTTTCCACGCTGTCATGTGCAAAGCTGCGCTGGCAGGTGACGGAGGCRCTGCAGCAAGATGACTAGTGTTTTAACCCCCTTGTCCAATAGACTCGTTCCTTGCTGGCTCCATTTCAAGGCTATTTAAAAAGCTGTAGCCAGTCTATGCTGCCGTTTTCAGCCTTATTGCTCCTAGTGGAGCTGTAACAGTGGGAAACTTTAAAGGAAAAAGACATAATGGAAACTGATTAGAAAAGTAAAGGAAAAAGTCTTGGGATACAATAAAACATTCCCCAAGGAAAGGAAGGGGGTTAGGTGAGGCCTCAAAAGGCATGCGCTTTATCACAGCAGGACAGGAAATAGCTTTGGATAATTCTTCATTGCTCCATTCATAACCTGGTTTGTACCTCATTAACTTTTGCTTAATGCTTTTTTTTCCCCTTCTTCTAAAATCCAGGGTAGTTTATTCCCACTGAAGTCGATGTGAAGAGTCATTCAGCCCTGAGCACATGAATCCTCTCATGCAAATTAAACAGGAGAAGCTCCTAGGATTGCTCATTCTGAAGAGATGAGAAGCATGTTGAGGCTGTCCTGATGATGTATGCTTTATTTACTCCATTTCCACTGAAGCTACAATAAGCTTCCTGGAGATGCCTTTTCCATGATGCTTGCACTGTTGTTTTATTGAACACATAAATAATAACCCCTGTGAAACCAGTTGCAAACCTTAACTTCGCTACTGACTGTTTTAAGCGGTAGATTGTCAAAAGCCGCTCTGTTATGAAAGGAAGTCTGTAAAAGCTCCACGGTTTAAAATGTACCCAATTATTTAAGATCTTGAAGATTTTTCTCTGAGTTATTCTCCCTTTACCTAACATACTTCTGGTTTTGTTAACTGCTGTTCTGCAGTGCCAAAATTACATTTCAGGTATTTTAAACTGAACTTAATTATATCCTTTAGAAAAGACAGCTGGGGTTTTGTCTTGCTGATGAAGCCTAATTTGAATGACTTTTCCTCATCAAGCCTGTTTTAATTAAAGATTCATTGTGCTCTAAATAATGTAAGAATGGAGATGCAGAAGTATCCTTTGGGCAGCCAGCTGCAGAAAGGAAGGAATTAACCTGTTCCTCAGCAATGACAGATAGGGATAAAAAGTTGTGGGTTTAAAATGCAGCAATTAAGTTTCAGGTTAGATATGAAAAATAGGAGGGACAGTGAAGTGTTAGGGTAGGTTGTCTAGGTGTGTGAGGGCTTTGTGGCCCTTGGAGACCTGTAGGAACATGGCAGAAATGCTCCTGGGGCATGAGCTTGGCCTGCTCATCCAGAGGGTGGGAGGAAAGACCCGGGGCTGTTTTTTGCTACCCTGKGGCTCCCCCATATGTCTCTTTAGTTGCTCTTACTCTGTTATGGAGCTGAGATGGCATCTGTGTGACTGTCCCTGGGCTGCCTATTAATGACTCTTAGACTGATGTGTAAACATTCTTGCACAGATCTTAACTGTGTAAGAGAAAGGAAAAGTGGCATCCTTTAAAAAGATATTTATTTCCAACCATTTTGCCTGAAGTTAAATCATGAAGAAATATTTTTGTGAACTGAACAAGGAGATCAGCTTGTAACAGCTCTGGAACACTGAAAGCTGAAAACTTGAAAGAGAAGATGACAAATAAATGGTCACAGAGATCAGCATGCTATGTCTAGCTCTGCTTATTGCAGACAGCACGAGCAAGAGGTTTGACTTTTGCAGCCTTCCGTGAAGCCTGTGTGTTTAGGAACCAGTGGGTCTGTGGCCCGACTGAGGGTGCAGCACCTCCGGAAGGGATAATGAAACAGCCTGAAGTGGCGCGGATGGTCTGAGCAGGGAGCGCTGGGCTGGGACTGGTGCCACGGGATGTGAGAACTGTGTGAAGAGAGGAGGGCAGGAGGATGTAGAACCTCGGCTGCTGGAGGAGGTGGTGACAGGCGACCATGCAGCAAAATGCTTGGTGTGATTCCCACAAGTAGTGCCGCGGAGCCGCTGGAGTGCCTGCACAGGCGGGGATGAAGAGCGGCGTGTAGGTTTTGCTTGAAATGAGCGAAGGATTTAGTGGATTTTATTTGTATTTGAAAGCAGCAATAACTTATATGAAGAGAGTCATTTCATACAAATCTGAGAAGGATAAAAAGTTGTGGCAAATCTCATAGTCTGGAGATAAATTGCAGGCTATACTTAAAACACATTTTGTATTCTTTCTGAATGCCTGTTGACCTTTTCTGGCCAATCAAGGGAGGAAATCTCAAATGAAGAAAGAAACCATCAGAAAGTGCAGCATCTCAGGTCAGAATTGCCATTCTGTGAGGAGCCTACTAAAAACTGTGCTATCTGTTGTTTGCAGGCTGAGTCTCTTTCCTCAAAACTCTTGCCCGTTTGGGTTGGCCTTTTGGCTAAATCATATAGCCAGGTTTTGCTTTTTGTACAGGGAACAATAAAGCAGCAGGTGGAGGAGAGGCTCTTGCCTGGGGTGAGCGCGTCGTGGCCCTTCATCTTGTTCCTCAGAACCCGAGGGTGTCRGGAGCTGCCGGCCATGGAACCGCGGGCAGGCCCAGTGCAGGGCCCTGCTCCAGGACTGTGCCCGACAGCTCCGGCTGCCCACGCGGCCTCTGCTCCCACAGTTCCTGCCCCGTCTCCCGCACGGAGACGTGGGGCCTTGTGTGCGTCTGCTGCAGATGGCAGCTCCGCTGTGCCACAGGGCTGCGGGAGGAGGCATTAATTGCTGTGAGAGCACTTGAAAGGTGCTGTTTACATGCCAAGTATTTGTTGATGTGACTCTGGATTTCAGTTGCGATTGAGAAGAGAAATGTAATTAAGCACTTTAGGTCTATAATTTGAGTGGTTTCAAAGCAAGTGGCTGGTTCTGTCAATCTCTGCTCTTTTATTTTTGTGGTGTTTTCACATTTTTGGGATGTAGCTACACACTGAATTCATATTGGCTTGATTTGTCTGTTTTTTGCCTTTAATCCAAAAGGGGTGATTAGACATTGGAGTCTGACTGACTTCCTGTATAACCGGCCGTTGACTGTCATCATTCCCCTCTGCTGAGCCAGATTGCTTGCATGTGACCAYATTCACAAATCTTAACACTACAAGGCTTATTCCTTCTGTCCTGTTATGTAAGCAAAATTCCTTGGAAATAACCATATGGAATGTCGATCTAAACGGTGAGTTTCTGCACTCCRCTCAGCGTGATTTCTTGTGTGTGTTCTACATGGAAATGGCCAACCATTTGCAGGAGAAATCAAAGCACTGACATATAAATCTTCCAAGTGATGCACTGAAATAGAGTATATTCCTGAGCTGGCTTTACTGTCTCTCGGAGCCCAAGATCTCTCGCAGCTCTTTGCACCAGTTTCTTGGCCGAGCTGGTGGTTTGTGCGTGAGTTTGGCTGGGTCGTAGGATCTTTCAGCTGAGGCTGCAGGTCAGAAGGGGCCCAGTGGCCTCCTCTCGTACAGGTGGGTTTGTGGCAAATACCTGACTTGCACCCTAGATGCAAGGGGAAGTTCTGGTTTCCTCGCAGATGACAGCGATGCTTTTGCCTCTCACCTGTGTCCAGGTGAACGTAGGAGTGCGTGTGAGCCCTTGGGTGCGCTGCTCCTCGCGCCCTGCCTTCCCTGGGCGCTGCCCCAGGGGCCCAGCCAGCAGCAAAGCTGCCGCGCTCCGAGCGTTGCTGCGGGCACTCGCGTGGCTCTGCTTAGACGGCAGGCTGGAAAGAACTTGCAGGAAACAGTGCTGCTGCTTTGGGAAAATCAGTGTCTGAACCTCCTCAGGATGGTGTGAGCTTAGAGGTTTCCTTAACAGACAGAAGAAAATACAAAAGTACTGTTTTTCTGATGGTTKTTCAGGCCTCGTATAATCTGTCATCTAGTGTCCTACGAAGCATCTTTATCTGTGAAATGTTTCATCCGCTCTTCTCGGACATTTTTTTTAAAGACCTGTTACTTTGGATGCAAAATTGCTGTTTCATAAACTATTAAAAATGTTAGGATCTCCCTTAGCTTACAAAAGCTTTGCAAAACGTGCATATCTTTGGCTGAGAGAAGTGTATTGTGTATGTAGATACAGAGTTTTATATATATATAAATATATATATATAAAATAAATATATATATATAAAACTCTGTGGAGTTTAATATATATACTCTGTGGAGTATATATATTTTTATATATATATAAAAAATTGCTAAAGGTTACTATTTCATTATGGATGATACTCCAGTTGTTATTTATTACTGCAGGGAACTGCTCTTTCATGGCAGTGTCTGCTGAGAGTGGAGTTCATCATTGAAAAGTATTTTTTGGTCATGATCCAGCCAGATTTTAAATCTGGTCCCCCAAAGTTAGGAAGAAGAGTGCCCTAAATTATGACACTAGCCAACTTTTTAAAATAGCATGGTGTGTTTGCTGTGCACCTTTCTCTTTCATCCTTATCCCTGACTATATTCCAGGACATCTTGTGGAAAAAAGGAAAAGTTGTTTCCTCTAGAACTGGCTGTTTTTCTTCCTGTRGATTTTTTTTACCCTCCCCCTCTACTCTGAAGTTAAATAGGAAAACACAAAGTATGCAGTATTTCTGCTGCAGAGTTAAATATTGATGAAGATTAAGGTACATTAAATGACTGAGGAAATTCATGGGATAGGAATAAAAACAAACAAAACCCAGAAAATTTAAAAAAAAATCAAGTGCATGAATAGCTCTTTATCTTTCTACTTTCCTGTGTAGCTTCCAATAAAATGTTTCAGCATCTTGATAGAAATGTTCCAGGTTTCTTGAGTTGGGGACAAGGAAGTGCTGTACAGYAACCGTTACTGGGGGGAAAATGTTCTGTGCTCTGTTGGTCTTGGATTCCCTCGCAGTATTTTTGTTCCAGATGTTAAACTGTTATTTTTTCAGAAGCCTTGTTAAGTTGCCAGAACATTAGATTTTTCGAAGGATTTTCCGAACCCCAGCTGATTATCCCAACATGCAGGAATCCGAGCTTGGGCTTGGCTCAGGGCGCCGCAGCAGCTGCAGATGCGTGTGCAGGCCGAGGTTCCCGCGCCATCATCGCCTGCCCTTATACGGTCAAACGGGAGCGAGCGAGTCCTGCTTTGCTGCTCCTCCAGCACCGCGATTCACGTCGACCGTCGAGCAACAGGCGCTCGACTACAGGTGCCATCGACAACAGGCGCTGAACTCGCCGAGCTCCCCACAGCGGCACCAGGCCGCGGCGCTGGGGCTGGTAGCAGAGCTCCCCAAAGAGCAGCAGCAACTCGAGCATGGAAAAAACTACATTCCGTGTGCCTGGCTTGCAGCAAAGGAGAGCCTGTTCCGAGCTCGTGAGGGGCCACCGGACCTTTGTGTGTTTTGTTTCTAAATATTTCAGCACTTCTTTAGCTCACAGTATGCGGTGATGCTGGCGGTGCGTGGCACTGATCACATGCTACTGCTCGATTTACATCAAGTGCTGGGTTCTCCCTGCACCGTAGTTCCCTTTTTATCAGTAGTGCCTGTGCCATGACATTCCTGTGGTCTCAGTGCTGGGGGTTTTCAGCCCTTTCATCTCATCTGTGTGGAAATAGATGGAAAAGTTGCTAGGCTCTGGTTTGTCTACCAGGATTGGATCGGTGTTGTCTCCCTGAAAGTCAATGGGAAACTTCTCTCTACAAAAGCAATAAATGTCTGCTTGGTACCTGTTCTTCTCTTCATCTGCCTAATTTTCATCTTAGTGCCTTTACAGGGACTTACCACTACAGTATTTTTGCACTTAATGTATCTTCCCAGCACTGGCTGCAGCTCCCCTGCTGCCTCTGTTGTGCTTTGAAGGGTTCTCAGTCCCTGCAAGTGGAAACCGGTGACTATCCCAGCATTAAAGACAGCGTGGAGCTCGGTAGGCTCAAATTCCTTTCCCAAACCACAGCCTCTTTTTAGAGGCAAAGTCTGCCAGCCAAGTCAGGGCGCTTGGCTCCTCTGCGCCAAAGAAAGCGGCTCRTTTAGCCAAGCATGTCTGCTTTACCTGGAAAAGGGCTGCTTAAGGTCTTCTCAGTAGAGCTGCTCTGTGGAATGTGAGTGATCCTAGGATCGCTAATGACTGGAGCAACGCGGGGCTTCTAGGACACTGTGGAGATGGTAAACAGATTTAGTGTGCTATGTCCTGCTTTTAATAATCTCAGTTCCTGGGCCTGAGCCTGGTCAATAATAACTGTTAGGCTCATTTCAGGGAATGATACAGACCTAAAACATACTGTGCTATACCTTCATTACACTAAYGGATTAGGGCAGTCTGTGTGTAGAGGATGTTTAGCCTTGAAAAGTCTTGTGTGCGTGGGTGTCCTCGATGGTCCGCGCAGTTCTTGTACCTTTGTCTTCAATGTAGTAACCTTCCCAGCCCTCCTGTGAGCAAAGGAGGTCCCGCTATCCTGGCTTACACGGGTGGGCTAGAGGAGCTGGAAGACTCGGTGAAGATTCTGCCRGAGAGGGGCTTGGGCAGGTCCCTCTGGGTTGCTGGCTGGCCATGAATCCTTTCACTTGAGTGAGTGCCGGAGTTGGGGTCCAGATCTACTGAAAAGATGGCAGAGYGGATGGCTTAGAGGGGCCTGTGGTCGTAAGTGGGATTTTTTTCCAGTGGGTCACAAAGTGGGCTGTTGCTGGAGAAATTTCAGATTGTGTTTTATCCAAAAAGGGCAAAAGTGTGAACTCCAATGTGTTGTGAATATTGATGTCTCAAGGAAGGGATGATGAAAAGCAAAGTCTAGGATGTAAAATATGAGCAAATTTGATGAAGAAATTAGTATAAGGCATCCTTGGAATGAAAAGCTTTTTGAACCCCACAGCTCAGATTTGCAGGGGAGACCACCAGCACCCTTTGCTATACTGGCATTCAAGTGGGGCTGGGGTGGGCAAAGAGCTCTCCGAATCTAGGGAACTGATCCTCCTCCTGACTGCATATTTTATTGGGGCATTTGGTGGACTACAGAGGAAAAAACACAGTTGTGATTAATGGTTGTAGCAGAAATGGAAGGCTCTGTGATTTATCCTCTGTCAGTTTATGCTCTCACAATATGGGACTAATTTCAACAGTGCTTTTCCTGTTTTCTTTATTTTCTGTGGTGTTTCATCAAGGGTTTGCTCAAGTCTGTTCTTGTGTATTAAGATGGATGTGGAGCTCATACAGGAAGCTCTTCCAAAGAACCTGAAATTCTAGTGAAATGGGTCAGTGAAGGCAGAACCGYGGCTGCAGGCACAAGAACCTTGTCCTCATTGCTGTTGTCCTTGTCCCATCCTGCTTGGGAGCTGGGCCCAGCCCTCTGCTGGGCTTTTGGGAGCAAGGGGGAGAGCGCAGGACTGCTCCGGGATGGCCATTTGCACCGGCCTTGGTCGCTTCCTGTTATTCCAGTGTGACTCATGGATTACACGGAGCCCGTAAATATTTAAATGGACGGTGAAAGCTGGGCCCCACAGCAGTAGGTGTAAGATTAAGCCTGGCTCTTAATCAGCGTGACTCTTGACTCCTGCCATTACTGTCCTCCCAAGTCTCTTCCTTTTTGCCCTTCAGAGGAAGAAAAAAAGCCGCTTATTTACACAAACTGTAATGGATTTTAGCAGTTTTCTTTGAAAGGTGCCGTTATTCGAATTAAGTGAAAATAACTACAGAAAAGTATCAGTTCTCATAAAATCAAGATGTTACTGTTCGATTGTATTTCCAGACGGCAGCGAGCTGTTGGAATGCATGCAGTTTAACTTTCCTCTATGATATAATAGTTTAAAAGAGATCAGGGTACATTTTACCATAGTGTCTAGCAATGTGAGTTTATTCAGCCTCTTGGCAGACAGTTCTGCTCACTCCGGCTCAACCCGTGAATCATCCTTTGTTGGCCGATTCCCCTCTAGTTGCTAAGAGCTCTGTCAAGTGCATTCTGAGGCTTAATTCTCCATTTGCTTCTAAGAAGGGCTAAATGTATTAAATTGGAACATGTCACATCCTTCCTAAACAAGCAATTAAAGTGCTGCTCCGAGTCTGTCGGATGAAGGGAAGAGAAGGGGCTAGGAACAGCTGGGAGATTTAACATTGGTCGTCTCCGTCTGGGAACTCTACACTTATTGCATGTTGGATTTTCACAACTTGATGCATAGTGGAAAGAGAGAGAGGAGGGAGGCATTAAAAAGTAGAATTCGCAAAAGGGCCTGTTTTTCAGTGTCCTTATATAAACCTCTTAAAATGAGCTAATGCTAGTTCACAAAGTGTAATTTTTAGTAATGGAAAGACAATACGTCAGTGTTTCCCAAGCCGCTCTGCCCCACGCCCCCTCCCAGGCGAACTCTGCCGCTTGTCCTCCTCCTCTTCCTCCTCCTCCCCTGCTCTCCTGGGCTCGGCAGCGCTGCAGCACGGAGAGCAGATGCCGCGGGGCTTGATTCAATCTACCCTTTCCGTACCCTTTGAATGTTCCTGTTCTTTAAGCACGCGAGCAGGAGTGGCAGGTACGCRGCACTCCGAGATATCCTGAACCGCCGAGTCGGTCTTAAATAGCTACAAGCATTTGCAGGGAGACCTTTTACTCCCCACGAAGACGACTGGCCCATTTGCCAGTAGTAAACCTAGTACGTCATCTGTTTCTGAGAGTGTACTATTGCYGGTGTAGGGATGTGTGGGAGCAGTTTAAAAATATATTTAAAAGGAAAAAAAAAAGCTCCTTTATTCAAGACTTGAAGGTTAACTTGTCCCTAACATTATGTTGTTTGCATTGGCATTAGTTTCCCATCCAGCTCAGCATCCCCTTCTTTCCTTTCACTGAATGAGGAAGAAAACTCGTTGAGTCACAGTTTGGCAGCCGGGTTTTTGTGGCGCGTGGAGCAGTGGCAGCTCTGGGCGYAGCCTCCTCCTRTCCTGCCCTCCTCAGCCTCACACCATGCAGCTCCTGGGTACAGCCTTCCTCCCGTMCTGCCCTCCTCAGCCTCACACCGGGCAGGTGTTTGCTGAACACTGTCCACCCCCAAGCTTGGGCTGGGAGGCCAGCAGGGGCAGTTGTGACAACGCGGTGTCCCTGTCTGTGTAGTGTAGGCCACAGGACTTCCCAGAGCTACAAGGGTTTCAGGCTAGAGCTGGAGAGCTGGGGAAAAATCAGCCCAAATTGACTTGGGGGGGGGAAGATCAAAAAAAAAGAAAAAAAAAAAAAAAAAAAAAAAAACAGGGAAAGAGCTTAGTACAGTCTTGCTAAGTTATCTCGGTGTCTGATCATCATCTTTTTAAATATAAAAGTATAAAAGTAATATCCCTGTATCTTCTTGATATTACTAGTTCAGATTCAGCTTGTAGATACTGCATTTTGTTAAAMCCTTGTGTCAGACTTTGTACATGATTGAAGGTCTTTTAATCTTCTCTTTGATCAGCTACATGGTTTGGGCTTCGTGAATCCTGCTTTGATTCAGGTTTTGGAAATTATGCCTTTCTCGTGGCTCTTCTGACATATCCATGTGCARTGGACATGGTGTTTGGGAGCAGTTGTGACCATGTCACATCCTAACAGTCAAATTTTTAGCTCCTCTGCAGTTTTCTTTACTTGCATGTTTGAAGATCTCTCTTTAAGTTAGAAGGCACGACCTGGACCTGTGCTCAGATGATGATCATCTAATTTCTGATTACTGAATTAGTAGAAGTAGACACATGGTGCATCCTTTAAACGCGTCCAGAAATCTTTGCTCCCAGCCCTATGCTCTCAAAAGGGAGCATATTACAGTGTGCCCTGTTCCCTTGAGCCCTTCTGTGATCTGCAGCCTCTGCCGGCACTTGCCCTATTCACCATGTAACATTTCTTCTGCCATTCCCAGTGATGGTTTTGCTTTCCTAGGCTACGTGAGGGGAGGTTGATTAGCACTATGCCAGTGCATTGCCATTTGAAACGCACCTATTCAACAGTGATTTTAAGTCATAYGCAAACACATTTCATCTTGTCAAATTTGCATTGCGGAGGCAGGTACCGAGGCATATCTGTCATTACCAGTTACATCAAGACTATCACCCCTATTGACTGAAGTTATAAATTCATCCAAACCTCTACCAGACTAGACAAGATTGATTTTCTATAAACACATGTTCATTGATATTAATTATTTTAACTTCCTTCAAGTCTTATTAATCCCCATCAGTAATTTTTTCAAAATGTCCTGGCATTCACCTCAGGTTGCAAGGGTTTATGGGCGCTGTGCTGAGCTCCTCTTTAGATGCTGATCATCCTCACCCGCTGCTTTAGAAAGTTTTTAGTAACTGCTCTTTGACATCCTCCTGCCTTTGTAGCTGGAAAGAAAATTACTCTCCAAAATGCAATATGAATATTTGACTGGCTTTTTCCTAAATGCAGAGCCTAACTTTAATGTGTTTATCTTCTTGGTCTCAATACTGGAAATTCTACCCTTTCTAATGAATCAATACCATGTTTCTCATATGGAAAAGAAAAGGCTGGGATTGAGATGGGGAAGCCCTTCTGATTTTTGGTTCTGCTGTGCAGAGGTCACTAGGTCCTTGTTTTTGAGTTCTCTTAATTTTTAAAATGTTACACTATGGTTTCTTTTTCTTTTTTTTTTTTTTTTTTTGGGGGGGGGACTTAATTTCCCCTCTACAGCAATTAATGTGACCATTATATTAGATTCTTAATTACCTGTAGTATTTTCCTCATATGTGGATGTGGGGTTTCTGGAACTCTAGTGATGCAAATTTTCTGCTTTCTGGCTTGACTCATAACTATTTCTGCTTTGTGAAAATAATGCTTTGAAAATTACTGGTTTGTGTGTTCATTAGGTAACTGCTTTTGCCCATTAAGGACTCATTTTTGTCTATGAATTTTTCACTTTTTAGTGAATTTTAGCTTCACCACTTTATGTGCAATAGACAAGAGCATGGAGTGTTATCAGTACTCTGACCAAATGAACGTACCTTTACATTGGTACCTGCTAAAGGCTTTTCAGGAGCACCACTTTTTCTGGCCATTGCAGTGGGTGGGCTCGGGAGGAGAAGCTGCATTTCTCCCTTCAAGCATCCAACAGGTTTGGTGCCTTCCAGTGCACTGGAGACTTGTTTGCTGCAGTCAGCCCATCACTGTGATCAGGTGCAGGATGAGTGTGCAAGATGCGCAGCAGAACAGCGTATTCCCTCTGCTCTCACCTCGCAGGCTGTGCATGTTTCTGCGTCCTTTCCTTGCTGTTGTGCCCTACAGCTCACTAGCCAAAGGGCCAGGCAAACAAGCTTGCCAACCTTTCTGCGAGGAACTGACCCCTCGTGGGACCTCAGAAGTGTTAAGCAGTAGAGCAGCATGCTGAGACATTTTAAAATGCCCTGCCCTCTACCAAGAGGGCAGCAGTCGCTGTTAGCCYGAGTTTGCACTTCCCTGCTGTGCCGGGCTGGTGGCAGCGCTGGGGGAGACGCTTCCCACGTGGCAGGCGGCCTCGCGAGGGGCTCCTGGGCGGGCGCTGGTGAGGGACAATGAGGTCCCAAGCTGTTGCCTCAGGCCGCTGCGCAGGACTAACGCTCTCCGTGGTGCCTTTGTTTCAACAAGATGCTTGCAGGAGATATGTGGGGGCCTGGGTTCATGTAGGACGCTGGGGTCGAGCCGCAGGTGTCCTGCAGCTCCCTGAACAGCAGCCCCGGCCGCTGCTGCCCTGCAGCCTTGCTGCCCTCCAGCCTTGCTGCCCTCCAGCTTTGCACTGGGGCACAGAACAGCTGTGAGGGAAAGACTCGGTGCCGCTCTTCAGCAGCACGACTGCACACACAGCTTTCCATTTAACTTCTCTGTGAATTACACCCTCCAATACAGAGCTCATTTTTTATTTTGTAGCCAAATCCTGCAGGTACCGGTGGGCTCCGGCRTCCACTTTGTCTGGGAGTGCTGCAGTTACAAGCTGTCAGGTTAGCTCCACACCTCAGAYAATTTCGATAGCATTTGATGAGGTCACAATTTCCATTTAGCTATAATTTCATAAATTTCAATATTGCCTTTTACTTCTACACGGAGGTGAAGTTATGTAGTACTAAGCGGCGAAAGGAAAAGTCATTAGGCCCACTACAAAGCGCTGCTGGAGCGGAGCGCGGCGGTGAGTGCTGGATATTGCTCCAGCAGACACGCTCGCTATTCCCCCACGAGTCTGGGAGGGGGCTGCTCCTGCCCATGCCCCTCAGCAGGGCTGTTTGTCCCACGGCTCCTGGCCGTGGTGCCGGCGACGCAGGAGCTGCCACGGTGCCGGCGACGTGGGACCTGGGAGCCCGTCCAAGCGAGCGGGCAGCACTGGGACGCACCTACCCGCCCGCATCGACACGGTCACTGCCGCCCTTCAAGCCGCTCGCCCTCCTGTGCGATCAACCGCTGAGGTGCAGGAGGCAGCAGCAGCGGAGTGTGTAGGGCACGGAATTCAATTAGCCCGGGGCAGTGCAGATAAGGAGAGTGGTTACGGCATCTACTCCTTTTTCAAAGTGGCTTTTATTAAATAATGCTTTAACTTAAGGCCTTGTTTCCAGGGTGACCTGCAGAGAGATATTTCTTTTCTCAAAGTAACCAGCTGCAAGACGAAGTAATGAGATCTAAGAAGCTGCATCTCCTATAAAATGAACAATAAATGTAATTGTTAAGTAAGAAGAGAGGGAGACAACTTACTTTGTAAAAGCACATCTCACGTTCAAGGAACCWGATTGGTTTAGAAATCTCACTCAAAAAGTACTTTTGTTACAAAAAAAGCTTTACATAGAATCTTTCAGACAGTGGTGTTTTATTTAGCTATTATTCTACTTTCTATTCTATATTTCTTTGTCTCTGAGTTGTTTCACTTTGTTTGCAGTCCATTTTTATTTTGTTTGTACAAAGCAAAAATGTTTATACAATGATGAAGCACAGTGGTAACTGAGCTGTAGACATGTCAGGGAAATGTACTCCTTTGAAACGTGGAAGAACTTTGATTTCACTGTGCTTTTTAGCTGAACACAATCTATAGCTGTATTAAACAGAAAGAGACCGTGTCTCCTTCTGAACAACAACTGATGAAACGACACGAAGTCAGGACATGGTCTTGGGGTTAGTAAAAGCTTATTTTGCAGGAAGGGAACAAAGCAAGGAAAAAAGCTGCACCCGTTAGTGCTTTAACTGCTACCTGTTTTGTTCAAGGAGCACTCATATTTGCATTTAGATGCATTTTTACTATAAAATGTAGCGTGGGGAGAGATGGTGGCCCTGATGTGGCCAGGGGCAGGATTTCATCCCCTGTCACTGAGTGTGGCTCCTGCGCTCAGGTTTGGTGCTCCAACCTCCCTGCTGCAGTTAGTGCTCTCGTGAGAAGGTCTGAAGCAGGAATCATGCRAATGGTTCCTGCAAGGGGTCAGAAAAACACAGGATCCTCTGAGATTTGAAATAAGTTGGATTGGGTTTTAGTTGTGGTTTAGAGGCTTTAAGCTTGAGCAATACTCATCTATCAGTGAGTGTGAAAACCTTTGGTGTTTTGCATCTTTGACAAAGTCTTTTAAATGCCCTGTCCTTGCACCTGTATTGCAAAAATTGTTTGGAGGGCTGTGTAAAGGGCAAAACATTGAAACCTGTGTAACATAATGAAGTGCAAGGCGGCCTTAAAGGAGTTCCTTTGGCTTATACTTCACTGATACTTGTTGTATAGAATAGGGCTTTGTAGATCAGAGCTCGCMTGGCCTGCGGGCGCTTTGTATGGATGAAACATCTGTGTGACAGTCAGGTGGCTATTTCCTTCTTCCAAGCACGTAGGTAGAGGTCTGATTTAGATAACAATAAATGCACATTTTTTCTAGACTTGTAATGAAATATTACCTGTATTTGAAGCTCACTGTCAATTGCAGAGAAAGATAGGCCTCTCTCRTAGCATTTCTACTGGCAAGGTTTTGCTGGTAGCTTTGGAAATATTTACTGTCTTGCTTCCTGCTAGGGACGGAGGATGTGGCTCTGCGTTTGTGAAGGCTCCTCAGCCCTCTCTTAGGCCAGGAGATTAACTGCTGTCCTGCAAGTTTAGTCACTTGAAACTTCCCGTCACAAATCTCCCTGGTTCTGTAATTTTACTGAAACATCAGAGAGAGAGAGTCCAAAGTCCTCTGAAACATGAGTGAAGAAAGGAGCAGGGAGGCATCGTATAAACAAATTTGTTTAAACGAATGAGCCGTGTTCTGTTCATGTGGCCTGCGTCCAGCTGCTGATATTTTTTTAACCAAGTATTGCCTGCGAGATAGCAATTTAAAAATGCAGAAGGCCAGAAGTGAAGCATTGCTGCCCTTTTGCTGCTCATGAAGGAAGCGAGTGGCTGGAGACGCTCATGGTGAAGCACCAGGGAGGCGGCAAGGCCCTGTGGGCACTCACGGGGCTCCTCRCGAGCCCTTGTCCTCCTCAGCCTTTGCTCTCAGCTTGCCAGGGCTGCCAGCAGCCACGCTCGGGCAGCTTGCAAGGAGGGCAGCGCCCCGTAGAGCAAAGTGCTGCGCGGCCCYGTAGAGCAAAATGCTGTGCTGCTCCACACAGCAGAGCTTCTGCCGCTTAAAAATGCGTAATTGCAGAGGGAATGCACTGACTACTCTATTTCTCCTGTATTCGCTGCATTTTAGTCCTTGCTGCTCTATTCCCTTTTCCTGCTTATTACTGTAAACCTCAAATTGGAAGCCTCTGTAAAAGCAGTACTGGTAAAGCTGACTCTTTCTGTGTCACTTCGAGTTCAGGGAACAGCGGCCAGAGATGGATAATTGCTTGTGCACATTGAAGATTTTCCTGTAAATCCTAAGAATGAATTAAAACTTGTCAGTATTGTATTAGAGCAGTAATGATTACTTTCAGGTTGCAGTGTTGTGGCCAGCACTGTGCAGGCCAGTTTGTTGTCTGCAAGTTTACTCGTTGTGATAAAGTGATTTTGGCTGCTTAACTGCTGTGTCTTCAAGCATTTAATCCCTTATGTGTATCACCAAATTTCCATAATCCTTTTTGGATGACACTTTTCTTGCCAAACAGTGGGACTTTACGGAGGCAGGAAAGGGTCCAACCTTACCTTTTCCTGCTGTTATAGTTGCTGTGTCTGCCCTGATGCCCTTGCAGGATGTGTTAGTGGAGCAAAAATAAGAGGACAAGTCAGCTTGCCTGGGAGCACCAATGGAGGCTGTTACCAGCGAAGGAACCGCTGCGTGTGTGCGGGCTCTGCGCGGCGGCCCTTCCTCGGCGTGGGGCTGCAGTGAGGGCAGCGACTCCTGTCTCGCCCCACCGGGTAAGGCCCCTGTTCCCAARGGTGGTTCTGCCGGAGCGGCCAGCTCCTGGCAGCGGGGAGAGCTGGAGCAAGAGCGGCTCACAGACAGGGTAGCCAGGCTGGGAGCTGCTCCTCAGCAGTGTGCTAGTGGTTAATAGGAAAATAAAGCTTCTCAATCCTATTCTGAGGGAGATTGGCAGGCTTTTCAGTGCTAGAAATTACCAGATTTGGAGTCCCCTTGGCAAAATGGCATGTACAGAAAGGAGGCCCAAGAGGCAGGAGCAGGCGCGCCAGCACTCTGACAATTAGCTAAAAAGAATATAAGCAAAATCCGTTTAATGCAAGATAAACGCTGCCGAGGAGCAGGGGGAGAATTTTGGCATTTATTTTAACTGAGTTGCTGAACCCTAAGCTCAGATGAAAATTCAGAGCAGATGAAATTTAAGTGAGGACAAGGAAATCAGAGAGGCCCTTTGTTTGCAGGAAGCCCTGGGGTTATTTACCACTGTGCTGTACCTGTGAGCACCCCTTTCAGRAAGGTATGAAAACACAGAAATCCCTATTGAGCCGTAATTATTTTTCACTTCTTTAGTGAAGATTTTACTTTAAACGAGTTCCCTACCTATAAAATAAGCAAGTATTGTCCTTGCCAAGGATCTTTCAGCCTCTTCAGAATAGAGCATTTATATTGCTTAGGACAAAGTGAGTATCTTGAATGCTCCGTGTCAAGTCACGAACAAATGGCCCAGAAACAGTAGTACAGTACAGAGTGAAACCTGACAACTCAGGCTTAAAGGAAAGGAATGCTACTGCATGGGTTGATTGTGATCAACTTATCTTCGAGTGGGTTTATTAGCAACTTAATGGAATATTGGTTATTCAGGAGCCATAATAGCCCCCGCTGAAATGTCCATTCTGTGTGTGTTTCCCATACCCCGTGGAATGAGCAGAATGTGACAGTCGAGCTTTCAGCGGCCTTCATGAATTTTAAATACTTTTCAGCTGTGAAATGGGGCACATGGCTGGCGGTCAGCAGCGGGCAGGGAGCTGGCAGCCGCTGCGGGTGCTCTGGGGGATTGGGTGTCTCGCAGATAGAGAGCACTGGCCTTACCCAGGTGCATTCTTGGCCYGCTCCCCGCCTCCGGGCACGGGGAATATATTTCCCTACCCAGCATTTAACAATTGATCATTTTGTAATTGTAAGCAGAAAGTATTGAGAAGGTTACTTTCTCAGCATGCTTGTGTGAGACTTAAATTTCATGTCAGCATCTTTATCCAGCAAAATCTTCGCTGTCTCTTTCTGTAACAATCCATTCATGCCACTTGACTCTTCCACTAACCTGATATTATACTTAGCAGATCTCAGCGAGCCTCTTTTCTAGTGGCTTTAGGTTTCCCTGTTTTAAGTATTGTCTTTTTGGTTTTTTTCCTGCTAATAATTTATACCTGATTGAAATTATTTCCATTTGCAGTGGATTGAAATTTCAGCCTAATGTTTTATACCAAACAAGTTGATGGCTGGCTCCTGTTTTGTGGGCAATAGGCCCCTTCGCTTTAAGGGCTCCAGATCCTTAATGAGAAGGGAAGTGCAGACCAGTTGTATTGCGAGGGAGCCCCAGAGAGCTGGGCTGATGCAGTTCAGTTCTGCTTAGTTCTTAGAGTTTCCTAAGGGTATCCAGCTTAGGGGTGTTTTAATTGTGTGTACAAATGTAACTGCATTGCAATTGTTGCAGATTAACAGAACAATATTTGAGGGTAAGAGATGTCCCACAGAGTATGTTGCATGTTTTGTCTGTGGAATAATTTGCTGAAGGATTTCTGGTCATCTCCCCTATTTCTACATCTACATGAATCTATTTTTACAAAGATTATGACTAAAACTCTTAGTATGAAACAATCATGTCCTGAATGTAGGTTTTTGGTTGAATTTGAAATTATATAATGTCAGTTATGATTAGTGACTATTTCTGCGATAATCAGCAAGTGGATTTGGATGCGAGCTATGATGAACACACACAGGTTACCTGTGTGCCCCCACTGCGGTCCTTTCAGCTGTTCTACAACTAAACAAATTGTTGAAAAAGCTGCCCCTGCTTGGTAAGGACCAAACCTCAGAGCTGCCACCTGAGAGTGCTGGTATGGGCTCTGTGTTGTGACCCCAACTAACACAGCACTTTCTGCTCATTCCCGTTCCCATGTCAGCCTGGGTCTGCCTCGTACCCAGACATGTCCCTTTGTCCCTCCCATGGCCTTGTCTGCATGACAAGGAGCGCTTGGGTGAGCTGTGGTGACTGAGCTGCTGCCGGTGGAAGGAGCGTTGCCCCCTTGGCTGCTGCCGGGTAGGACACAGTGGCACCGCTGATGCCACAGCTACACCCAGCCGTGGGGTGACACCTGGCCCYGGAGCTCCCCGCTGGCACAGGGCAGCAGGGGTGGCGGGTACCAAACCCCTGGAAAAGGGGCTTTGGGTTGTTCTGGTTTAGCATCGGTGTTTCTGCGTGTGGTGATGCCTGAATAGCCTGGTTTGAATTGCAGAGTGTCAGTCTGTTTTGAGCTCTGCAGGTTGATCAAACCTCGCTCTGATCACCCAGAACTGAGGGGTCCTTGTGGTTTGGGCAGGCTCCTTAGGAGCAAGGCAGCTACCGTGTCATTCAGCGGTTTGCTGCCGCACAACCAGCAGTTCCCAGGGTCAGCTCTTGCCTTGTGCTGCCTTCCTGGGAGAGCACAAGCTGTGGATACTAAGGTTCTGAAGGAATAGAAGGGGGAATTGCCTGCCAAAGCCACTGTGGTCCTGCCTGCTTGCAGGAACAGGGTGGTGATGGCAGGTACAGGGTGTCCTTATCARGCTCTGCTGGAGGCCGCTTGCTGGGAGGGAGCTGACGTTGCTGGACTCTGCACATGATGCACACACAGCTTTGCAGTGTGATCTGCCATAAAGAGGTGGTTTCAGCACCTAACTCAGGGTCTTGTTCTTCCTGTGCTTCCTGACCAGCTTATTTAGAACCAGAGCCTTTTCTGGTACCAGCAGAGAGGGACCAGAACTAGAAGCAGGAGTATGAAATGCTGCCACAACCCACATCCCACTGGTTTCTGAAATCGTTGTACAGGAGGGTGTGCTTCTGACCTACTTAAAGCAAGAAAACAACCAGCAGGTAGCATTTTATTTTCAAAAAACTCGAGCTACTACAGTACTTCTTTATTTCCTCTGAAATATCTGCTAGCCCAGAGTGAAAATGTTTATCGCCGTGGAGAGACAGACGTCTCTCATCTCCAAGCCAAGCAGATTCAGAGAAGCTSGAAGTTGGATCATGACCAACACTGGTATCCAGTTGTGCAAAACCGAAGTCTGCCCTTCTTGGCCCTGGATTTGTCCATCTCTATTTATAGACTTCACTCAAAGCCTTGTTGAAAAATGCATTAGGTATCGATAGTGACACTCGGTGAGCTCAGAACTGATGGCTCCAGGAATAGTCACCTCAGAGAGATCATAGTCTAASTTTTGCWTCTATTAAGTCTGACATTTGCTTTGCACAGCTCAAAATGATGATTGAAACTACAATGGAGACTGAAATCCAGCAAGAAATTGGTGGTGGATGTAAAATTTCAGGGGACAAGGCAATAGTGTTTCTTGGGTTAAGAGTCCTTTCTGTTCGGGCTTTTGGTTAGGTCTCCGGGGAACCAAGCTGGTAGCACTTAAAGCTGAACTCTGCTGTTCTGGGAACCTAATTTAATGTCTGGCATATAGGATGATTTGCTGCTCTCCAAATCTATGTGAAACAGCAGTCTGCAGACAGTTGCCCCCTTTCACCAGGAGCCCCGAGACGCTAATTGCAGTCATTAGGAAGCACTTGGCTTGGCAGCATCCATAACTTCTGCTGAGCTCCAGCTGAGTCCCCACTCCAGGGTGGCCCTCCTGGCCCTCGCAGGGGCATCACTTCCAGCCCAGTCACTGGCCCCAGCATTAGCATCCCCGAGGAAAAGCCTCTCCTCTAAGGCTGGATCCAGAGTTACCAGCAGAACTTTCAGTGCAACGCTCAGGCCCATTGCTCAAAGTGGYTTCACTGTTTTTGCTGTCTTTTGAAAAGATAATTTTCTTCCCCCTGTCTCAACAAAAATCTCCTGATATGGTTAGTGCACAGAATGCCAGCAAATAATTAAGGAAGCAGCCTCTGTTTTGAGTCCATCAAATACTAATATAGAGAAGGAAAAATCACTGCACATCAGTTACAGTAATTGATGAAACGCATCAGTCTGGAGGGTAACGAGCTCCATTTTTAAAATGCAAGGAAATTAGATTCTTACAAATGTCATGCCAGTTATTGTCCTCTTTCCTTGAAACAGAACTGAGCTGGCTCAAGTCCATTGTCTCTCAATCAGCTTTGTGATGGTTTAGATACATTCCAGCTCACACCAGGAATGTGCTTATTAGAAAAAAAAAATACTACACAAAGSACACAAGCTTTAACACTCAACTGATGTACTACTAATGGGTGCTTTTACAATAAAACCCAGTATCATGTTACAAACTGAAAGCTGACCTTGAGTGATATGATACAGAAATCTTGAATGATACAGATGAGTGTTTTCTTTGTATGCCGCAGGTCTGACTACCTGGGCTACAGCCTTCAAATATAGGACAGAAAATAAGGGAATGGGACTTCTCTTGAGTGCCATGAAAAAAATAAACAGTTGTGTAGTGAGTATGCTTCTACTGGGTTCATCTCCAAATATTTTATGTATTTTTCTGTATATTTTACTATTTGCCTTCTAGGTAAGCTTGGCTACCTGCAGCATTTTATTCATCCAGCTTTTTTTTCAGTTATCTCCTGGAAGAAAAACAAAATGAAAACAGGTGGTGATTTATTCATAAATCAGAGCRAAGTCTGTATCTTTCATTCATTAGTAAATCTTACTACTATGCACTAACGTGAAGTGCACTATTCATAATTTTAAAATTAAGTTCACTCACTGTATTCCTGCTTTTAACTTCTTAGTTGAGGATTACAGTCACCTGTTCCTTGTTAGCCATTGCTGCTAGCGTTCTCCCTTGGGAAGCTGCTCCCCATCCTTGGTCATTCGGGAGTGCTTGCAGAAAAGCTTCCAAGGGCTGAGGTTGGAGCCACCCTCTCGCTTCCCTTTTGCAGTAACAAGGTAAAGGCTCAGGTGAACAGTGCAGAATTTACCATTTCTTAATCCCATCTCTGAATGGTGCAGTGTATTTTTCAAGATGGTCACGTACCTCTGGCATCAATACACTTTGGCCATGCTACTTTGGAGGACCTACTCGTGATTAATGTCACTTTGAAGATGCTGTAGCCGTGGTAATGGGTGTCTCAGCTAGGTACTGTGCAGGGAACTCTGCTGTGTGCAAGAGCAGATGGGTTGCTCGTTTTTGGCTTATTTTTTTCTAGATTCCTATATTTACAATTCCTGCTTTCCGAAACTTCTTTTTAATAATGTCACATCATCCTGCTCTTTTGCAGTCTGTGCTCCAATTCTCATTTCTTTACTGAATGAGCTTTCTGCTGTTGCCCTTGGTAAAAACAGTAACTCAGGAAGGCTTTTAATATTACCCAAGCAACGGATGTTGAAAGATATTCCTAGCATATGTCACCAGAGGTGTGAACTGTGCTTTCCAATTAAAACTTTGGGACTTCCTACTGGTTGCTTAAAAATCCTGCAAAACATTGAGCCATAGACTTGAATCCATTAACAACCTTGAGAGAGAAAAGATCCTGCTATTTATATGGCAGTTCTAACTTATTTCATTTTGTTTTCATAGCTAAAATGCACTCAACTGTTGAGGGAAAAACATCTTGAGCATCTTATAAATATCCTCCAAGMCGGGAACCATCATGAGGCAGATTAAGCAGGCTAGTTCTCTGTGATTTTGGACAATTTTTAGTTCGAGTAAGTTTTCTTAATGTGTGCAGTACAGCTGCATCAACCTCTGTAAATTAAGTAAGGAAAACAATTCACAGCATCTCTGACATAGTCTGTTGGTTAAATTGTAATCAGCATCTGCTAATTAAAACGTACATCTGGCTGAAATAGCAAATCCAAAGTCAATCTTTACCTTCCAGTATTCTCAGTAGCTAGGAGCTTTATGTTATTGCTACTCTAGTGCAAAAGTCATTAATAGGCGCTGGGATTTGAGGTATTGCTGCTCCTCTGCCTCTCCCTGGGAGGTTTCACGGTGTCTTTATCCCCAGCCCCAAGTGCCCTGCTTGGGGCCACCGTGTGAATTTATTGCATGGTGTAAGTGTGTCCTGCAGGCCTCTCACCCGCATGCTCTTGCCCGTCCACTGAGGCACTGCTGCTGTGACCGTGTTCACTGACTGTGTTCGAGTTGCTCTGGAGGAAGGCGTAAGGATTTTTCATCGTTGCGGAGCTCAGAYGTTTTCACCTGAGGTTTCCTGCTGCCTGGAGGGAGCCTGTGTGCGTCTTGGTGACCCGTTCCATGCTCTGCTCCTGGGCATGACTTCTCCCAGGCAGATCCGCCTTCAGCTTTGGCCCTGTTTAGCTTTCCGTCTGTCCGAAATACGGCGCCTCCTTTCCCCAGAACAGGCTGTGCACCTGCCTGGGGACRCGGGCGGCCCTGCTGGGGTGGGACAGGGGACTCTGCAGGGGAGCCACAGTCACCCGCTCCTGGCCTCCCCGCCAGCCAGAAGGGCTCCTGCCATTCAGCAAAGCGGCTCTCACAGAGCTTCCTCTCTAGCATTCTGGGTTGGAAGCTGTGGGGAACAGTGGATTAACTAGAGTTGTGTGAGCACAGAACAGGCCGGGTGATTCTTTTTCCTGTGCTTTGTCAGTCTGCCTTAAATAATCCCAGCTGATGGGTATATTTATTTACTCACATGCCTGTGGCTGGAGCATGCGTGTTCTAGTGCCAGGGCCTCCTTGTGCCCAGCCAGGAGTTTGCTGGTCTGCTTCACTCTGGCACAAATAGCAAGTCTATGTGCTCTTGGATGGGGAGCCGCCTTGCATAACACCACAATGATATTACTCCGTTTAAAACAATTTTCTGTTCTTTGGGGTCTTATGGCTCTAAGACATGTGGTGCCAGTAAAGATTTGGACTTCACAGGCCAAAAAAGCCCCTCCTGTGCCAGAGAGTGCACGGATGTTGTGGAATGGTGCTGTGCTTGTACAGGATAGCTTTCAAATATTAGGCCAGCTGTTTCCCATTTATTTTTAAAATACCACATGGATCCAGTTTTSCTTTTAAACTTGATTTTAAAGATCACCGGAGATAGGGCAACAAGAGCAGCAAGAAAGATTAAGCCTTACTAGTAAAGCTTAAGCACAGCTGAATGGAAATATAAACAGTGCCTCAGCCTGGAGACCCTCAAGACTGAAGTTTCAGCCTGAAATCATTTTAGCACCAAGAGAAAAACAAAGGATCAAAGAGAAATGTTAGTAATTGTAGTGAGGGCGCTGCCGCCCCACTCAGATCTGAGTGTTCAGGCCCTTGAGTGGGAACAGGAGAGGATGTCGGGGGATTTCCTACGTGGAGAATATCGCCCCTTGGTCTTAGATAGCTGCCGAGTCCAGTTCCCTGTTGCAGTGTAACCATCAGTGCTGTCTGGGTGGCACCTGCCTTCTCCCCATTAAACTTTGACCTGAGGCACCTGCTTGGCCATGTGGTTGGTCTAGGCTTGTCCATAAATTCAGTGGAGTGTGAGAAGGGAACAGAGAGAAAGAAGCACCTCCAGAGAGCAAACTGTGTCCTAGATGATGATGTGTCTAGTGTATCTCTTCTTTCCCCATCAGCTGTCCCTGCCATCCTCAGGGCTCCAGAAATGTATGTGGGACAGCCCAAATTCCAGAGAGCCCCGTTGTGGAAATGACCGGGGAACGTGTGCATGGTTGGATGGTGTCTGCCCCGCTGCTTCATCCAGCTCTGGATAGCCACGGCAGTGAAAGTGTGTGCTGCTAGTGCCCGAGACTGCTGCAGCTCCTGCAGGAGCTCTCTCTGCAAGGGCTGTGTCCCCGTCGCGTCCCACGGCCTGGCATAGCTTGGGAGAGGGCCTGGTAGAGTCACCGCGCTTGTCATGTGCTAGGAGACAGGCTCCTGTCACCCGAATCAGCTTCCTGGGGTTCTGGTCGAAATGCTCCAAGGACCATGTGAAACAGATAAATGGCCTGTGGGGTTTGCAAAGAYTAGAGCTAACAGACCTTAGAGCTAGCAGACCTTTGTGCAGCTCCTGCTTTTATAAATACWTGTGAGGTAGCTCTGGTTTAACACAGCAGTGAGGCTTCAGTGAGCACAAAGCTGCCCCTGTGTGTGATCAGAGGTCTCGTGTTCTGGTGGAAGAGGTCATATTTATTTTGACACCCTGTGAGTTGCAGTCATTAGCTTTCTGTGAGTGATTTGTCGCATGCAGACACCCCTTGTGGATAACAAGGCACCAAGATGGCAAGGGTGACAGACGACATGATTCTCGGTGGAGACAGCTTCTGCCCTTAACGTCCTTAGCAGCCTCTTACCGAGAGAGAAGGGACATAACAAAGTAGAATTCCCTGGCTCTGCTATGACTCTGTTTTAAACCTTTTATCAGGAAAGGGATTGGGACGGCCCCRTCTGCCTGCCACATGCAGGGGACTCAGGAGAGAGTCTGGGCACTGCAATGTGCAGGGTCACAAAGGACCCTGCCATCCATTTCGCTGAAGTCTATTGACTGACATTTTTATTGAAGATAAGCCATTTCATATAGGCTTTTTTGTAAGATTTGCAAAGGTGCAGATTAACTAATAGTCTCAACAACTTTCTTTTAAACAGGTTGAAGCCATGAAGAAAGTATTAGAAAGCCTTAACCTCAATATAGTAGAGATGGTAGATGAAAATGCAACCTTGGATGGTGGAGACGTCTTATTTACAGGTACAGTTGTAGTGAATTTGCTGTTTATGTATTTTGATGTCCTAGAAAATGCCTGTTATCTGCTGATGCCCAATAAACTGTCATTTGTGTAGTCTCTTAAATCAGTTGTTTACTGAACGTCAGGTCGGAGCAGACAGATGAATTTTCATTGCAACACTCAATATCCTGACTAATGTCTGAGTAAATGAACTAGCAACACAGTACAGAGAACAGTACTGTGCATACAAATTTTATTTTAGCTTGGAAAGTGCCAATAAGCAGTCAGCTGACTGCAGTTGTTTCGTATTTCCTATTACCAGCAGCTACATTCACACAGACTCATATTCAGGAATTCTAAATGCTTAATCCAGACAATTGCTGCTGGTTCAATGAATTGCATACAAAAAAAAAAAGGCAATTTTAGTTTATGGCAAAAGTGGTGGAGTTGCCTGCCAGATGTCGTGTGTTAGACAACTTACATGCGTGGCTGACTTCAAAGGTGAAGATACTGGCCATGTTATTTATGTCATTAAACCCACTGGGCACTTTTTCACATTGGTGCATATATTGCTCCCTGTCTGTGGTGAATGAGCCTGTTTATTCTGATCAGCATCAAAGTAGACCCACTGCTTGCCTAAATTCACAAAGGGGAGACAAGGGTCTCAAAAGAGGCAAACTGAAGAAGGCTTTTCTAGCATGGTGCAGGTCCAGCACTGCAGCTCGAGGAGGCCACATCTGCATCGCTGCCTTCGAGAGCAGAGGAGGCCGCTGAGGGAGGGGGAAATGGTCAGTCAGTTCCCTGCTGATGTAGCCCAGCTGCTCGCTGCCCTTACTCAGTGTCCGTTGAAGAGCTTTAGACAGGGAAGCTACGTATGTTTCTAACAAAATCCTTCTTCTGGAAAAAGATAATCAGTTTAAATTACCAGCTCACAATTATAAGTTGCATAATTTTAAGATGAATTTTCAGTCTTATTACTCAACTTGAGCAAAGAAAGAATATTACATCCATAAATAACTGTTTCAAAATATCTGTAAAGCTGTTCTGTTTTTAAAGTGTGTATTTTCTGGTGAAGGTGCTGATGATGTGATTTTTTTTTTCTTTCTTTTTTTTTTTTTAAAAAAAAAAAAGCAATAATTGTTTTGCTCTCCATTGTCGTTTTTTCATTCCAGGCAGAGAATTTTTTGTGGGTCTGTCTAAGCGGACAAATCAACGTGGAGCAGAAATCTTGGCCGACACATTTAAGGTTTGTAGATTCATTCATGTCACAGGAAATGCAGGCTATGATCCACTGAACCAATTTAAGAATTATACTGACCGAGATGTTTGGTAACAATAACTTGAAGTCTTAAGTGATTTATTTAGGACTTATTTAATAGAAAAATAGCCCAACTTACTGAAATTGTCTGAACCTCCTTTGAGTGACATAGGCTAAATTTGGATCAGAAATGTGAGGTTCTTGCATGAGAGTAGCTTGGACAGTGGGAGGCTTTGGTCATCTGCAAGCATATCAGCATTCATGTTTTAGATCTGAGAAGCTTAATAATATATAGCAACGTGTTCTTTTTGCTGGTCCCTGGAGAGATTTAATGTACATAGTGTTTAATTACACATTTTAATGTATTTCTTTACAGTTGCAACAATAGTAATATTTGAAACATGTTCTGGATTTTACTCCAGTGCACAAGACAAGACAAGCTGGTCCAGAGGGGTATGTCATACTTAAACAGTTGACACTGTGCCCTGGGATATGTTGCTATTGTTAATTTGCAGAGAGTAAAACTAATTATGAAATGTCTCAATATAATTATGGAATTAGGGCAATTTAAAAATATTTATAGCATCCGTTTTTTGCTCCCGTACAGGATTACGCTGTCTCCACAGTCCCTGTTCATGATTCTTTGCATCTGAAGAGTTTTTGCAGCATGGCTGGACCAAACCTGATTGCTATCGGATCAAGTGAAGCTGCACAAAAAGCTCTCAAGGTAAACTGTATATGAAAATAAGTCTGTAAGAAAATCTAAACAATAAATACTGGCTTTTATTTCTGCTCAAGGGTACTGGAATCTTAAAATAGGTATAGATCGATGAATGAGGAAATCATTGTGTCTCAGGGATCCTGTATGCAAAAACCATAAAAAAAAAAATACTGGGCAAAAGAATAGTGATGTTCATTTGATTTTAGCTACCTATAGTAAGTTTTAAAATGGATTATACAGGTTACTACTAAAAGCTTTAATGTCTGAAAAGGTAATAATCTGGTGAAAGGAGAGGCTGGAGGAGACAACGGGTCAGAGTGGCAGGAGGTGTTCGCTTCAGATGATGCCTTGAGTGAACAGGAGATGTGATGGCTTTTGAAATGCTGGATGAAAAGTAGAAGATTCAGCACGAAGATGAAGGTAGATCTCAAGATCCGATCCGTGCTGCAAAGATGGCCTGTATCTGATATTACAGTATAGACTTCAGGGATAAAAACAGGAAATAACTCTGGCAGCAGGGACTAGGGTCCAGGACTGCAAATTCTCAGATTATACTCGTTCTTTCACAAGCATATAAAAAAAAAAAAAATACAGGCTTTGCTCTTTTGTGCTGCAGACTGCCCTCCCCCTACAATAGGCTATGATTATTAATCTGTGCAGGAAACTAACTGTGTTTCCTTTACAGAGAATAGGAAGGAGTAGAGATTGCTCTGTTTAATAAATGAGCTATCTTAAATCCCCTCTTGCTATGATTGTAAGGCATAATTTAAAGAGGAGCACTGCTGTTTGTGCTTAAGGGTACTGGTCAGAATCAGGGGACTGTTGAGCCATGCAGAACTGCTACAACAGCAATAATACAACTCTGAAATCAGCATTACATGGATCCAGAGGGCTTTGGAACCTATCCTGCATATCTTATACACCCCTTTAGCTTCAGTAAGCTACTGGCATTTATTAATTAAACACATCCTTAAGTGTTTGCAAGCTGGGCAGAGATTTTTTTTTTTTCTTATGTGGTAACAATCCAAGATTTAAAATGTTGTCAGTCCCCTGCTAGGATAAAGCCAGTGTTTCCAATGTGCTCAGGATCTCCCCTGCTGGACATGAGCTGAATGGGAGAGGACACAGCCTGGCCGGGTGCAGGGCCTGGGCAGCACCTGCGAACCCCAGCGAGCTTGGAGCTCTTGGAACATCGGGGTGCTCCCTTGGCCTCGCTTTAAGGTGCCCCTTCAGCTGGACAAGCCATGGAAGTTACTCCTATCTTGAAAGTCACTGCACAAAGCTCTCGGCGTAGCCTCGAGCTGCAGCTCTCCTGCGTTCAGCTCTGGGAAATGCACTGCAAATGGCTTTGTTCGCAGAGGTCTGATGTTCCCCAGTGCTGTAAGATTGATTTAGGCTACGAGGACAAGTGCCACATGCCCTCCCCTATGAAATATGCTCTCAAATATTCAGACTCCAAGTAGAAACACACTGTGAGCAGCAGCCTGATAACATTTGCAGAAATCCACACAGCCCTACACACACTTGTGTGCAGTGTTTATAAACACGAGCAAAATTCAAATGCAATGCTGCTCGCTCAGAGCTGCAATTTGAACTTGAGCCAGTGCTAATCTGAGAACTCTCCCACATGATTAAAGCCTTTTGCACAGCTCAGCTAATCATGTTGCAATACCTCAATTCAGCTAATGTAGCCAAAATTATTTTTTGGAAAAGCTGATTAAAAGATGTTGGTAACTTGCTGTCAAGTAAATACAGTCATTAATAAAAGTACAGTGAAATACAGATACATTTTGAACAGGAAATTATAAGTAAGAAGGAAATCTAGCCTTGCTTATTAGTGGATAGCATTTAAAAAAAAAATCAGCTATCAGTTTTCATTAAATTTCAGTTTATTCCTCTGCATCAGAGGTTTAGCAGTGCATGCTAAACTTAGGTTTCTGTAGTGTCATGCATTTATTGCTTACTGCACATRCACACTACGAGTTGAGGTTAGGAACACTAGAGAAGCCCTTGGAACTGTGGTTCTGAGGCACATGCCCAATCTCACTCTTCACTGGAAACTGAGAGGTTATAGCAAGCATTCACGTGAAAAATGGAGCAAAATATAAGGCTTTCAGGAGCATATTCCTTGCTTGTTGTATTGGATCAAAAGCCATTCTAACCTTCGGGAACCAGGAGCTGATTCTCCAAAATATGGAATGCCAAATCTTTGCAGAGATGTCTTGAAAACAAATAAAAGAATAGAGCATCTGTCCCAGAAGTGACAGTATTGGTAGTATTTATCACTAGATTCGTCTAACTTGTGAATTTTTGCTTTTTTAACCTCAGTTTTTTTAACCTGAGTGTTTTTTATATTTGTTCGCTTACCTCTGGAGAAAAACATATTGGTCTGTAATAAACAATCTTGTAGAATAAAAATTGCAGTAGGATTTTTGAGGTAGTGATACCCTCAGAAATTTCTCCCTGGATTCTACCAGACCGATGGAGCTACAACAGTGCTGCACAACCTGCCAGCTACTCCTCTCATTACCCATCACTGGCTTGTATTGCGAAGCCGTCCCTAGAGCTTCTACTAAGTCATCTGCTTGTGACAGCCCAGAATGCTACTTATCTGTTTGATGTTTTGATGTTTTGATGTTTTGTTATTCAGACCTCTTTGTTGATGATGGTTTTCATGTCTGCTGTAGAAATCTCATCCTACGAGCAAGGTGATTAAGCTACTTGGAGTACCCATGGTAGTTCAGTAGCTTTCATTTGGCAGTTTTGTAGCGTGTCTTGTTAGGCAATAAGTGAACTGTGTCATACTATGCTAATATTTTATGTGTGAAGTAGCCTTTTTTTCTATTAACCATCTTGTTTGAAATATGGTAGTTTTTCATCGTTCTTTATATTGCAATTCATGCATCTGTGCAATTCTTAAAGGGCAGAAGAATAATTATCTGGTGCTCAAGTGTGACAGAACGCAATGGATTGTGAGTTTAGTGCCATCTATGGTAATGTAAATGCTGCAAGTGAACTATCAAATGACTGCCTAAAGTTTGGGATTATAGAACACATATTATAAGCCAATATTAAATCAGAAGTGACATTTTGACCATGAAATCCTCTTCAGGCTCTAGCAGGTACAGAATATCTGTTTGAGCTGCAGCTGAAAAGTGATGCTACRTGAAACTGTGAAAAAGAGAAAGACAAATTAACAGCAGAAATTATCATTGCCTGCAGTGGATATTAGAGCTGGAGCTTTAACTTCCCTCTGCTGTTTCAGCATGCATTATGTCTGTTTTGCAGTTAATCTCATTCCTAATTCCATGACTGAATGTTTCCCGTAGCTGTTGAGTGGATAAAGCCTAGGATTATTTTTTTCTGTTCTCTCAGTGAGGCCAGGATTTCCTCCAAACAAGTCACCTTTGGGATCTGATCCTGTATTCCTCGAGACAGGGGCTTTGCCATGAAGGGCACGTGCAGCTCGCTGGTGCAGGGAGGAGCTGGTCCAGCAGATCTCGCTGTCCTGTATTTCCACGTGGAGGGGAGCAGCCTTGGGCCTGGCTGAGACGGCAGTGCCCATCACCCTGAGCCTGGCAGTTGAGGTTTCAGTAGCAAAGGGAAATGGTAAGCAGGCCTGTGATGGGAACAGTGACACAGCATCAGTTATGCAGTTCTTTCCTGCTAAAATCCTATAAAGCCTGTGTTTGTGTCCTTTGGATACTTGTGTACATTAGTGAAATACGAATACCCTGAAATATCCTTCTCTTGCTATAAAACCCTCTTGTTTTCCATGGTGAGTGAAGGCTTGAGCGGGGGCTGTGGATGACAGAATTCTCAGTTAAGAAACTTGTCTAGGATCAAACCCTTCTATGTCATCCTTTGGATAACTCGGCAGCAATCCCGTAGGACTTTAGAGCTGTACATGTTGTTCCCAGCTTGGCAACCTCAGATGTTCTCTTGCAAGTGGTACATTTTTTATTAGTAGCAAATGCTTGCTAATGAAGCTGTTCTCTCATCCACTGGGAAATGAGTTGTGCTTTAGGCAGGCTCTGATGTTAATGCTCTCCTGAGCATTAATCCCAGGGTTTTCTTGCAGGATTGCTAATGAAAGCTTAGGTGTCGTGCCAGCTGACCCCACTGCTTGCTGGGGTAACGTGGCGTTCGCAGTGCCCACGATTGCTGCTCATCTTGGAAGAGAGAGGAGGCTGCGAAGGAAACACCTGGCAGTGGGAAATCCAGCGTGGTCCTGGGGCCGAGGACTGGGAATTAGAGAGCAGCGATGCCAGGGTGTGGCCTGAGCTGAGCCTGAGCCACTGACTAGCCAGGGCGCTCTCCAGGAGCTGGGAATAAATGACGAGTAAGTTTCAGTTTCAAGGGAAACATCTGGATTTCTACCTGAAAGTACTATATTCTTGGCTGCTTTTTTCAGCCTCAGCCCATGGGCTTTGGTCATTCCCAAGGAGTGGGTGCAGAGGGAGCAGGACAGCCTGCACACTCAGAGCACCCACGGCTGCGGAGCCTGCAGCCTCCCCAGCAGAGCCTGCCCTGCCCTGGCATCAGGCCCSCCGCGCTCTGGCTTCCTTAGTCGACGAGATCTCGTTATGGTCTGGAATGCACTGGGGTACATCTAGTAGTGGGACAGTATGGCTTCAGCGGGTGTCATTCTCTTTGTTTTTCACCCCTCTTCAGTAAAAGACACCAATGATGTCATTGCTTTGCCTGGTCCTTGACCCTCCCATTCAGTATCTTCTAGTGGGAGTGGAACTGTTCATTCAGCTCCTAAATTATCCCGTGGGGAACACTTACAAATGCAGCTCGGTGTGCTGTTTTGATGGAGGTTGGGGAAGCCTATAAAGCCCCATCCTAAGGATAAAATAGAAGTCCGTTTTGGGTGGCTAGGCCCTTGGCCTGAGTCCAAGACCCTGATCCGTGCGCTGTTTTCAGGGACTTAGGAGCGAGAAGTTGTTATAGCAGTGGCGGGGTTGCCCYCATTCCTGTCATTTAATGCCTTTTGTTCTCACTGTGTCTTGTATAACTGAAGCCGCTGTGGTGTGCCAGCTTTAAAAAGCAGAAARCCTTTTTTCCCTCCCCTAGAGCAGTTAGAGTGCCAGCATGAAAGCTAAGGAATTCCTAGCTCGGTATCACAAAAGAGGCTGCAGAATAGGCACCTAAGTGAAAACTTGGTATATCCCGTGTTCTTAGAGAGCTCTGGGCTGAAAAGACTCTTCCCACTGTCTGTGGAGAGTCATTCTTTTCTAGTAATTCGGAAGTTTGCGTGAATGCGTTATCTCTCCTTCCCTAGGAATCCATCTCTTCTGCCTCTGCTTATTCCCTGCATGAAGTCATAATCCCCTGTTTACAATATCACAAAGGGTTGCTATGGACATTATTGCTAATATTAATAAGCAGAGAGGATGACTTCAGGTGGGGAGTGAGCAGAGAGTGCAGATGAGCGCTGGCTTTTGTGTGGTGCTGTAACAAAGGAGGAGGCCAGTGGAATCCAGAGAGCAATTGACACTTGCTCCCAAGCATCATTTTTAAAAAGTTCCATGAGACATTTGCTGCTCTCAGCCTCATAGATAGGAAAATTAGTTAATTTATAAAATTCTGTACATTTTCCTTTAGCTCATATTTGTTTGCTCTGGCTCAGGTCCCATGAGATATTGCATACTTTCAGCTYTTCCTGATTTTCCATTACTTTCTGAATAAGGGACATCAGCATCTCACAGATCACAGATCCTCACTGAATACACATCACATGGTACTTTAAAAAGACATCTAGTTGCTTTTTTGTTGTAATTATTTTTGAGTTAAATGTATTAAACTTGCTGCAACCATCATCAATGGTGTTCAGTTTGCCTGTAGGCAGTAGAATCTAGTCTTTCTGGAGTATGCCGGTTAAAAGGATAGCAATTTATAGGATAAAAGGGTTGTATTAGGATTTGTTGTTGTTTTTAAGACAAGGAATGTCCCTGTAAGTGCCTAAAGACCGGATGTCCCCTTAAGTACTGGTAAGGCTGTCRGGGGCTGGGAACGGGCGGACTGCAGGTTGTTGGTCCTCGGGACGCTTGGAAAGCGGCACCGGGGCCGAGATGCAGAGCGGGTCCATGGGGCTGGGCAGCCCCRCGGCGCTGAGCAGTGCACCTGGACATGGCTGCAGACGGGGCTCCCAGGGAGGAGGAGTGCAGGGAGCCGGCGGGGAGAGGTTTCCTGAAGAACTGCGTTCTGGAAAACGTGACGGAGAGGGTCTAGCAGGGGAGAATGAACGCGGAGTCGCAGCTGTTGAGAGCATGAGGTGAGGGAGGGTAAGCAGCACTCTGGCTGCTTGCTGCTGAAGACACTGGGCATAGTGAGCCTGGCAGATTGGGATGTGCTGCTTTGGAGGAGATGTCCAGAAAGGTGTAAAATACAGCAGTTCTGTTGTACCCAAGGATAGGGTATAGAATAAAATATACAGAGAGGATTCTGTACCTGACAAGGAAACTTAGATCATTTCTGCTGTGGTTTTACAGCTTGGCCCCTTCCTATTGATTTGGCGCCAGTGTCTTCTCTCCCGCCTGTGCGTGTTACTGGGATGTCACTGCTGATGGATCCTGGCATTCAAGCGAGACCGCTGCTCTTTGCAGCCCTGCTCTGCTCTCCCCTCTGGGCACCCTGGTCACTTGCTTTCGGTCACTGTTCTCACTGCTGTTGAGTAACGTGATTTGTATGACAGGCTGTCTGTTCTGGCCAGGTGCAGAACTGTGTCATCTCTCTAACCTGCTCTTTCTGTACTGCGCTTTTCTGTGCTGAACCTAGAGCTGCTGCTTTCCATCCTCCGTGTTGTTACTTCAGATTTGACTAACTGAAGAAGAAACTTAGGAAACAGAGACTGTGAAATAAAACAGTGAAGGAAATTCAGCTTGAATGAATGTATAGTGATGTGCCACAGGCAGGGGAAGGACAGCAATGAGCTTCATGTGCAAAATAACATGTTCTGAGTCGCCATTACGATGGAAATAGGATCCTGGGCTTGTTGGAACTATCAGTAGTGGTCAGAAAAGCAAATGTGGATCATCATTATACCTCTGCATAAAGCTGTGATGCATCTGCATGTTGGATGTTGCATGCACTTTGCATGTCAAATCCTGTCATTGAGGTAGGGAAAAAGAGGGAGAGCAGAATGGGAAAGTTTCAGAAAAGAACATTAAAAATGACCCATGACTTGGAAYAGTGTGCTAAAGGGGACAAACTAAGCAAGCAGTGCTCGTTGTCATGTTGAGGAAGAAGAACATTTACTGTGTATCTGGTTTTGCTGTTGGGTATAACAAGGTGCATTGCAGTAATGATGGTTTTGGTAGCTCTATGTCCTGTACTGATCTGTATGTGAATAGGGCCCAGATGTCAGCAGGACTCGTGCTAGGGCCTCCCTCAGGCATGGGGAAAATCTTTACCTAAGCTTGGCCTGCTTTAAAAGTACATGTGGTCATCTTAACTCTGTTAAGGATAATAGGCCCTAAACACATACACATTTTTCCTGCATGCATAATGCTGCTTCATATTTAGGATTATTTAGCTTATCCATTACCTCAGTTGTCTGAGGACATACTATAAAAAAACTATAGAAAGGCATTTTAGGCTGGCTCTGTGAATGACTTCAACGTAAGGAAAGCATGACTAAGGGCTGAGAGAATGTGCAGAAAATTACTCTCTTCAGGCTGAAGAAAATTCCCAGAAAAACTAAGCATGCGGGAAATGCCTGGCCACTAACATAACTGATCGTACAATGTTTGTGGGCAGGGAGCCAGCCCTGCACGAACTTAYTGTGTGAGTACTGTCGTCTTGGTAAATCTGTAAATTTAGTCCAAATGTAAATGTAGATAGATGTTGTAAAAGGTAAATGTAGTCTAAAAGGGCCTATATCCATGTGAGGGGCCACATCTGATAGAAAATACAAAGAACCTTGCTTTTATCCCTTGCTCTGCCCTCGAGACCCATATCTGACCATGCGCATATGCTCAGTGACTTGACATAACAGGGACACAGAAAACACCATGAGTCTTTAAAGCAGCCTGATTAGCTGGTACCAGCCAGTGTCTTTCTGCTGCATTCACGGTCTCCTTAGGGGCAAGTTTAGGATGTCATTGCCTATACATTTTCTCAGGAGAGTGTTTTGGGAATTGTCCCTTCAGCGTGTAGACATGGCTATAACAGGCATCAAAGCCTGTAAGTGTGATTGGCTTCTTACCTTAAAAACTACAGAGGAGAGTAACTTGTATTGTCAAATTCCCAGTCACTAACAAGTGGTCTCTTGCAGCGCTGCCCCAGATCGCTGATGCCCCGTTCCCACCGATATAACTGTACTCTAACTCTCGTGTTTGCTTATCTTGTTTTCCATTTTTTTTTCCCTCTTCATTTGTTTCTGCATTATTTCTGTCAACACTTTAAACAGTTCTTCTAATATGCCCTTGAAAGCCCCCCTTCTCGTGTTCCCTCTCCCCTTCCTGAGCTGGCACGGACAGGCCCTTGGCACTGTTCTCGGCCTCTGGGCACTAGCCCTGCGCTTCCAGGGAGTGTTTCGCAGAATCAAGGAAGAAGGGACAGGCCTACRCCATTCTGTTCAAGAATTCATTTGTAATTTCGTGAGGAAATGTTTCTTGGTGAATCATGATGCACTGCTGGTAAATGAACCTTCAATAGCAGGATTCTGTCACCAAAAAGGATTGAAGAAAGCACAGCTGTTTGGGACCACTGTATTCCTCTACTGATACCTGCATTTCTGTGCAGATTTAAGAAAAGACATTTCCCTAATCAAGAATTAAAAGTTTACTTAGGGCAGGAAAGAGAAGCTGCAGGTGAGGATGACTCTGCTGTCACTGGTTCCTCTGGCTGCAGGCATGACACCTGATACTAGATGTTTGCAACATCAAAGAGAACTTAAGTAGATTGTGACAACGCAATAGAAGCAAGCTAAGTTTATAAACAGGGAAGTTAAATACAATGAGAGCTGTAATAAAAGTATATCCGGCCAAGTACAGGTGCTGGGATTTTCCCCCGCAGTACCCGTTAACCTTTTACAGAGGTAGATATGAAACTCTCCTGAATTTTCAAGGTCACAACTCCTTAGAATACAAGAAATGACGATCTGATAACATTTCCTCAGGAATGCCTGGCATTCTTCATGGCGAGTTTCATGTTCTTCACAGGATGTGGGTGACTCAGGCTACAACCTGCGAAATGTACCCAGACCTATAAAGGAATTATCGCAGGGGTGTGCAAGGGTGAGCAGCTTTATTGCTTCAGAGTGTGCTGTGGCTCCCCTCAATAATTCATTTCCATGTAGTGTTCATGTGTGAGGAGTAGTGAAAATGACCTTACAAATAATTCAAAAGTAAACTTAACTAGGTCTGAGATCAAATCCTGCTGTCTACCCTGTGATGTAAGTCTCTGGGGTTTATACCAGTTCATCTGCAAAGGTAATTTAGTCCAAGAATTTTCTTTAAAAAAAATACTTGAGTAGTGTATTTTAACATAGTATTACTGTATTTTAACTGAGAAAAAATTTCCTTTGATTTGCATCTTTGCAATATGTGTGAAAACGWAAGAGGGTTAGGACCCTCTAACAAAGCCCTTGAATTTGCTTAGGTTTTTAGGTAAAGCCAAAGTTTAGGATTTGGGGCTTTGTTCACTCCTACATTATTCTAGGTGTTTGTCAGAGGGAAGCTGATGGAAAGCTGGAGTGGTACAATGGGGAGTCAGGCTTGTTGTCTCCAGGCTTTTTCCATCCTTAGTAAAAAAGTTGGGCCTAATCCAAAAGTTGGGCTCTCAGGCCTCTTGTATGCTGGGGCTCTCTGTCTTGGAAATTCTGGCCAGGATCTGAATTTGTGTATGAGTCCTGTATTCATAAAGCAAAGCTCAGAAAATGGCCAGCTCCACTGCTCGGACAAGGTTATTGTGCGTCCCCTGGAAGGGGGATTAACTGCCTCCATCCTGCCCGGCCCAGGTGCTCCATGAAAGGGCAACTGCTCAGGAAGCAGAAAGGAGGCCTTCAAAAGAAGGAAGAATGGGCTGGTATCCAGGCTGGGAACTGTTCCTGTCCTGTTTATGCTAATTCACACTCATTTGATAAACACTGAGCGATGACTGCTTTTTTCAAAGGTGCTGGGCACCTCTAATTCCCATCAATGTGAGCAGGAGTTTTGCATATTCAATATGCATTTCTTAAGGAAAAGACCCTCGCTAGCTGTGTTTCTTGGGACAGAAAGACCCCGCTTAATCCTGCTGCTTATGGGAACTATCTTACAAAGGTTTTCTGCTGCTCATTTCAGTTAGGGCTAGTAGACCCTTCCTTGAAGGACAGGTTTGAAAAGAGATCTCCTTGCTTGCTGCTTAGCAAAGTGGCCCCTGACAGACTCAGAAATCATGATTAGTTATTTTCCACAGTTTCCGTTCCTGCATTTATTTGGGACTGCAGTCTAAAAATGGTCGCTTGTTGTTTCTCTCAACAGACCATGCAACAGATGAGCGACCACCGCTATGACAAGCTGACAGTGCCTGACGATGCTGCAGCAAACTGCATCTACCTAAACGTGCCGAGCAAAGGCCACGTCCTGCTGCACCGAGCCCCCGAGGAGTATCCCGAAAGCGCCAAGGTAGGAGCCCTGCCTGCTGGGAGACCTTCGGCACCCCAGCCTCCCCGGGAAGTCAGCAGGAATTGAAAGTCAGTGCTCTCCCAAATGGGGCTCTTGTCTTCTGTAAATAGAAATATCAGACAGCAAAAGCACCAGCTTTGGAAAAGCGGGAGGCCTGGGTTCTGTTTTCATCTCTGCTCCTGATTTAATTAATTAGTTTCTTGTGCCTCTGGTGCTTCTTCTACTTAACTGGAAGTAATAACAGTTCTCACTGCAGCAGTGATGTTTGTGAATCCTGTGAGATCCATAGCTAGGAGACCACATGTACTGAAAGTGTTAGTGTTGATTATAAATAATGAGACGTCTTAGCACCCACTGGTAAATCTATACTCATTCATTCCATAAATACTCATAGTAAAGGGAAAAATAGAGGGGCATAAATGTAATAATTTCTATTACTTTTTATTTCCTACACAGGTTTTTGAAAAACTGAAGGACCACATGCTGATCCCAATAGCCAACACAGAACTGGAGAAAGTAGATGGGGCACTCACCTGTTGCTCTGTGCTTATTAACAAATCTTCAGAATTATGAGTTTACAGACTCCCTCCCTTGTAACTGGCAATAATGTTACATACAAGGTAGATGAATCTGTATCCACACTTTTATTGTTTTTATTGACAATCTACTGTACCACTGTGCTACTAACCCTTGTTTACAAATTTTTTGCTTTGTGTATTTTTATTATGTCCTTGCAGATGGTATTTAAGGTGAGTGTATGCTTTTGTTGGGGGCACATTAACTCCGAAGTATGCTAGTCCCATGGGCTAGCAGAAGACAAATTACAATGGCTAACRCCTAGCTTTAGTGATTTAACATATAATGTGTGAAAATTATATGAAAACCAACTAATTCACAGAAGTTCAAGCACTTCTTTACATTGTTCTCCTTATGCCTTTTTTTTCTCTTGCTCCTTTCTCTGCATCTTTTCTCCATTCTTCAGTCTTTCTTCTCTGTTTCTCTCTTTATTTTCAGTGATGCAAGGTATCAGTGGAGACTGAAGAAAATTCAGTGAGATCATGAGCTTGGTATCTCGTGTGGTAGGGAAGCTTTCCTTACGCTGGCTGGGACAGTGCATGGCAGGCTGTGCTCAGCATCTTGGCTGCATCATGTTGCTGCTGCTGGGCAGGTTCATGGCTAGAATCAGGTTCAGACACCAGGTRGCAACTTAGGCCAAAGCTCCCTCTTTCAGGTGTGTTCAAGGGCAATGACACTTGCCCGGGAAACCTGAGTGACAGAAAAAGAAGTTGCAGAGCAGCCACACCAGGTAAATCTACAAGTTTAGGTCCCTGTTTGCTGCTGATGCTGTCTTGCAACTGAAAGAGAATAGAAGAGGAGCATTTTAAAAGGCCAGATGCCAGGGACCACCTAGACCACCAAAAAGGAAGACTGAGATGCTTTTGGAAAAGTTAAACTAGAGAAGTAAGAATATGGGGTTATTTCAGTCTGTCTGTGTGAACTTTCCTTTCAGTCTCTCTGCTGTTGTTTTCTTCTCTTTTGGAGGCCACTTGCTAGCAAATTCAAAAGAAAGGGTGATAGAACCAGTTGAAGGACAGTTATTCCTGGATTATGCTCATGAATAAGGGAAGCCATTGTTGTCTGAGAGACTGGCATGTGTATTTTATCTGTCCTTGGGGCAGTTTTCCTTGGAACAATGACCATCTTATTTTTTTAATTGCATGAATATTTACTGTGGTATTCAGTTAAAACAAATATATTTGTAGCAAATTCCACAACATCCTTACCCACTGACTCATACATTTTTTCACCACAGTAACATGGAGTATACTCCATTGTAGTCATACGATTCGTGTTAAAACATTATAAACTAAGGATGGAGAAATTCCCAAACAGAAGCAGTAGTGGGAACTCTCCAGAGGCTGACAAATAGTCTGAACATTTTATCAACTTCCCAGACATCTCCCCCACCTTTCCTGAACCACTCGTGGTGGCTGCTGAGATACAGGAGGCAGGGAGCAAGGAGCTCRGTGAGTGTGGCCTGCGCGGGAGGACGCGGCGGTAGCCAAGCGCGCTCTGCGACAGTGGCCCCTGGCAGGCCGCGTGCCGCTGCACGGGGAGGCAGCTCCGCCGCTCACGTTCACAAACATCCTGGCAGAGATCGCGTCTCACCGTGGCCGGCAGCTGCGCCGGGGAAGTCCGTACGTCCCGGCGGCTCCTGGGATGGCTGAGTGCCGCCCGAGCGCGTCGTGTCCCGTGAGGATGAGAGCTGTTGATGACCAGAGAATAAAATGTAGGTGAGCAGAGAGCTCGTCCCACAGGAAGCTGCCAGCCTGGCGGAGGGCAGCGTGCTGGTCCAGAGCCTGCTGGTCCTGAGGACTTGTCTCACCCTTCCCCTTGGGCTCCTCTGTTGCCACTTGCCATCATTTCAGCTTGAGCTGCCTAGTCGGGCTCTAAGGTTGGAAACACTACAGTGGGGAATCTCCTTTCCTTCCTTTGTCTTTTTAAATATCTCATCGAGCTTCTTGCATTTTAGAACCACTTGATATTAAACAAAGAAGATTTTGTGCCAAAAGTTAACCTATAGTATTTAACCATGACCTTCTAGAAGCAAGTATATACCYTTTGAAACCATATGTAGCTGTGGGAGCCACTGTGTGAAGCGGAGCAGAGCCTGTCCGTGCCTCCGAGGGCCTGGCTGCACCTCGCCCCATCCACGGGSCCCACTCCCTCTCCCTTGTCTCATCGGGGCCAGCCCATCCCATGGGAGCACTGATCCATCGTTAGGCTGTAGGATTTCTGTTCAGTTTGTCTCTAACTTKGTTGTGTTTTTCTTTTCATCCACGGTTACCATTCACCTGTTTCTCACTTCCTCGGACTCTGGTTTCTAGTTTATTGCATGATAAGCGCTTTTCTTTTTTAATTTTAAGAATTTTTCCACTGTTGTCTCAGTTCTCTTGTCCTTTGATCTTCTTTTCCTGCACTCCTATCTCTTCTCCTCACAGTTCATTCCAGAGTAYTCCAACTCACAGCGGGCTGTCCTAAATTTACTTGCTCCTTGAGCAAGTGCCAAGAGGGGATCGTTTTTGCTCTGAGAGACTTCTGAGTGAGAAGGATGACTATCATCAGGAACAGTATACAGAGGGTGACTCCTCCTTTTTGGTCTTGCTCCAGAAAAGAGAAAAAAAAGTCACTTGTGGTGGGGACCATCGATGACTTGTGTCCCTGAAAGAAATGGAATGGGTGATGAGGGATCCCTCTTGGGAGAGGCAGTGTGAGAGGTTGCTCTTGCTAAGGAGGCAGATTGGATCTCAGAGCTGTGAAGCTTCCCACTTCAGAGAGGTTGATCTTTCACCAACTGCCATGTAGATTTCTTTGTTTTCAGAGCTGCATTTTAGTCTATAGCGAGAGCCAGGAGGGGCTGAGGGACCTGAATCCCCTCAGGTGCTGATTTCAAGACATTCACAGTGTCTAACATGAGGTATATAATCACACCTCTTCTGCCTCCGTTGGTTCGATAGGTGTCATAGGCTCCCAACATAGATGCTGTGAATTATACCTTAGTCTGATGCCAAAAGTCATTTAACCTTATTAGTGGGGTTGCTCTCTCCTCTCTGCTTCTCGTGTTATTCTTTACGATGGCATTATATATAAAGCAAAAAAAGCTTAAGAGCGCTTCAGTTTGTGCATTTGCAGTACGGTACTAAGAACCAAAATCATGCCAAACACTTGTCATTCTTGCTCTTTGCGTTGTGTTTTCTGTTGCCTGGCCGAAGAATTCAGTTGTGAGAGCATTTCTGCTGTAGCACATATGCATTTATCGGGCATCCTGTACATCTTGTCACTAGAACATTTTTCAGATGCCTGATGCAAATCATCATCCTGGATTAATATAGTAAAATCCCCAAACCAAAAAAGGAGACGAGACACTGAACACTAATAGGCARCCCACATGAACCATTTGATAACAACTACCAGGCCGTATGACACAGCAGGCCACTGCAGAGGCCTTGTGGTGAATAACTCAGCACTGGGGCTTGGGTTACTCATCACGGGTTGGTTTGGTCTTGGTTTTTTTTAAGCCATCAGTTTAGCTCAGATCAAAGGAAAGAGCTACTGTGTTCATGGCAGATACTCGTGGATGTTGCTGTCCATTCCTGTGCGTCTAGGAAGAAGTTGTGACGTGTGGGTTTCCCTTTTCAACAGAATGTGAATACGGTGTCTCTCTCTGCAACGGAAATGTGAATGCATATTGTACCTTATAAGATAAACTTGAATTCTTCCACTTCTACATTATTGTCTTTTCCTTGCAAATGTACTCTTTGTCAGTCTTAAATATATGCCATTGTACGAAGCTATTCTCTGAATTTTTGAGTGATTTCCATGAGATAGGTACAGAGCTCATATGCAACACCATGTCCAGTTTTAAAAATAAAGGTCAGTGAAATGCAGAACAATGAACCTGCTCTTTTTGTTTGTTCACAGTAAGTTGGGAATGAAATATGAAAAAAAGGGGGTTGATTTTATTCAGCTTCTTAAACACTAGATCAATGCAGTCAGAGCCAAATTACTTTGATAAAAAACATCAAAATTCACATGGTACTGTTTCAGGAAAAATAATTTGCTATTTAAGATCTCTATTTTTATTTTCATTAAAAAGGGAGCTGAAAAGACTGTTAGGGTAGTTATTTATCCAGTGATTGTGAACAAAGTATCGTTGGATCTCACTTGTATTTTCAGAAAAGTTTTAACTGGACGTATGATGTAACTTGTATAGAGTTGCATGTGAGTAGTGTTAGTCACTGTTTTACAGTGTAGTGTTCCGCAGTGCACAAATACGACTACTGAAAACAGAAGTGTTAGATTTCATTAAACTTAAAATCTTGTTACAGTATATAGTTGCCCACTTTTTGTGCCAAAAAACATCAGTACATTCCATAATCTATTCTAATAGAGGATTGCACTTTGATTTGTTTGTGACTCTTGCAGTTTCAATACTATATATCCCCATCACAAAGGAATAAAGTGTCGGTTGTACTGTGGACTGTGTAGTTTTGCCTCTTATTTTGAAACCAAAGCACATGCATTTGATTTAGTATTGCTTCATGGTGTCTTTTTATTTTGAAACTTAAAATGAGTCTAGAAATAAAGACAAGAATAGACACTGGTGCGAAAACCTTTAAACCTTTTAAAAGAAATCTTGGCTCTTTGAAAACAATCATTTTAGGCTTACATTTAAGGATAATGTCTATAGAAGAGGCATTGCCGTAGTGTTCCAGGTGTAATGCTCGTGGTAACACTTTGCTCCTGTCTGAGGGTAACTCCGTGTTGCTGTAGCGTGGTGTGTCCTCTGTAGCCCCYGTGTTTATTGCAAGGTGCACGAGGTGAAACTGCGAAGGTTTCGTGGCACCACCACTGTGCGTGTGGCTCCTGCACCATCTCCTCGCCCGCGATGTGAAGGCAGTTGATGTCGTGTAGGGGGCAGCAGGGCAGGTGGCTGCATGTTTTCAGAATATTTCAGAATATTTCAGAATATTCTGAATTGTTTTATTATTATTCTGATTGTTTTACATCTAAATAGCCCTTGTGGGCTACACAGGGGGTGTGTGGCTGGTCTCTGCCTGTTCCTCTGTGCTCTGGGACCGACACACCGCGAATCCAGGGTCCACCGAGCAGGGGAGCAGCAGCTCCTCGGGGRAAGCGGCACCGCTCCTGGGCGTTCAGTGCCACCTTGTGGCAATCAAGGCTCTCTTCCAAGTTTGTCAAGGGCTCAGTACGGCTTTTTGTTTAAGAAAATCAAACACAATTAAAAGTGCTGTAGCAAAAGAATTATGTCTCATCCTAGCTGTACAGTTCAGATAGTAGTAGAGCTTTAAACAGACCATAACCCAACTCTTCTTGCTGGAAGAGGAGAGGAGACAAGGAGAGAGTTGGTTTGGGTTGGCCTAACTACAGCCTTTGTACTAATTTAGCACCGCTAGTTAAGTATGATTGTTTTATCCAAACATAATTAAATGAGTACAACCTCTAAAATGCGGATACCTTTAGCATGGGACAATTACTTCATAGATAGAACTGCACCATGTATCTTTGTGTAGCCACAGCTACCCGGGAGAGTTGACAGCAGCTGAAATTTGTCGCTAAATGACAGGAATTTRAGATAATGCAAATGCCACAGAAATAACTGCAATTTGCCATATTAAGAAAATCTTGTCCTAGCCTAGAGAAGCATCCAGAAGCCGAAGCACGGAGACCGTCAGCCCACGGAGACGTTGAGCCGCGCAACGCTCCCTGTGCCGGGTGTGAATGTGCCAAGTGTGTCCGGCCGCGGAGCTGCTCCGGCCGCGAGCCCCGCGGGAGCGGCGGGACCTTGGGAGCGAGGCCGGAGAGACCCTGCACCTGGAGGGCTGGAGCAGCGCAGCCTTGGGAGTGGGCTCTGAGCTCACGCTGTGTAGGTACCTGTTCCTATAGCCAAGGCAAATCCTCATGCCTCCCAGCTCCCTGCCAAGGAATTCTCTCTGAGCCGTTCCTAAGACTCCCCTGGTGAAACGGAGCCGACCCTGACCTCCGAGAGGAATTCCACGCCGAGGGCAGTCCCCTTCCAGCTGCGCGGACCGCTAATTCCCGTCAGCGGTTACTCCACCCCTGTATTCCCTGCCCTGTGCGCTGATCCCTGCAGTGTGTCTGGGGAACGCCTCGGAGCGGGTTAGGACACGGCCCGAGCGCGSAACGCGCCCTTTCCACCCCGGCGCCAGCAGGGGGCGCCCGCGCGCGCCGCGCACGCGAGCTCTGCGCATGCGCGCGGGGCGGGGCGCGCGGGGGCGGCGCCCGGAAGTGCTCTCGGCACCGGTTTTCCCCGCGGCGGCGGCCGCGTTTCCGCCATGGAGGGTCTGGGCCCGGGCGCCGCGGGGCGGCCGCTGACGGAGGACGAGATGGCGGAGGTGAAGAAGGAGGTGAGTGGTGGGCGGGGCCCGGGGCGGCCGCGGGGCCCGGGGCGGCCGCGGCGGCGGGGGGAGGGCGGGGGCGGAAGCGCCGTCAGAGCGCGGAGAGACCAACGGCCGCGGGCAACGGCCGCCCGGCGGCGCGGTCACGTGACGCGGCCGGTGCCTTGGTCGCTGCTTTCTGCTTTTAACCGCCCGCAGGCGGCAGCGCCGCTCAGGGGCCGACCTGCTGGAGAGCGGCTCCGCGGAGAGCGACCGGCGAGGCCTGGTGGACACCAAGTCACCCAGGTTGCCCTCGTGGCCAGGAAGGCCAGGGGGACCCTGGCTGCAGCGGGGGTGGTGCCGACAGGRGGAGGGGATCCTGCYCCTCTSCTCAGCTCTGGGGAGGCCAAACCCGGAGTGTTGGGGGCAGCTCTGGGCTCCCCAGGACAAGAGGCACGTGGAGCTTCTAGAGAGGGTCCAGCAGAGAGCGACCAAGATGATTAMGGGACTGGAGAATCTATTGTAGGAGGAAAGACTAAGTGAGCTGGGCCTGGAGAAGACTGAGAGGAGATCTGATCAATACGTATAAGTACCTGAGGRGAGAATGTGAATTACATGTTCAGGATTCAGTAGGAGGCAGAGAGTGGCACAAAACATAGATASAGGAAAAATATAGTCAGAGCTTCTCTTCTAATACATTTCCTCATTCAGTCCTGTGTATAATGCTAACCCGTAAGGACAGCACAGAGGGGAATTCAGAATTAATACTCTCTGTGCATTGTAAGACTCATTGCAGGAGGATGTTAGTCAGAACATCATGGTCTTTCTGTAACAGTTCCCTGTATTCTTCTAAGAGGGCAAATTTTTTCAAGTCTTAAGTTTTCAAAGTTTGTTGACYGCTTCCTCCTGGTGGTAGGATGGGATTTGTGTGAGAAATGAGCCAACTTGTATTGGCTGTGAAGCTCCCAGGTATTGAGGCAGGGGCTTTTGTTGCATTTAGACACTTGGGATTATTCGGGAGCACCTTGCATTGATAGGGGTTGTACTGCTGCCCTTGTCTGTTCTTTCCGTGTCCGTAATGCCAGCGCAGGTGCCCCCGCGACTGCAGCTGCACCTGGGAGCTCATCTGGCTGGGGAAAGCAAGCAAGCAAGCAGTCCAAGCAGGTTGTTTCTGGAACTGGATCCCCTCTGCTGTAGCGCAAGGCGGAGAGTGAGGATGCCCAGCTGTGGGGCAGAGGGGACTGCGCCTTTGCACTAGAACTGTTTGCAGCTACTATGGATCTGCTGCACCCTYATTTTTAATTTTGCATTATAGCCAACTCCACTTCTATTTGCCGAGCCGGTAAATCGCTCTAAAGCAATCCATGTGCTGTGTGTGCTTCAAGGGGCARTCCTGAAATTATAGTTAATAAATACATAAATATATTTATACCTTTGAAGCACAAYGTTTCACAATGTTTGAAACCACTGTTTCCAAAAAGTGCTTCGTTGCCTCATTTTGCCTGGTGTCCACATGCCCATGGTGTGACCTTTCGGTGATAGACAGAGTCCCATCCTGTGAGCAGRTTCTTCCATCCTTTTCTTTCTCCTTCCTCTGCTTATATAGAGGACTTGAGCATCTAATTTACACTTGTTAGTTAAAATTTGGGTCATACAAGCAAGTAGTAAATCTGAGTTCACTTCTAAGAAAATGGTAAGTAAATTAGATAATGGTCTAAAAAATGTGGTATTTTCTAGATAGCAGAAATTTATCTCCGTGTTCCTAGTTAACATGATGGCAACTTTAAAAAATGTTTCATCACCCTGTAGGAGGATCGTATAGATTTCCATTATAGACTTCTAATTAAGKGGGCATGTTGACTAATAATGCTTTGTTTTGTCTTTTAGGCTTTAGAAAGAATGCGTCCTTATTTGTGTGACAAAATCATAGCTGAAAGACACTTTGATTACCTACGTTCAAAGAAAATACTCACTAGAGAGGACACAGAAGAAATTTCTTCTCGATCTTCCAGTAGGAAGAAAACTGGGAAGTTATTGGACTACTTGGCGGAAAACCCAAAGGGACTAGATGCTCTGGTTGAATCTATCAGACGAGAAAGAACACAAAATTTCTTGTTACAAAAGATAACGGATGTAGTGTTGAAAGTCAAAAATGAAAAGCTGGAAGCTCTCAAAGGTGAGAAGTTTATACTGGTACTTTTTAYGACCAAATCTTTTACTGTGATGGACTGGAAAATTAAACTCCCACAGTKCCTTAATACCTGCTCCTAGGGCAGGCAAACATCACTGGTTTGGACTTAACATACCACAGCATTTGTCATGGCTTTGACATCTTACCATTTGAACACATCATAAATAATAGATGATTAAAATATATATATGCACACATACACCATGAATTATTACAGTGGATAAGTCTGTTTCCACCTTTCAGCTTTTCTTTCTATGCAGCTCTCATAATGAAGAGCTCAAAACAGGTAAATATCTCACAGCTTTCTTTGCCCTGAAGCCATTTATGGCAGTGGCAGGATCCTCTGGTTTTCTTAAACTCTACATGTTAACAGAAGATAAACCAGCAGGTGCAAGCTGAGGAATGCTCATAAGTGCCTTCACTTAAAATTGGACTTTATGAGTACACACATGTGTTGCTTCATGCACACACGCAGGTTTTGTTGATAGAGAGAACTTAAGTAATTACCTGTTCTTCTATTTTAAGGCAGATAGTAAAATTATAAACCTCTAAAATAAATACTTCCTCTTCAGATACATCAAAAGAATAGCAAAAAAGGAAGAAGTGGGCTGAAATTCTCTCTAGCTTCAGACATAACCACCTTCAAATGCAGTCCCTTCAGGATTAGAGCAATGTAGTTGCAGCTCTTAAAATATTGAAGAATGTATTTAAGAATACAGTAAGAAGGAAAAAAAATCAAAGTGATCAAAATTCCTAAAGCACAATTAACTGCTAGCGTATCTGTGTCATCATCACTGATACTGGTTCAAAGAAACTCGTTTGCATCAGCCAACTGGACAAGATGTTTTACTAATTCATTGTGAACATTGGGATATCACRTGCAAGATAAAGAGGATAGTCTGATAAAATACTCGGGAGTGATCCTTAATAATGTCTCGGGGATCCTTGGCAGGAGTGCAGGCTTGAGAGTGCATCATATTGCACTTAAAACTGGTCTCTGTTTCTGTCTTAGGTCTGAGCTGCAGCACCTGCATGACCTCACTGTATGGAGGAACAAATGATCTTTCCAGGTCATATTCAGATGAGTCCAACTTCTTTGAAAATGCAAAAGAAAAAGAATCTACCCAGATAAGACATCCAGAAGAAGACTATAGCACTGCTGCTTTTGTGTCCGCCGTCTCTCTCCGCTCAATGAATTTACCAGTTGCAGAGATGGGGACCACAGAGGGGGCGGTTTTGTCGGGGCCCCTTCCAGGGCCGGGGGATCCGGGTGCTCCCGCTCTGCCGCCGGAGCTGCAGTCCGAGCAGCAGGAGCCTTGTGCCAGCTCGAGTGACAATGTCGGCTTCTTACCTCTAAGGTCACGTTCTCTTCAGTCACAGTGAACTGAGGGACTTTGTTCACCCAAGGGTACTGAAACCATGAGGTTTTACAAGAGCAAAAAATGTTTTCAAACTGTTAATYTGTAAAAATCAGAAGTAACCTCTGCTCTAACCACCTTCCTCCCCACAAAAGACAAACAATCAAAAAACACCGACAAAACTCCTTTAAACATAGTATAATCAATCAGGTAACTTTGTAGCTGCTTGATTTTATGTTCTTTAGGGAAGATGATACACCAGCAAAGACTTGTGGAGGGTTTTTTTCTTATTTTTTAACTCATTTAATTAGGATTTAATATTTTAATTTTTGTTGCAGATACTTAAGGGGGAGTTAGAGGACAAATGTTTTTTTTTTCTACAGTGATTTTTTTTTTTTTCCCTCCTAAAGTTTCTGTGACGAGTTGGTGGGAAAGATGCTTAGGAAGAAGAACTTGGGTATTGAAAAGTAACCTTCTGAACTTAATTTGGCAAATGAGTTTTAAACTTTAAATGTTTGGGTGGGTTTTTTTTTTTGTTTGTTTTTGGTTTTTTTTTCCTTCCATCTATGTAGAGATGTGCAGATCCCAATGCAAAAACTGAGTCTGACCAAATTCATGGCTATCTATGCTTTTTAGTAAGAAGTCTTCTAATTTTGTGAGCCTTGTTCTTTGTCCTAGTAGTAAGTTGAAAGGAACTCGGTATTGCAGCGATCTGGGTCGGTAAGTGCTTCCACAAGTTCTACTGTGTTGCTCTTGTATATTATTTAGCGATTTCTGATTGAGATGCACTTTAAATTCACAATAATACTGGAAGGGAATGTAAACTGCTGTAACCAGATCATGTGTTTATCATGTGTCATGACTGTTTAAAAAAAAACCCCAAACTCTTTACTGTATAATGCTGTTAAGGGGCAAAGCAGGTAAGCAGAGGATCCTATAGCAGGAGAGTATCCTTAACTGAAGGACTCCTAAACATGATGCACTTCGGATACGCACTCRTCAAAGTGGATAGACACGTTTACGTTTTGGATCGTTTAGTCAAACACATCTGAGACTTATTTCAACATGGGAAGGTTCTCATATTTGCTGACGTGGTAGAACACGCTCTCCAATTCTCCTCTTCTGCTGCAATCTACTTTTTATGACGCTAGCCTTAAATCACTTCAAAATTAGCCAAAGACACACTCTTACACAGAAATACATATAGGTAGCTGTTCTGCATACTACATTTTAAAGGGATATTTTTGGTATGTCAAAAGGCAGGTTTGTATTTAAGGCTGCAAATGAATGTCTCGCACAGCACTATAGCCCTTTTATCCACTCACCCACAAGCCAGTAACTGTTTCTAAGCTGCCCTCCTGGGGAGGCAGAGGCTGCAGGGCTGCCGTATAGTCTCAGTGTTTTTGTTGTGTTCGTTCTGGTTTTGGAAGTAGATTCAAATAAACTGCAGGGTTTAACTACATTCCACCTTCAATATATGAATAGCTTATATTTAATAAAGATGTGGGCTTCTGTATAGTGTTTATCTAAAAGAAAAAAAAACCAAAGTGTATGGCTAAGATGACAGACCACCAGGATAGCAGAAGTGCCTCTGAGCTGCCTTGCTTTGGAAGGTACTCTGCGAGTTAGGCACCTAAGTACAGGCAAAAGCCTTGCATGCAGGTTAAGGGTCCCGTAAACGCATGTCTCCTATAAACTTGAACTGTGCTTGCACATACACGCGATATTTGGAAAAAATTGTGTGCCTAAATGCTCCTTCCATCACTGTGACCGCTCTAAGCACTGTGCCTGTATTCCCCMTCCTATTTTACTGCCTCCTTAGAAGCTTCAGTGCTGTGGGGCCCTGATTCCTTCCCGGCCCATCCCCTTCGAGTGCATTTTTAACTGTGTGTTAGAAAGGCATTTAGGGGCTCTCTCGGGAGCCTGCTGGGCGTTCGCTCGAGCTTCTTGGGCTCCGGTAAGCGGAGGGGAGAGCGAAGGAGCCGGCCGGGGCAGCCCGTGGGCTGCAGCAGAGCCGCGCGGTGCCCGCGCTGGGCTGCCCGACCCGGCTGCACCGGCGCCCTCGGCCTCCCCGCGCGGCCACCGCCAGGCTGAGAGCTTACGTGAATGTRTCATCTCTCCAAATGTGTGTAACATGCTTTCTAAAATTTGTGAAATATTTTTATCAACTTTTGAAATAAACCTTTTTTTTTTTTTTCAAAATGGCTCGTTTTCTGCCCTATCTCGAGCATTGCTGCAGTGCGTGGCTCTAGGAGCAGTTCAAGGAAGTGTCGGTGCGCGGGCTCGGACCCAGGAGGCTCTTGGCCCCTCGGAGCTGGATGGGGGTGTTGGAAGCCTTTGGAGAAGCAGGGGCTGAGCGAAGCCTTCCCGTGCTGAGCAGCCCCTAGCCAGGCAGGGCTGGSCCCCTCACACAGCATGCGGACCATGGGTGCTGGTGGCTGGGGTTGTCTCCCCAATGCTTTAGAGGTAGTATTTCTTTTGACATAAATTACAATTTTATAGTATTGGTAAGTGATCAGGCGAACCCTGCTTCTTTAACCCAGCATCTTTAACCAGAGCTTCTTCTGGGGAAGCACTTACAGATGATCCAAAAGCAGCTGTTTGGGCCTAGTAAAAACATACTTGGAAAACCTGTGAGAAGAAAAGCCTGCCCTGGCGCAGGCACGGCCGGTTCCAGGGCCCGTGCCCAGAGCTGCAGCTTGCAGCGTTATCTGTTATCATGCTAAMGGGGGAAAAAGGCATTTATGGCTACTTGGGCCTGCAGGTGGCAAGCAGTGGCAGCTGGGCCGGGTTTCGTGTCTCTGTGTTCCTTCCTCTGGCCCCGGCGGCAGAGCGGCGGGGCGGCCGCGCTCCTCCTTCCTCCCGCTCCGCCAGGAAGGTTCCGCGCCCGCCCGCGGCCCCGGGCCCCGGCGCAGGCCGGAACGCGGCGCGCGGCCGCGGTTTCCGCCCGGCGCGGCCCGGCATGGCGGCGGAGGGGCAGGACCCGCTCGGCTACTTCGCGGCCTACGGCAGCTGCAGCTCCAGCT
>NW_020455205.1:2526249-2542759 GCF_003342845.1 Nothoprocta perdicaria | reverse complement strand
CGCCCGCGACATGGCCATCAAGTGGTCCGACGTGTACGCGGACAACGGCGAGGACGCGCCGCGCGCCGCCGCGCGCGCCCGCTTCCTGCCCGAGGAGGAGCGGCGCCGCCTGGAGCCAGGTGAGCCCGGACCTGTATCCTGCCCTGTATCCTGCCCAGCATCCTGCCCGGTGCCGCCTGCTCGCGGCTGCCGCGYGCCCGAGGCCCGGCGATCCCCCGGGCTTCACGTGCTTCTCCTAGTGCATGCAGACCCGGCTCGATGCTGGGGAGAGGGGGGCACYGCACCTAACCTCGCTCGCCTTCCGTGTCCCGGTGTGAAACCGCTGCCGTGGCGGAGCTCGGGGCACAGCAGGCGCCGTGTCCCGCACAGAGAGCGCACGACGCTGCTCTCTGCTCTGTCCATGTGGCCGCCGCCTCCCGATGTGGCCCTGTGCTCTCCGCCGCGGCCCCGCTCGAAGCAGAATGTGGCTGCAGCACGGGAAGCTCCCGGGAGCGGCCTCGCRTGTCCTGTGTGGGTCCCACGTGTGTCCTGAATGTCCTGAGCATGTCCTGAGTGTCCTGTGCGTGTCCTGAGCGTTTCCCGCCGGCCTCGGGTGGAGCGGGACCAGCCATGAGCCTCCCTGCCCTGCTCCCACCARTACTAGTGGCAGCAGAGGAGGACTTAGGGGTCTGTAAAACTCCAGTTATTAAAAACGACCAGGTGCAGACACGTCCTGTGTGGGGCGGGTAGGAGAGCCCCTTGCAGCAGCGCCTCTTGGCCAAGACATCCAAGTATTTGAGCAGCAGGTCACACTGTCCTGGGGGCAGTTARGTAAACTGCCAGTGACAGATCAAGGAAGAAGGTATTTGCTGTTCTTGTCACTTTTAACGATGGCTCCTGCAGTAGTGGAGGCCTAGTAAGTACAGAAACAAACATTCCTTTTTTCTTTTCTCTTCTGCATTTTTCTTAGCCAACCTTCGCCCAGAGACTAAGAAGATAATCTGTTAATTGACCATGACGTTACTTCCTGCTTCCAAAATGACTTTTTGTAGTTGTTAATCTTAGCTACGGAAACACTGTTCTCTTTTCCTGGAGCAGGTGCTATATTCCTCAGCTGTACAAGATACGTTGACTTTTTCTTCATTGCTCTCCGTGGTCTGTGGTACTTCAGATAACTAGTTATTCCTATTCTGTTCTTGTGTATTTTCTACATTCTGAAAATGAGGTGGTTGTCAGTTAATGCTATTGCATCTATTTCCAGGAGGCTCCATGCAGTAAAGTCCATCAGATGGTAGTTGTGACAGCATACTGACTTTACTGACTTTTATTAATACTGTTTTTTATTTAAAGATGATGATGATGATGATCAAGATGATGAACCAGCCTCTGCTAAGAAACGTAAACTAGTCCCTGGGGAGCAGAGAAAGAGGAAGAAGCTCTGAGCAGGGTGGGCTGCTGTGGCCACAAGGAGAGTTTCAGTGAACTGGATTCCGCTGCTGGAATGGGAAACAAGTACATGTTTGCCAAACCTCTCTCTCCCGTCGGGCAGAGAATTTTACTTCTGTAGTATGCTTGCTTTTTGGAAAGCACAAAATTAAATGGACAGTCTTGTGGTAGAAACTGGTCTACCGAAAAGAACCTTCAACCTGTTTATTTAACAAAGGTCTCAAACCCTTGCGATGGAAGCTTGTGCTCATGCAGGTTACAGGGCTTTGTGGGGTTTTCTCTATCGACACCCCTGAGAACGTGTGGTATGAGCTTTCCTTGACTGACTTTTCCTTTGTGTCACACCTTTTATAAAGGAGCATATTATAAGGAGTCTTTAAGTATTGTACTGTGAATACTGCTGTTTGGATAATGCTGTTTTGCAATTTATGTAAAGACTGTAAATACATCACTGGAATAAAATTACATTTGAAAACGTTTTCAGTTGAACTGTTGCATTGCATGCCTAATGATCAGGAGGGGTGAAYTCTCTCCCATTTGTATTTCAGTGATGCATTTCTAATCTCAGCAGATTCTTCGGGGTTTTATTTGTAATAATGTACAACTACAAACTGAAGAAAAATGGACCTAGTATTTGATGATTGCTTTTGGTGTTATGTAGTCTACATCAGTGAAACATGAGACTAAAAGATACAAGAAGAATTGTAGCACTTGTGGTTTTCTGCCTAACATTGAACATAGCAGCAAAATATTTGGAAAAAAAAAAAAAAAGAAATATAACAAAGCTGTGACAATTTTACTGCTAGATTATTTTCGCTTCAGGAAAAATTTACTTACATGCTTGGTATGTATTCACAGAACACATGAACATTTGTTCTAGCTTGTATACGCTGCATTTATGACATGAGCTTTTGGGTCTGTATGCAAAAATATCAGCAAAACTGGGAGTGGGAAAGGGGAAGGAAGCAGGAGAGAGTATTTTGCATTGAAACTTGTGTTCCTTGGGAAATCTACTGTGACAATTAGGCAACAAAATCTTTAATTCTCTTCCTGTCTTCGAGTAGCTTATAGTTGGCAGAACAGATGCTTAACATAGCATTATTCTGTAGGGATATATGTTACCATGTAATATGAATGTTGTTTGTTGTTGTTTTTTTTTTTTTTTTTTTATAAATGACTTTTTTACTGAATTCTTTCAAACCTCAGTATAGAAGAATATACTCATTTTTAGTGAGTATATGAAGAGAGCACCAGGTTTAACAGTTGGGCCTGCAGGACACTCTCTCTCACCGCCTCCCCTTGGTCCCTCCATCCCGCAGACTCCACAGCCGCGCGGTGCTGCTTGTCCTGCCGCTGGGATCCCACGGCCTGCCTGGGATCCCTGCTCTCCTGCTCTGCCAGGTTGGGAAGCGCTCGGGCAAGGGCTGCTGTGCCCAGCTGAGGGTGCCCCGTGCACAAGATCTTTCTTCTAGCACAACCCAAATGTCTAACAGCGTTACCAGAGCAAACCCCAAGGTAGGGAGGGGGTCCTAGGCAAAGCTGATCACCTTAGTGTCCAGTCTGTGTTCAGTGTCTTGAAATGCTCCTTGAGGGAAATGCCAGGAGCAGGATGAGCTGCCTTCTTGGTCGTGGGGGGAAACCCCTCACTCCCTTAATAACAATCCTGCTTATTTCCAGGTGGAATCAAGACCTCTTCACAGCATATCGCTGTGCTGCTGAAGCAGAGGTTTTCCTAGGTGGAAAGCCAGGGTGTAGGTGGCATTTGAGGAACAAGGGAGGGCTGCCTTCCTTCACATGAGAGGCTGCAAACGCCCGTGCTTGGGTCTGCCTGGGCTGCTGGAGCAGGACACCCGCTCCTGGCAGTGCCCGGTGCAGCCGAGGCTGCTGCCGTCCTGCCTGCCCAGGGCTGAAGTAAAGAGTAAATGAGGTTGCTGAAAAGAAATGTTGTGTGCTTTCTGTGACTTTTAATGCAAACGGCAGCCACTAGTGGGCAAGTGGTAAGGTCTTGAAGTTATGTTAGACAAGAATGAGAGGCCTTTGGAGGCAAAATGTGTGGGGCTGGAGCAGAGAAACCCCTTTCACACGTAGCTGCTGGGATTGCACGAGGCCTCATGGTCTGGAAAGTCCTGGCACATTTTGGCCCTGCACAGTCGTGGTCCCGCCTGCTAGGAAGGGAAGGCTGCTGAATTTGCTGGGGATCTCAGAGGTCTTATTCAGATTTAATAAAAAAGCTTCTAAGATAAATTGGCAATAGGTTAAGCTATAAATAGTCACTCAGGGTTTCCCATTCATAGAAGAAGAATATTGGCTTAAAAAAATTAGACCTATTTTTTTAATAAAAACATGTTGTGCTGTTTTTATGATGAATCAGACATGATGGTGTTCATGATGTATAACAGAAAAAYAAATAGCAGGAAAAATGACCTATCAGTTAGATTGGAGAAAATTATCTCAAACGATTTATCTGGAGTAGGAAAACTGTGTCTAGGAGGAAGTTAATTTGCAGCGAACTGGTGTCACCTCCAGATGCCGACATAATAGCAGCTACATAAAGTAGATCTCCCATAAAGGCAGAATGATGTGGAAAAGAAAAACAGAATGAAACTGCATGTGTTTAGGGTAATGGTTTTCCTGACAGGCAGTGCTTCGTCCGAGCGATGCAGATGCAGGGAGGGCTGCAAGGTGCCCCTGCGCCCGCCTGCCTGCTGCTCCCGCGGGAGAGCTTCGTGCCACTGGAGAGCTGGTTCCCTAACAAATGGTTTGTGATAAGCTTGAGGATGCCAATCTGAAACTGAATCCGGGGAAGTGCAGCGTGTTCCATAAAGAGCAATTTATCTTCAACCTGTAATCAGTGGAGGAGGAGGAATTTTTATCAACGGAGAGAAATAGAAACTGCAGAGAGTTGGCTGACTCCTCRCTTTCTCTGATGACAGAAAGCTCATTTGCTAGTTTGCTAACATTGCAAAATGATGTCAGARTTTGGATGGGGAGAGGTAACGCTTTCAGTCACCAGCAGGATGCAATTGAGGATTTTTTTTTTTAATGCTTGAAAGGCTCTTGTGACTGTTTCTGTCTGAGCTTGCTGATTTTTCCAAAACCCTTTGAATATTGGACCCAGCTGCTTGTGCTTTTGATTCCTGCATAAGTCTGATGCAAGAACAACTTAGGACTGTCTTAAAAGGGTACTAGCTGACTACAGCAAAGTATGAGTTCTTCAAAGATAAATTGCTGTACTGCTGGAAAGGGCTTCTTGGCAGTGACTAAAATGTGCAGCATTTTGAGAGCAAATACACAAGCACTTCTACAGTAACCCTCTAGACTGAACAGTTGTGAAGGGGAGCTTTCCAAATGCTGGAAAAACAACAACACCRGGATTGCTTGGAGCCACCCTGGCCGGGGTGCAAGCCTGGTGGCACTGCAGGCCCTACGTAGGCCAGCTTGTGAGGGGCTCTTTGCTGCAGCCACAGGTGGGAACGAGCGTCCAAGCACGGCCAGGCAGAGCTGGCTGGCTCCTCTCTTTATAACTTGCAAGGGGATGGAAGTTGCAGATTAAAAAGCTTTGCAGATAGAAGGTGGGAATAAGATGTGTTTGGAAAACCCCTTAGCAAGTGCAGTGACTGCGTAAAACTAGGATGTTCCTTTGTCATCAGAGGTTTCTAGTTCCATTGGCTAAGGTGGAGTTTAGAGATGGTACAAGAAGAGGTAGAGCTTAGCTGCTAGTTCTGGGAACATGTCAGAGTTTCAAGATTGAAACCCCTACAGAGTGCAAGGTTGGCAAAATCCAGAAATATTGCTGGAAGGAGGACTGTATTTTCACTGCTAAGAGGACTTGGAGTGACACAGAGGAGTCGGAGGAGTMTCAGTGAATGATTCTGTTCCTGAGACTAACTTTTTTTGGGTAGCACTAGGCTGCTTTACAAAACCTTTGAAGTCATATGTTTAGGAASAAAAATGTAATGGGAATAACTGAGGAACATTTCTAGAAAAATATAGAATATAGAAAATATAGAAAGCCAGTCCTTGACATTTGGAGGTTCTGAGGTTTTATGGATCGAAGGGAGTAACCCTGTATRCATAGGAGTCTGCAGAGTTTGCTATTAACAGAAATGCAGCAAGACTGGGATTAAAAGGCAGAGTAGCAGCAGGGAGGATAGACTGGGCTTATGCTTCTGGTCCCTTTGAACTACTTTCTTCAGGTTACTTCTGAAAAAAAAAAAAAGATTTTTGGGGGGAATCCAGGACATGKGGAGCTGCACTGGCTGAAGAATGCGATGAATTCAGTGAATGGAGACAAACATTTCTAGTCTTTATCAAATAATGTTATCAGTGCTCTCCGTWTAGCAAGTGGCCTCTCGGTGTCTGGAATGCCTTCCTTTAGAATGCAGCCTCAGGGACCTCGGGGCCGTGTGTCCGCGTGGCCGTGGGCAGCGGGGCAGCCGTCCTGCTCTGCTGCCACCTATTCTTGGAGCACACACAGGTTTCCCACCTCTTTTACATTCTGTATCCCTCTGTAAGCAGATTCATGTGGCAACAAGCAGAGGGCAATAGAGGCCAGCYGCAGATAGCGTCATGGGGAGTGGAAACCAGCACAGGACTTCTCAAGAGGTCAGCATCCACAGAAMAGAGCAAAAGCCACACCAGCAGCCTCCCTGCAAAAGTAACTGAGCACCCAATCCAGTGGGAAGCAGGAAATGTCCCGCTCCTGCTAAACTAGTAACTTCCTTGATGCATTTCAGTCATGAGATGCCTTGAGAAAGCAGATTTCCTTTTGTGGGAAAGAACACTGCTATTTTTTAAAGAGCYGTAGAAAGTTTTCTTATGAAAAATGTTTTTCTCTGTTAAGCTTCTGCTCTAGAAAACATGTCACTCTGTGTTGTAGTGAAATAAGCCTAAGGGAAATACAGAAATCACTTCCATAATTTTGACAAATTTTTAATTTGTGAGGCTAAAAGCTCTATATATTGTCTGAGGTATTCCAAAGAGTTTTAATATTGCAGCTAGTTTATAAGTTTGGTAATGGTATTGGCTTGTTTAAAAACATCCTGTTTTAATAGATTATTAGGAAGACTAATTTTTATGCAAAGTTTTGCTTACTGCTAGTGACTTGTGACTTGTTCTCCAAGGAAACTTTATGCATTCCCCCTGGAAAACTGCAAATAAGATGCTTCTCGGTGACAGTTGCAGGTAAGTGATATCTCTGTGATCTTTCACATAGTAATGAAGTGGGGYTTCCCCCTTATGAACCTTGTCTTCAAGTTGATAATGTGAAAAAAAAGTAGATCTTGTTGTTAAATTCTTCTGTGGATGATGAAATAGGGAGACTTAACTGATACAGATTGTCCTATCTAAATTCAGGGCCTCTTCAGTGGTCAAGAGGCAGCGGCAGAGAGTGGACACGTGCACCCCCACCTCCTGCAGGGRATCCCAACTTTCCCTGGAATTTCTGGGAATTCCTGCCCAGCAGACACCAGCCAAATGAAGCAAGTATTCCTGCAAGGATTTAGCTCTGGAATTACATGTTTGTTCGCTTCACTGCTGTGACCTTCCACCAGAGCGGGCTTGTGGTGCCCGCTGCCCGCTYGGGGCTGGTCTAGTTCGCGGCGCCACGTTCGGCTGCACATCCCGCTTTTCTCTCATTCCACCTGATACTGCACTGACACGTCTCATTCAGTGATTCGCTGGGTCTTCTATCATGTGCAGGGGATGGTGGAGAAGGAGAGCTAGGCTAATTTTGAGCACTAATTTGAGCACTGGGCTTTTGCTTTGTGCCCAGATTAGTAACGCTTCAACTTTATAGGTGCATCACTCATTCCTGCAAAAACTTATATGTGAATCTCATGTTTGAATCTTGGCTTTCTGTGAATCCCATTAAGGTCATTAAAAGTCTATTGTGTAGGAAGCCAAGCTCAAATATTTACTGTGCTATGGCCATAGCACTGAGCATCTGATTCCTGATGGGGCTGAAATTTTGCTGTTCCTCTAACAAGGGAATAATGAAAATGGCTTGTGGTTTTTACTCCTAGAAAGAATGACTCCTTTTCCTCTCCCTGGGCTTTCTTCTCACGCATTTCTGCTAATTTTAGCAAGTTCACAAGTTTTTCTGTTGTTGCAATGTATTTTTTAGAAAAGATGAATTTCTGCTTAAGGGCTTTTTCACCATTTGGAGCATGGTGGAGAGAAAGCGAGATTGATCATTGCCAGCTGCTCTTTGCTGACAGGCAAAGAAAGATTCTGCTTCAGACGACACTTGTGAGTGTATGTCAGAAATACCCGTTTTGCAGGTGCACGTGCCGGGGCGCACAGCCAGCGTGGCCGGTGCCTGTGCCCTGCCTGCCATGCACGTTCGGGTGTCACGGCCACGTCTGAGGGAAGGGGCTGCCTGGGCTCAGAGCGTCCGGCGCTTCCCTCCTTGTATCCCCTATTCCCAAGCAGAGCAGTGGGAGTTTTTTACAAACAGCAATATGGAAGCCACGTTCAGTGTGCTTTAAATTGGAAAGTGACTCAGTGGTGCTTGCTTTGAAGTGGACTGGGACAGATATAAATACAACCTTCACTTTTTATTTGACACTTCCGTTTCCTGACGTGCTTCCTAAGTATTGCCTGCTCATAATGGGTGCATGGCTTGTAGTTGGGCAGGGAGCAGCCCAGAGCAGGGAGAGCYGCTGCCTCATGTGTGGCCTGAGAGGAGAGGGGGTCAGTGACAGCATCAGTGACCCGCTGTTCAGGTGCTGCATTTTGTTTTCCTGCAGGGCACGAAACTTAAATAAACAGGTTCCTTGGTCCTGTTGCTGCTTCGCATCAGATAGGTATTTAGGTTGATAACTCTCCTGCCTGGCAGTACTGTAATGCCTCCAACATGAGGGCTTCTTAATGGTGCAGGCTGCCACTTGGTGAGCCCTGTGAGGGAGCCTGRCATCTGGAAACAACAGATTCTTCTTCCATCTGTGCTTGTCTTTAAGGTAAGGGCAGTTGTGGTTTTGAGCAATGGAAGTGATGAGGCCCTTCGGCAGGAAAGGAAATGTCACCTCAGAGGCAGGCTTGCCTTAGTTCCATCCCAGTAGCTGCTGCCCTTCGGAAGTGGGCCCAGCAGAGCAATAGGAGACCAGGGGGCTTTTGTGAGGTGGAGACTAGAGCGTTATCCAGGGTGCAGGCTATGGAGGGAGGCACTCAGGGGAACTGCCCACGCGGCGGGTTTGTGCGGATCGAATTCTGGAGTCAGGGGCTTCAATCAAACGAACGATCTGTTCTTGTAAACTTGTCCCCGTTCAGAAACTGCTAAAATGCAGGTCTTCCATCAGGAGAGAAGATGCAGTTAAAGTAACAGTGGAATTATCTGAAAACTGTGTGCAGGTTCACCCATCTCTTGCCTTATTAATGTGACAGGGGGAAAAAATGATTGTTTTGCATCCATCAAGGACACTGAAAATGCCTGCTGCTGCTCTTGCATGTATTTTTAATGCCAGCAATTCAATGGGTACAAACAGGCTCTCAGGGCTAAACCTATGAAAAGACTCCTAAAAACCTGTGTTTTYGCTGTGCCTCACAGCAGCACAGAGTACCCTCCTGCAGAGGCTGGCAAACCTTGTGCAGTACTAGGGCAAAACTGCCTAGAAGCAGTATAGAGAGCAACATAGTGAGCAATATAGTGTATTTGCCGTACAGCAAACAGTGACAGTTTTGCTACAGTGCAGGAACAAGACTCCAGGCACAGGATGATACCTGTCTGAGGCCTGAAAAATAGATGTTTGTGGGTCATGGTTGTGCATTTAAGCTGTGTCTGGTGAAGTCCCACTTAGGGCACATAATTCTTCAGGGAGCTCTGTCCTGGTACTCATGCCCCAGCCCCTGCAGTAAACTCAGATATGACAGTGAGGGTAATGAAGTAGAGAGGGAGAGAAAAAAGGAGACAAAATTAAGGGTAAAGGGGAGATTCTCTGCTGTTATTAAGGTAAAGCAGGCAGATACCCAAGGGTCTTTGTTGAGCTTGTTAGCTGGTTAGAGAGGAGAGGATGTTGTTTTAGAGCCTCAACTCATTTGTTGAGATGTTTCAGAAGTAGGCAGTGGGAAGAGGTGATTAGAGTTAGATTTTGAGTGTTTCCTATGAGAACAGGRAGGTGGTAGGAGGTGTTAGTATTTTTCCCCATAATACTGAGCAGGGAACACTTCTAAAATCTGAATAAATACATGCATTGAGCTAGACTTGCGTTTTTAAATATTAGCAGTTGAAAAAGAAAGGAAGCAGCTCTCCTCTTCCATATCTGCACACTAACTCACGCGACTTGGGTGCTTGCTTTCAGCCTGCTCGTTTGATACACAGAAAAAAATACTCCATGTGCTTCAAAAACAGGAAAGCTATTTTGATATTTTAGGGACTTGCATCATTTCAAACCTTTTACTGATGATAAGTGAGCACTGTCTCCACTAAGGGCCTTGTTTAATTATCTGTCTTGGGTAGTCAGGATGCAAACGGCAGAGCGGGTTGAGTGGGTTCCAGATGGCTGGGTCTGTGTGTGAGTCTCCGTGTGTCTGTCCAAGACTTTCTTTCCCAAAGCTTTCCCAAAGCAGGCTTTGACTTGCTTACAGGTGTCCAGACAGGGCCCCCACTGTCACATAAGTGACAATAAGTAAATGTAGAAAGCTGTAATGGGGTCTTATCGCATAATTCAGCCCATGACACCCCAAAGAACAATTATGCGTAACTGGAATGTGCTCTTTGGAGATGTCTGCTCCAAAGGGATGCTAAAAATGGCAGCTTTATCAGAAATATTTTTTTTCTTTATTGTTGTTCATAAAGCTAGAAGCAGATATATGGTTAAAATCACTTTTGTCGTGTTTGGTTGGGTGATTTTTATTTTGAGAAGGAGAAGGTAATTTTARTTCTTCAGAACTAAAAGATCAAAATCCTGGCAACTGCTCAGGATGAATGAGACACGTTACAATAACAGGTTTTCTGTCATCTTAGAAACACAGTTTCAAAAAGCAACTTAGAGTAATTTTAGCTTCATCCTTTCCTCTGCCCTTGTCTATTCCATGCCAATTCTGTTTTTACACTTAGAATATCCTGTTTAGCTGTGTTTCACCTCTATATAAACAACAGGGGAAACTTCCAGAGAAAAATGGAGAACACTGAAAATGACCTTGCAAATGGTGTTTCAGAGCATGAAACTATGTTTGGAAATGCACAAAGTTAAACTCATCCAAAAATAGATCAAAAAATACATTAGTTTAGATCTTGGAGAATATTGTAAAAATAAAAAAGAGAGAAGTTTAATTTAAAATACATTCTTTTTTTTACATACCATCAATTCTTGTTCCCTACGGAGAAGAATATGGCATTTAGGAAACGTATTTTAGCAATAAGACGTTTTCGTGGGGAGAAGTTAAACAAGGATTAATCTAATTTGAAATATGGATGTAATCTGGTAAATACTCATCGTGCTCCAGAGTGCTAACCGCTGAGATATCCCTGTGAAATGTGCTGTGTTAAAGAGCTGGAAGTTTTTGTTATGAGTGTTTCACAGTCTATGCTGTGGCATRGCTGGAAACTCAAGTAATTAAGGAAGAGATTAGGATAAAGTAGTGTTTCCATCCCCTAAAGAATGTAAATATTTTGAATATTTTCAATAGCTCACACATCTCAGTAAGATCTCGGCTGAAGAGTTCCCTTACTGTGAGGACCCACTYGAGAAAGCACAGGAAGCCTCGCGGCCTTAGCTCAGTGCTTGAATTTAGCTGACACGTGTGGACTTTCCCACCCACCCCCAAAATTATTTGGAAGTGAAAAGAGAACTGTTTTTAATTATTTAAAAGATTAACTTGTTTAAATATCTGTTTTATTGTCCATATGATATTGCTGGAAGCCCCTCAGGACGGACAGGCGGTGGCTGTGCCCGCATCCCCTGTCACCTTCCCCTGGGGCTGGACGAGGCTGGGAGCCACGGAGGGCCGCGCTCTGCTCTGACAGCAGCAGTGAAAACTACACAGCAGGTTTATAGCTATATATTATATGGTGCAAGGTGTACGACTATACAGTCTGTATAGCTTTTGGGCAGCGACTGCAGACGAGTAACTTGGGATTTGTAGGGGAGCCTGGGCAACAYAGCTGACTTACACATTGTTAATACTTAGTGTATAATATATATTCTGTTAGTTACGTTATTTAATGCAATTACTGCATACTGTCATCTCCTCAAATATTATTGAGAGCAAACTCCATTGGCATGATTTTTTTTAACCTATTCTGTTTGCTGTTGAGCAAAAAGAAGGTGTTCTTTTATAATCCCGCTCTTCAGTCTATCTGAGCTTGATGTATGTTTTATGCAGTGACACGTACTTCATGTCAACAAAGATGTGGTGGCATTTAAGATATGTGTAGAGCTGTAGGATCCCTGCCCCTTGGGAGCAGGGGGATTTGGGCAGCTGTCAGCACTTCCATGCTGGGTGTAGGTTTTTTTAAACAGTGACAGTGGAGGAGCCGAGCACTTGGCTGGGCAAACTGCAGGGTCACTGTCTGCACGGGGCTTTACCAGGTAGGAGCTCCAGCTTGTGGCCCAGGGAAGGGGTGACCTTGAACTGGGGCACTGCCCTCGGCCTTGCAGTGCCCTTGGAGGCAGGCAAATGTCACTCAGTTTAAAGCGAAACAGAGCTCGAGTCTGACAGTACCCAGCCCCGAGAAGCTGGGGAGAGGTTTGTACAAGTGTGAACACTAAGCAAGCCCTGGGCACTAGCAGGGCTTTATGCCAATATGTCTCACAAGGCATGACTGTACAGAAGAGGGGACTGCCTAATGGGTTACATTTTTAGAAATACTCCCAAACTGTATGATCAGYTAAACAGTTGAAGTAATAGCAGGCCAGTGTAACTGGAGATATTTAAAACTAGCTTGACCTAAATATGAACAAACAAGATGTGTAGTTAAGGAAGCCCAAACGAGACTGTTACTGTATTTTTYACCTCTGTTTTTCAGATGCTGCTGTTTTCCGGAGTGACTAAACGCTCTAATGGAAGTTGCCAGTCGAAGGAAGCTTGTCTGTGCTGCCTTCCCATCAGCTGCWGCACTTTCTGTCACTCCTTGTTATCCAGGAATGTGAGTCTGGGAGCAAGCTGTCAGCAGAGAGCAAGCAGCAGCCCTGGCAGGTTTGCACATGAGGGAATTTCCCTTTCTGAGCCAGTAGGATCAAGCACTTAACTTTTCTCTGGCTTGTTGCTGACTTTACGATGCAAGAAAACCCATCAGGTCAAAACATGCGCTCCAGAGTTGCTGGCCTAAACAGGAAATTTTTTTGTAAAATGCATTTTTCCATATCATAGATGCACTTCAGGAGGTGCAAAAAAATATCTGCAAGGTTCACCTGGATAGCTGTACAAGAATGTTTTTCTAGTTCTGAGTCACTGTACCGAAGCAACCTTGTTCAAACCCTGCAAACAAGCTAGGCATGAGCACGCTAATGCTTGCACAGACTTCATTTTTAATAGTTTCTTCATCTCATCTTCTCTGCTTGCTCCTTTTGATGCACACACAATGGAGAAAGAAATGAGTATTTCAAATATAGAAAAACACATTAAAGTTTCATAGGTATCTCGGCAGCCTGAGGTAGYGTGCTGGGTTTCCCTGGCGTTTTGTTCTGCTTTCTGGCTTTGCAATGTACAGGATCATGGTCGTGAAACAACCATACACACYGTGAAAGAGGCAGCACGTGGGCCCTAGCTGGGGCCTAAATGCACCCTGGCAYCCTGGCAGTCCTGTACAAAATGAACTGCAGACACGGTGCTACAGGGCACAACTCGAACTGTACACATTCAGCTCTTGAAGAGGGGCGAGATTCACAAATGTGACATTTAATCTAATTTGAATTAATAGCTGAATATCATCAGAAAGAGAGTGAGGCTGCAACAGGCAGCAAAAATTCCACTTCTTCCCCATTCTCCTAGACCAGCAATGCCAGAAAAAACATAGCTGTATTTTGGACTGCCTGAGCCTCTTGGATGCCTCTCCTGGTCAATTGAAAATAAGAGCCGGGTAGCAAGGCTATGGATGACTGCAGGGAGGTCTGCCTCTCAGCAAGACCAGTTTTTGGCAGGCTGGAGATAAAGCTGAAGGCTCTTAGCTTTGTGGTGTCTGGTAGAATTTCATGGGCTTTAATTTCTGTGTGTTTTGATGACAGGAAGGCAGATACTTTCAAAAAAACTGTGCTCATGGATTTTACTGGGTCCTCTGAATGCTTCCAGCTTCCAGCTGTCATCAGCTCCACTTAAATCACATAGTTCCCACTTTATCCCTCTGCCTGTGATGGATCTTGAGAGAATAAAGATACCAGTTCGCTAGGCTCTGATGAAAGAGGATGTTTCCAGATGCTTTTAGTTTTACTTACATGAACAAATTTCATTGAATAAATAGATGTTTGCATATTTACGTCCTATGTTGATGCTCACTTTTAATTTCGGAAATGTATTTTAATGCTTTATATACTATAGGGATGAATAAGAGAGCGCTTCAAGAACAGTGAATGTGAACAGGAATGAATGCCTGCACTTTAAGAGTCCATCCTGAATGTATTTGCTGAGGCAGACCTCATCTCTGAAACTGTCAGCAAGGTTGTAAAAGGTAATTTGTCAGGCTTTTATAAGGAGTACTTAACTTGGTAACTTCATTGTTCAGGTATATCATTACCACAATATTGCTACCTATGTATTGCTACCTTCTTTGCCAGAGATACCCTCACCAAGGCTTTTATTTTATTTTTTTCACTTAAATTTGACTTTCCTTGCTTGTGGCAGCATTTACAATTCTCATGTTGGCAAAATMTCGCTCTGTACTGTGTTAATGAAAATAGAGATTAAAACCTTCCTTTCTGTACCTGCAGAAAAAATAACTGCTCTATTGGTTTAAAGTCATACTGTGCTTAACCTGTMCTAAATATTTTCAGTCTCCTACTAAGTCTCTTCAGGCTGGTGCAAAGCTCTGTTCCCAGTCTGGTACAGTAGCTTTTACTTTTCGTAGAAGGCCCAGTAAAATGGATCACGTCCTGGACCGGGTCATTTGCGACACCTGAACAACACGAGCGAGTGGAAAACAAAAGTGCAGCTTTGACTCTTACTCCATTCGCTCAGGTTAGTTCCAGCCAGATCCTCTGCTATTTTATATGCAGGATTATTTTATATGCACACGATCAGTGCCAATTCTGTTGAACAAATACAGGATGCATAGGGATAAAAAAAAAAAAAATCTTAACTGCCAACAAGAAAAAGTGCTTTGTAACCACAGTTTGGAATGGAAACAATTTTTTAAGATACAGATCAAACTGTGTTTATAGACTCAAATATTGGCAGCTTTTCACTGAGCTATTTCCTGTGTGCCTATTGCATAGAGGAGTAATCTAAATGCTTAAACTAACATTTAAAAACCTACTGAACATGAATAAATGAATGAATAAAATACTGTGTGAAGCAGCATGGAAAAGAAAATGATGTTGAATTTTCTGTCATGTCCATAGATAATTCTCATGGGAGAATAGTGAGGATGCAGCACTGCAAACTGGAGATAAATAGACCTTACTCTGGCTAGTACTTCCTAATAATATTGTTTTAATCGCTTAAAAAAAAATCAAGCACCAAAACATTCCAGAAATGATATCTAAAAATAGAAATTGGCTAAATGCTAAATAAAGTCTCTTTAAATACAGGGGAAAAAAAAGGATTTTTTTTTAATGAAATAATTAAGATAATCCAAAGCACAAGTAGGCCAAAAGGAATCTGATTTACCATAAACAATATGTTGGAAACCTGGACATGTAAACATCACAGTCAATGTAGATTTAGAGTTGTTCTATTTGCTCAKTTTTAAATTGTTGTGTTAGATTTTTTTCCTTTTAGAAGTACAGAGCTCACCCATAGTTATTTTGCATCTTTCCAGTGCTTTTTAACGGGGCAGAGTTTTCTTGAGATTTCATCTGTTTGCCTTTCCTTTGGATGCACATTTGCTGGTGGGGCAGCCAACCACCTGATAGCATCTCAGCAAGGTCAGTGCAGTTGGGCTGTGGTGTCTCTGTAGGATTTTACCACAGAAATCACCACCACTGTGCGTTCAATTGGAGTTYGTTCTTTACATCCATGCCTCAGGGAGGACGGCAGCTCCGAAATGAGGGAAGGTTTAAAGAGGAACAACTCAGGCTGGATGCCAGAGGTCATTGTCTGTCACCCTGACCCCAGGGGAAGCAGTGCGGGGTGCTCAGCTGATTGCCAAATACCCCCAAAGGGGATCCACAGCCCTTGTGGGCAGCCCGTCTGACCATGAGGCGAACATATATATCACTCAAATACAATATTTTTGCTTGACTATAACCTTGCAGATTGGGGACACAGTTATGGAAAATGCGGCACCCGCGGCTCCTCGGCACCACGCGCCCCTCCTGCTTCCCTGCCCGAATGCGGCCGGGAAGGGGTTCATCCTCTCCTGAAGCTTGTGCACAGACCGTTTCCCAATATGTGTCCTTAAAGAATGCAAATATTTTCAAAAGGCTGCGTGGCAAAACGCCAAATCGCGTTGTGCCCATGGGACCTGCTGACTTTTGTGGCGTGTGATTTAGATGGCGAGGAAACACATCAGCTRCTCTGTAACTCTTTACCTTGCGTGTGTGCAGGCGTTATGTGCTTATTACTGCTGCAGATGTGTCGTATTGTAAAGATTCCAAACTTTAACCTTAATTTGTTCTCTGGACTTAGTTTCAAATGATCCAATGCCTAAATTCCAGGAAAAAGCTGGGGGAGGAGATCGGCGATGGCGGGTAGTGCTCACAAGCTCTGGCTGTTTCCCCCTCTCTCGGAGCGTCYCCCCATCTCTCGGGGTTTCCCCCCATCTCCAGCACTGGGATTTTGTTCTGCCCCGAGGGGGAGCCAGGAGCAGGGCCGGGAATGCCAGGAATGTCTCGCGGCCCTTCCCGGGGTGCTCCCCTSCCCGGCCTGTGCAAGCGGGGCCGCCGCGGACCCCCCGGCCCGGCGAGCTGCGCGGGTCGCGCCCCGTGCGGGACCGCGCGCGGGGGCGGCTCCCGGGGCTGCGGCGCAGGCAGGCGCTGCCCGACCGCGGCGC
>NW_020455205.1:2453938-2525633 GCF_003342845.1 Nothoprocta perdicaria | reverse complement strand
CCGCGCGCCTCGCCGAGGAGCGGGGCGCGTGCGGCTGCTGCGGGGCGCGGGCAGAGCCCGGCGCTGCCTCCGCGCCTGTGTTTCCTTCGCTTGTTGCCTTACACTGACTTAYTTACTTGTGCTAGTCGGCAGTGACAAAAGGAGCGCCATAACGCGGGTAGGATTTTACACAAACTTTGATGCTTACTTTTTTGTTTTTTGTTTTACCTTCGTCGGACAAAATAGTAAAGTTTTATTCAAGTTTTGATGATGCCCTTCCCTCCCCGTTCAGTTTTAGTGCAGCTCCTGAGGTTGCTGTGATGGAAGAGCACATGCTAAGTTCAGGTCTCTCCTCCTCAGCGCCTGCACATCAGTAACTTCCCCTCAGGAGTAAAATTTCCCCATGAAATAAGAGGCYGCCGGATTCGGATGGCTCCTCTGTATGTGTATGTGCCCCTGCACCTTTTCCCGTCGTGCAGCTGCCCAGCATTCGTTGGCTTTTATTTGTTTCCTGSTTGTTTTTTAAAGGCTGCGTTTGGAAGCTTGCAAAACGCCTTTTCTGTTGCTGTTGTTTCRTTTAAGCTACCAAGATAATTTAAAAGCTTGCTCTATTTTCTATAAGTTAAGGAACTTATTGAAACCTTGTTTAAATGACCGCTCTTGCAACCAGAGGAGCCTTTTAACGGAATGATTCGGTCCGTCTGTGCGGAGCCTGGGGAAGCGTCCCCTTGGCCGCGCTCGCCGCAGCGCGCGGCACCGCTCCCCGTGCCGCCCAGGGGCCCTCGGCGCATACCGAAGAGGCCAGATGTTAATCATGAACTTGGTAAAGCTGAAACACAGCGGCTCTGGTTCTGAGGAACATCAGTTATTCTAGCCATGAGATCTAAACCTAAATGATTTATTTAGTCTTTTGTTGAGAGGGTGAAAGGTGAATCGAACCCCAGGCCTTTTTTTGGTCTTTTTTTTTTTTTTTCCCTTTTCCCAACGCCCTATGGAGGCCTTTTTTGGGAAGCACCCGCTGCCTGCTCTGTTTGTGCTGCGGCTGGTCTATTTTGGGGAATTCCCAAATACGCTGGAGCGCGGCCGCTGGGGCAGCGCAGCTCTTCCCCRCGGGATCCGCAGCGCTGCAGCCCGGAGCCTGTGCCTGAGAGCGGGAGCATCGTGTTTGTTCCAGTTCATCCCCTTAGCGTCACCAGCAGGCCGGGAAGAGGGAGACTTATTAATTGCTGTTATTTAAGTGGTGTCCGACAGGGCTGTTTTCTGTGCGGTCTGAGACCGGCAGTGAGCTCCACGAGCGAGGCCAGGTGCTTGGGTGCCCCTTTGGCTCCGGTCCCCCTCCTCCCTGCCCCTCTCGCGGTGCCTTTGGGAAGGTGAAATAAGGCGCCCAGCAGCTCTCGAGCTGGAGCGCCGCTTGTGCGGATCCTCCCCTGTGAAACTGTCACTAAAATAAACACGGGCGTGAGGGCTGCCAGGATCGGGGCCAAGTTTGAATAAAGGGGAAAGAGCCCTTGGAAACAGAGCTATCAATTGCAAAAGCTGCAATTGAAAGACTTAAAAATAAGCGTATCRCTTAGATGAGATTCACTGAGCATTTACAGTCGGTGCCTTTTGGCAGCGCGTTGGCTGGTTCGCTGCTCGGGGATCTCACATGGGCAGCGTCGCATGAGAAGCCGTGATCCAGCATGGATTTATGCGGACGTTAAACGTTATTGGAAGTTAATTAGTTATTAGCATTTCCTTGGTGAGCTTAATTAACTGGCCAGATGCGCGCGGAGATGCGGCGCTGCGGAGCGGGCGGCCCGGCTCTCGGTGCCTCTGCAGCCCTGGGGAGCGAAGGGCAGTGAGGGCCGCGCTTCCACGTGTGTCATTGGCTTGTATATTTAGGCTTGTTTGTGCTGCTGCCCTTTCTGAGAATTGGGAGCGTTCTTAACCAATGCTCAAGGGCCTGCATTGCTATGGTAAAGCAGGAAGTAACAGATATTTCTGTTTGTGGAAATATGATTCTGGTATGTTCCTTCTATTTATATTATCAGAATAGGAACCATTCCTTGGGCTGTCTGGGAAAAGCGAAGAGCTGTGAGGTAGTTATCAAGGCAGGGGGAAGCCTTCCAACTCTGTATCATAGTCATATTATTTCACTGTTTCTGTTTTTGTGCCATATCTAACTGACAAGGGCTATGTAATACTAAATATAAAAGTTTAAAATGGTGCATGTATTTCTTTAGAGCAAAAATTTGTGAAAGATTGCTAAAATTGCCTTATCAGCCTATATACAGAAATACAGAAATCTGCAACAAAACGTTATTAAGAATTCACTAATAAAGAAGTAGAGGCAAAAGGCCACCTCTCGAGTGGGTATGTCTTACTGCAGCGTGGGAGCGCAGATGTAAGCGGATGGGAGCAGCACAGCTGCAAGTACAAGTTCGTAGTGATCAAAACCAGTCTAATTCAGTCAGATCTAATAATAAGGACAGTCACACTCACCCTGTTTATATTTCAATTAACGATGCCTTTAGTTTGCACTCCGTAAAAATGGAGTGACTAGGTTGACTCCTAGGTAAGGTGACATTTGTTTTCTTTATTTCTGTGAGCTTTATGCTCTGGTGGCATCACACACACTGGTCACTTGTAGGGAAGATTGAACAAAAGTGTGGTAAAAAATGTTCAGTTTTGCTATTTATGGCTTCAGTGAAGTTTTGTCTAGGAATATGTCCAATAAAATATTTAATGCTTGTAAATCTCCAGATTCCCGGCAAAGAATTAGTTAGTAAAAATATTCTAAAAATGAGATGTGCATATAACATTGTGTTCTTTGTATTTATTCCCGTGTTTGTATTTAAAGGACACTAGAACGGCTGAAGTAATCTGTTAAATTGTACTGTATAGGCAGTGCAAGTTGTAATAAGAATTAATATTTTTTCAAGTATGTTTGTTTCTTCTGGTGTTAGATAAAGCATTCTTCACATTCATATACAGAAGCCCAGATTTAAAAGCAAATGTTGACTCTGGATGGAAAATGAGTGCAATAAGCAGTGAAACAAATGTCATACCATAAACTTTAACATGGCTTGTGTCACCTGGGAGAACTTCCACCTATGTTCGTCTACTTTAAGAACCTACACTTAATATTTCTTTGCATATTGACCTGGCAGCTTCAAAAAAAAGTTAATTTACCAATTATTTCTGTTAGTTTGTTTCTATTTAAATTCGGTCCTTCTAGGGTTTTGGAGCTGGCAACATCCCTGTTGCCAGTGTTGGGATGTTAGAGAGGACATCAATGATAACTGAAAATAGGGTTTGCACTGGCCCCTTTCCAGGGCCTGCTCAATATCACCCTTCACATTGGGAAGGGAACATTGTTTTTCCAAATGCCTTTAATGAACTGTTGTATTAATAGCTCCTGGCACCCTGTAATTTCACCTTAGAGGTTTTAATACCATCCTGTGCTGATTTTTAGCTATTATAAGCATTTACGACCTCTTGGAAGACACTTAACCTGGACTGTAGTTGCAGATGCAGTAGATGGAGTAGGTTACTCGAGGCAAACTGCAGAGTCCCAGCATGGACTTTAACAACAGAAGTATCAGCTGGCTCAAGCAACATGAAACAGGCTCGATGTGATCTCAGGATTTGGTGCTAACGGAAGTATCTGCTCTCCTGCCTCCTGGGATGGGACATGGAGCAGGTGCCTCCAGTGCCACCTCTGGCAGCCTCCCTCAAAACAGGGAATTCTGGCAAAGTGACCAAAAGTCTSATGAAGTGACCAAACCGAGCGACCGTTTCGGTGCGGTTAGGTGCTCAGCCGTTGCTTTAGCATGGAATTCTCTGTGGAGTTTTAAAAGTAGTAAAGGAATTTGATCATTGCAACACAAAAGTTTTGTTGCAAAATGAGGTATTTAACATTTGACCATGTGTGTTGTCCTTCCTTCTCTCCTTGTGAACATGCATTTGGTTTTATTCCCAGGAAATCGGAATGTTAACAGATGAAATTTTGCTATTTTTAAGTTAAGGGGATGTTCTGTCTTGATTGTAGAATAAAGCCATCCTTTCTGGGAAGTTTCTCTTTATTTTGTAACTAACTCTAGAAGTGGATCTACATGCTTATTTTAAAGTCATTCAAGTGCTTATATTATATCCGAGCTAGAGACTGTTTCTTTTCTGGCATAAGTAAACTGCAGAAATACTACCTAGCAGCTTTTCAAACCAATTGTGGGTACTTATCAGAACCGAAAGTAGTTATTTCCATCCAAGTATGTATGACCTTTCAGCAAAGCTATTTTACTGGCATTTATCTAAATTACATGGTGTTAAAAATACAGCCAAACAAGTCTGACTTTTTCTTAATTATGTACACATTCTGCTTTGACAGGCTGAAATGTGATTTTATTATAGCTTCAACTTGTCTTTTATACTTTTGGATGAGGTCTAACGTGAATGTAATTTGATGGCATTTGTTTTTCTCTGTATTATTAGAAGCAGAATGATATTCTAAGCATCTGTTTTTCCTCCTTTTTGTGCCTTTCTCCTGGCAACAGATTTAACTGAAAATGTTTACATAGCTTCGAGAAGCAGGAGAGAACCTAAAACTGCCAAGGCAAGCGAAGTCCCCGAGGCCAGGCCGCAGATGAACAGCATCACCGTTTCGAAGAAGCGCAACTGGCTGCACCAGAGCACGCACAGAGCTCCTCACACGGAAGAGGAAAACACGTGTACRAGAACGCAAGGGGCTCTTATCCAGGTACCAGCATCTCCTAGCCCGTTGCCGGAACCCAAAATCCAGGCGGTTCCTTCCCGGTCGCCTGTGGGGCCGGAGTGTCCCGCAGGACCCTGCGCTGCTGCCAGCGCCGTTCCAAGCGGCGCGAGCTCCTTTGTCCCGAGAAGCTGCGCTCTGGACTTCAGCGAGGACAACGATGCCGACGATGAAGGAGAAATATGGTACAACCCCATCCCTGAGGATGATGAGCCYGACTGGCCCAGAGCCCGCAGCTCGGGTGTGAGCCGCTCCGGTACGACGCGCTCCCAAGCCGCCGGCTACAAAACGGGGAGACACTTGGCTCAAGGCGGGGGGGCCCCCGAAGGCCCCCCTTGCCCGTCGGGGAGCAGTGGGACAGTCCAGCCCGGTGAGCCGGCTCCCGGCGAGGCCGCGCGTGCCCCGGAGCACGGGCAGCTGCCCAGGCCCCGGCTGGCGGGCAAGGCGCAGGGCGGGCCGGCCCCCGAGGACTGCTGTGCGGCCAGGTGCCCCCCGCCAGGTAAGAGCGAGCATTAAAATGTTATGTCCTCTCTTCCTCTCCTCTTCCTCTCTTCCTCTCCTCTTCCTCTCTTCCTCTCCTCTTCCTCTCTTCCTCTCCTCTTCCTCTCTTCCTCTCCTCTTCCTCTCTTCCTTTTCCCCCTCTTTTTGCCTTTCTGAAGTAAATTTCCAGTGGAAATGATTGATAATTTCTTAAAAATTACTCTAACAATGACATGAATATCTGTTAAATGCAGACCTGCACAATGATTTGTCAGTCAGTTTGTTCACCTCACATGTATGGAGGCATGTCTTAGATTATCTTGACTTGAAGTCTAATACCCTGTTGGAAAGTTTGCATTAATTACCTAGACTGGTTATAATTGCGTTGCAAGATAGGTGAATACCATGTTCTTAGGAGACTTTTTCTTCTGTAGATCTCCTAAGTGCTTGAGAAATACCACTCAGCATGATTATCTAGGAAAGCCACGTGCTTGTCCTGCACACTCTTTGACCCTCATTTAGGAGATGAATTTTTCATATGTAGGTGACTCCACTTTTTTTTCCATGGGTGTATGTCTTCATGTGTGAAGAAAGATTTTTCTATGTTTTCTTTCCTACGCTGAGGAAGCATTTATTTCTGAAAGCAAAATTTCTGTTGAATGTATCTTTCATGAAGTCAGGAAAAAAATATGAATTTCTCCTGATTGGTTTACTATGTATTGAGTTAATTAAGCTATTTAAATGCAGTTCTGCTTTTGTGTGCGTTGAATAGTGATCACGTTGAATAGATGGATTGATGATGAAGTGGGTCCCTGCTGCTTGGTAATTGGCTTTATTATGGAGAAGTAGTTTAGTTCMTTTTAATCCCTTTAAGGTGTCTACAGTTATTTTCAGTTAAATTTAAAATGACAGCTCATCTATAGAAAATTACTGTGTGAAGGGCAGCATGGCCAATTTAACTTTATTTGCATTAGGACAGAGTTTGAGTTACATGTGCAGTTGCTGTGAGGTAGATGTCTGTATTGCTAGAGAGCTGCATGCTTTGAGCAGTAACACCTGACATACCTGATAGTCACTTGGAGAAAAATCTGCTTATTGAAGTGATGTAAGCTTATTTATGTCAATACTAGTGAGTATAGGAGTTGAAAGTAGTAGAGAGGTCTTAGGAAGCAAATACAAAGGAAAATATAGGGTACTATTAAAGTCAACAAAGTATGGATTTTGTTCATTGTGTTTTCTACTGCTTTCTTTGGAAAATGCAGGTAATTGAATGCTTTAAACTTCAAAAAGTCCTGCCTTACTTGGATCTCATACTGTAGAGAGAAGAAATGTGCYTGGATTTTTCATTTGTCTTCTAGCTATTAATTTAATGAAAGAGTTCTTGTTATATGAGTAATACAAATTATAAATGGTGGGATTCATTTATTGGGAATTTTCCCAAGCGAAACAGCAAATATGTGTTTCCTGTAAGTTTTGTCAGAATGTGGCTGATAATTCCAGAGGTGCTAATTTGCCCCATAATTTTACCCCCAGTAGTTCCTGCTGTTAATCAGGTTACTTTCTCGAGTAATTTCCATTTATATTAATAGGATTTGTCAGGTAGTTCCTCAGTAAATCATTCCAGCCCTGCTGTTTTTTAAACAGAAACTGGCTTAAAATAAAATGCTACTATATCAGATCTTGAAAAATAATTAATGTATTTTGTCTATAAGAAATAAACAGAAGAATAGAAAGTAATTTGTTTCTGAATTAACAATGTAGAACCATAGAGCATCAGCTCTACTTTTAGACCCATTGGAAAAAAAAAGTTAAGTTGGAGGAGACTGGCACAGATGATTTTAGTTTTTATATGTATTTAAGGCAAAATGGTTACAACTATAAAACTGGCATTTTTGGTATAGTTTTTCATGTGTTTTTAGTTCTTTGCATATATAAAATGCTAAAGAAAATTTGCAATACAACTCCTTAAGACTTATTTTTAAGTGTGTGTKTTTTATCGCTGTCTCTTGCAAAATGGTTGAGGGATGACATCTCTTTATAACGCTGAATAGTTCCTTGTGAATACCTGTAGTATTTTTTTATTGTGGGGAGGGATTTTTATCGGGGTTAAGCATCCAGCTAATCGGTGTGATCAGGACACACACGTCTCCCTCAAAGACACCCTAGCAGAGTGTCTGATTGGTATCTGGTGAGGATCTTGGCTGTGCTTTTGCACTAAACACATGCCTGTGTTAGCTGTCTGCTAACGGGAGCTAGACAAAATTCAAATTAGAAGCAAATTGCTTTTTCTTCATTTATGGCATGACGACTACCCCAGTATAGAGAAACCTTGTGCCAAAGCAGGCCAATATTTTGCTTGCTGAGATTTTGCGAATGAGCTTCCAAGGCGTAAGGCGTGCTGAGCAGCACATCCTGCTTCCCAGCTTCCTCCTGCACATATGTTGCAAATATTTTTTGCTTGATTCTTTTCAGATGGAAGATGCTTTATGATGTAGCTGTGCAAAGAGTTTTGGTTTCCTAGAGAGAGAAAAAACCCATTTATGTGAAATACCTTAATAATGTCTGAGTTACCAAGATGACTTGGCGTGTGATGGAAGGGGATGCAGCAACGTGAGGCTGGTGTTGGTGGCGGGATGAGCGTTCGGGAGGCAGCAYGGAAGGGCATCGCTCCTCCTGCGGATCTGCTGGGCTCCCTCCTTCCCCTCCGGAGCTGAGAGCAGCCTCTTCGGGGGCTTTTCCCGAGGTTGTGCCTGTGCTTTTGGAGGGCCAGGGCATATTCATGCCCCTGTGTTTGATCCATCAAAGACTCCTGATGAAAGAGGCAAAGGGATGTAGCAGGAGCAGTTAGTTTAAAGTAGTTTCCACCGYTTTCAGTATTTGTGCTGAGCAACTGCTTTTATCACCATACTTCGGAATTGGAGGCAAAGCTACTTCTTTATTATTATTATTTTTATTTATATATTTATTTATTTTCCAAATGCAGTGAGGGAAGGGCCATTTCATGAGACTGGCCCACGTGAGCGGTGCTGGATGGCCAAGCTCGCAGTGCTACTGCTCGTGTGCTCTTCTGTTTTCATTTCATTCATTCATTGTGTTTTCATTGTGTTTTCATTTATTAAAAAAAAATAATTTTAATATTTTTTCACATTTAAGTCATTGGTTTGATTTAAAAATTAAGAAAAGGTATATTAAGTTTAGACATAAGGGTAACGGTTTTTGAAAACTAAGCCACTCAATGCAATTTGTTTTTCTTTTCTTTCTAAAATAAAATATCTGTCTCACCTTCATTTCTRATACTGTTATCTTCAAGATAAACCTTTAAGTATGGTGAACCTATTAAATATTTCTGAAAAATAATAGGAAAAAATAAATTGCTTGTCCGCTTCAGGTTGGTCTYAGCATTTCCACTAGTTAGCAGAGTRGCTTTTTTGATGCTGTAATAGCTTGCTGTAGTAGGGAACTGAGGTCACCTTATTCATCCACCTCAACTTGTGGTCCCCAAAATAAATAACAAGTTTTCCAAAGAGCATGAAAATAACTCCGACACCCTACCTAAAGCGATGGGGATGCAGAATAGGCACTGAAAGGAGCCTGTGGGCCGGTGTGCATTGCTGGCAACGAGCGTGACAATGACTTATGTGCCCGAGTACGTGTCAGCAGTGTTGAGGAGGGTCAGACACGGTGGGTTTGTCTGTGTGTTTGTTTCTGTGCTAGATCCTTGCGTGTGTCTGGCAGGCGCTGTGCTGTAAGTGCTTGAGGTGTTCCAGGTCCTGCTCATCCCCTCGGGCACGGTTATGTAGGCATGGGTTTCACCATGTCTGTCCGTGATTGAATGGACAACGTTTCTGTAGCCAAGGCCAGGATGGGATCGTGGAGGCGCAGGAATTAGCAAAAAACTCCATTTCGAATGGTCTGTGTCTACTTGGATAAGAAGAAAAGCTTTAATCTTTTAGCTAGTCATGCTACACAACCAAGTGGAAATTGTCTTTGCTAATAAAACTGAGAAAACAACTTATGGCAATAATTGCTTAMAATGTCAAGTCCTCCTTCATTGAGTGTCGTTCCCTTTCAGGGAAGTGCTGACTTGCCCAGTGAGAAACTGCCCATCTTTGTATTGGGTTGTCCCTCTAAAGCCGTTTTCTGTCTCCTTGTCCTGATGGAGCCTCCAGAAAGAGCAATATCAAGGCAGAAGGTCAGCTGCGCCCTYCAAAACTGATTCTCCCCCTTGCTGCTTTGGTAGTTGTTCAAGCAGCAGGTGCCTCTCATGTTTCCTCTCCTCCTGCCATCCTTCCACTGGGATAATTTTGAAATGTTAAGATAGGATGTGCGTGATAGAGCAAGCAGGGGACGGGCTGGTTCGGGCTCTGCCTCCGGAACAGCCTTGGCACTTGGCAAATTGTAAAAGGAACAAGCAGCAACTTAATCCTCCAGCCCCCTCAGGAGCAAGCCCTATAAAAGAGGCGGGTTTGGAAGGGAACCGCCGTTCGGCTCTGCTCCGGTTCCTTTCTGCAGATTGAGCAGTTGCCTAGTGTACACTCCTGGAAATGGTGCGCATACCTCAGCACATTGCTGGCTTTAGTGGAACAACATGTGGCTCAATCCTGATGGGAATACCGGGCTGCATAATACTCGCCTGTTGAGCTCCTTTCAGCCGCATGCTTCGTTTTAACCATTTGGAGTTGAAAGCGGCACGAGTTGGACACATCAAGTGGGAAGGCCAGGAAGTGCTCGGGTTTAATGAGACGGAGGCAAGTTGATTTTGCTGGCCCGCTCTCCGCAGCCCGTGCCAGGGCCTTTGGACAGAAAAGGAAGATTAATGTTAGCGGGCAGCAGTATGGCACCGATTGCTGCCGAGTGCCGCAGGGCAGCCCACCAGCGGGACCGCGCCGTGAGCTGCAGTACAAGGGAGGGCTTTGTGCAGCTTTGTCGGGCCGCAGCGCTCCTGCTAGCCGCTTGCCAGGAGAGCGGGGCAGGCCTGCGCCAAACTGCCCCYGCGCCCTGCGCGGGAACGGCCGCCGCGAGGGGCAGCGCTGCAGGAACGCGCCTCCCGCGCTCCGCAAAGCAAATCTGTGCGCTAGTCCTCACATCTAAACTCCTTTTTGACTCGGGATTTTAAGTAGCTATCTGCTGAAGTTGTTAAAACCAAACTTATGCCGGGAATAAAATCAGTCTTAATGTTTTTTGAGGGGAGGAGAAGGAAAATAAAAAAAAAGATCACTTTTGCCAAAGTTGTAATGAGGACGAGGTTGCCTGATTTTACTGCTTAAATGAAGTATAAAAAGTAATGTTGAAACAGTGAAAATTTAATCTGTCTAAACACAAGAACTTTAAATACCACTTTAGTTGTTCAGTGACTTAGATTTAAAGTAGTAAGTTTAAAGATAAAACAAGAAGGCCTTTGAAAAATCTGTAATAGAAACCATGGTTCTGTATGTACGAAGTATAATTTGCCAAGTAACACTTCTTTCTTGCCATTTATATGCCAAAAACAGATTCTGTCTTGTAGCAAGGGGGGCTAACTGATGCATGTAGATGTTGGAGGATCTCCGAGCTGCTTGGGCTGATTGCAGCAAACAAGGATCAGGATGTTTAGGGGCTCTGTGGTACCTTGGCATGTATGTCCAAAGCTGCACAAGTCCTCTTGAGAACTGCTAAATTTTGTAAAAGCAGTGAATTAACGTGGTGGTTATTTCTACCAAGCCGTATCAGTTTCTCAAGGGACAGAAGAGTAACTGTAAATGAAAGTACTCAGGTAGTTTTATTCATATCTATCACCATGGGGCAAGTTCCCCTCTCACATGTTCCATTTACTCATGTAAATGCATYGCCTTTCCTGTAGGCATTCCTGCCTCATGCTGATGAAAGTGAGCGGGTTTCAGCTCTAACCTGAGATTTGTATTTCCTTGGGTATTGGAGCATGGGGTGAACCACAGGTGTGGACTCTGTGCATTATGTGCAGAAAGTTTTGTTGTGCTGGGTTATGCATAATCATAATTGGTGGTCTTTCACTGATGAGGAAATCTTTTTTTTTTTCTTTTTCTTTCTTTTTCCTGTTCTGCCTTCGTGTCTATTGAGGGTTTTTACTTCAAAGTTAGTGACTTCCCTTGTGGTTATCCTCTGGCGACTGGGTTACTCCAAGCCCTGTTGGGAGCTGGTTGTGTCAGGAAGGAGGGAGAGCTGCGTAGCTCGGGTAGGTGGGATAGGCCTTTTGTTTGTGTGTAGCTTGTGGCCCTTTCATCGCCACAGAGCAGAACAAATCAGGCTCCTGCCTCCTAACTGCAGAATTTGGCTGAGTAAGTCAGCAGAGTATGGCTTTCTTAATGCTCAGGAACATGTCACTGTTGAATGATGGTTGTCTGAATGGATCACATTTATCAAATTATGACAATTCAACATGTTTCCCCCTAGCTCAAGGCTTTTTTTAAGAAAAAAAAATGTTGAACTGTTTTATAAAAAAAAAAAAATAAAATTATTCCTTCTGTTTTCTTCTAAAGGATCTGGAATTGCACTTGCGTCCAAGGCTGACATACCACCAGCAGAAATTTCTCCTCCAAGTCCCAGTCCTTTGAAAAAAGGTGGATCAATCAACTGGCCTTTTCCCGATAGAATTAAATCTCCCAGAACTGTGAGGAAACTTTCCATGAAAATGAAAAAGCTGCCAGAGCTCAGCAGAAAGTTGAGTGTCAAGGGAACGTCAAGCCATAATAGCTGCGATAATCCTTCTTCCCTGCCGAAAGGTACCTGTCGGGATACAAGCCATACCACGTCTTTGTCATCTTCTGGAAGCTCCACGGCAGCTGCCAGCAGGAATGTGATAAGCCGTTACCATCTCGACAGCAGCGTGTCCTCGCAGCACACCTACAAGAAGAAGAGCATGAGGAGGTCCAAGTCCTCCAGCAAAGGTGGTTACCTCAGTGACGGTGATTCTCCTGAACTTATAACCAAATCAGGGAAACATGGACACGAAACCAAGTTTGGGAAAGGGAAGGACGCCCTTCCAAGCAACAGCAGTAAGGCCGAAATAGATATTGATGCTTTTAGACACTATAACTTCTCTGATCAACCCAAGTGTTCTCAGTACATCTCTGGACTCATGAGCATTCATTTCTATGGCGCTGAAGATTTGAAGCCACCAAGAATAGACTCAAAGGACGTCTTTTGTGCAATACAGGTTGACTCAGTAAACAAAGCAAGAACAGCCCTGCTTACATGTAGGACAACCTTTTTAGATATGGACCACACATTCAACATAGAAATTGAAAATGCTCAGCACTTAAAGCTAGTAGTGTTCAGCTGGGAACCCACCCCACGGAAAAATCGCGTTTGTTGCCATGGAACGGTGGTTCTTCCTACTCTCTTTCGAGTGACAAAGATGCATCAACTGGCTGTCAAACTGGAACCAAGGGGGCTTATTTATGTCAAACTGTCTCTCATGGAACAGTGGGAGAACTCTCTTGATGGTCTAGATGCAGTCCGAGAGCCAGTGATGTTTGGGGTAGATGCTCGAAAAGTTGTTGAGAAGGAGAATGCAGGCTTGATGGTACCGCTTTTGATGCAGAAGTGTATTCTGGAGATAGAGAAGAGAGGCTGTCAGGTACTGTACCTACTTTATTCTGCTTTCTTTTGTTAATGCTTCTGTGTCAGGATGCCTGTGGTTGTCAATCTTTGTACAGTTACTTTGGGAGCKTGAACAGTGAGTGGAAAAGAAGAAATGAAAAACATACTTCCAGAGTGGATATTTTTCCTTTTGCTACTCCTGTTGCCTGATGAATGCTGGCACTGTGATGCAGGGAGAGTGATGGGGCTGTGTGAAATCAGTCCTTGCAGCGTGGCCTCTGTGGGAAGATGCACGCTTCTGCACAGGCGTGTTGGGAGCAGGGGTAGATCAGTGAACCCACAGGCTCTAGCACCTACAGTTCAAAATAACACAGAGCTGAGATGAGAATTTGGAAATGTCTCGTTCCTGAGTTATGGCTCACGCCATTCCCATCTACCCAAAGCTGAGGCATCATGTCATCCAAAACAAAGGGATAGGGACAGTTCTGCTAATCTTTACTTACACATCTGCATGCACAGTCCCAATGGCAAACATTTCCCCAGGGAGATTCATCTGCAGATGCTGGGAGGACTTTCATCTACTGCTCTGTAGCGTGCTGAGCTCTTAGGTTCTTTGGCACGTACTCTTGCTCAAGTGAAAGTGGGAAGCAATCACACCTACCTCTCTTACTGTTACAAGATTAACCTTGCTCCTTATAACCTTGGTCATAAAATAGAGATAGAAAAGGCATTTCTGTGCAATTACTTTGCCAGGAGCCATTAGCAATAATACCTACTTGACTCGGTCTCGTTTTGAATAGTATTCTAACATTTTGCAAATCAGTAGAAAATTTGTTATAGCAAGTGTTCATTCCAGTACATATGTCCCATGCCTTCAGAATTTTATTTTGAGCTTGTTAGCACCAAGTCATGCAGATGACATTGGGTAATCAAGACATTACTGGTAATTAGGCAATTCAGAGCTGAATTGTCTGCATGTATGTTGTGCTTTTGAGCATGAAATTTAATTTGTGCATTTGCACAAAGAGGACAAAAATGCAAAATTTACAGTTAACTTCTCATTTTAAGTGTGTGTTTATGAACTTGGTGGAGGCTTTTGGCTTTTTGAAAGACTGCAGATTACTCTGTGTTTTGGTGTCACCCACACCTGCACTTCAGATGTGGAATTAGAAAACTTTATGGTTCATAGAAATTGCAGTAGGCAAATACAAGTTCGTGTTGCCTTCAGGAAGAGGGAGTACAAATTCCATTAGGTAATTTTCCATTTATTTTAGAAGGACTTATATCCAGGTTGTTCTGTGCTCATTAGCATATGGCTGGACCAATACTCCTGTCTCCAAACCTAGATTCACATTTCTGCCTCTTTTTTGACTTTCCAGTAATTTTGGACTAGTCATTTACTGCTTGCTACACCTGCCTGTAAAGTCCATTAAAAATATCTAATTAATACAACTGGRAATTAATTCCTTAAGATCTAAGGAGTGCTCTGTGTAAATGGTGTTTAGACAAATCAAAGTTATAACAGTGATAAAATGTAACAAATCTGAGTGCATGAAAGCACCCTGGATTAGTTTCCTGGATTAGCTGAATTCAGTCCAAGAGTGGTGTGGGTTTCGTTCCTGTCATCCCAATCATGTTAAATAGCCTCTCCTTTGCATAAARCTTTTCATATAATATTAAACGTGCTTGACTGTGTCTTGTGATCTTTAAAAGACTGTCTTGCAGATGCAATAATGCAATATCTGTGATTCTCTTGAAATTCTGGTTAGTGATACATATGTAATTTAAATTTTGTTTGTTATATATTTTTATAAAAGTGTGGTTAGGCATGTTCTATTTTTTTTAGATTTATAGCATTTTGTATTAGCAGCCGTTTTTCTGCTAATGATTAATGACTTGTCTATATTTTGGTAGATTGTACTTATTATAGATACTAGTATGCTTAAAGGCAAAATATTTATTTTCCTTATTTATTCTTAACCTCTAGTTTTATGTTGTAAGCAATTATACTAAGAAAAAAAGTGATGATCAGAAAATACAGGATAAAATAGGCTAGAAGTTTAGTCTCTGTTTGCAAAGCTTTGTGCAAGTACAAAGGACTCAGATGCGTATGGGTGACTTCTAAATGAAAACTGATATTCTGTCACTAAAATACTGCCCAGGGTGTGTGATACTCCAGAAAATATTGGTATCAGTCCCAACTCCATGCCCTCTGTAATRTTTTATATGCACGTTGTCATTTGACATCAATGGATGTCATTTGATTTTTTTTTCCCCCACTCTTTAGGGTTTTGTAAGGTTTGTTGGGAAACCCAACTGTCACCCCTGACATTTGGTGCAGTGTTTTGTCACGCTTGCCAGAAGAGCCAAACCGACGTGATCCATGTGCCCTGTGCAGGAGAGTAATCGCGTGCCCCGCTCTCTTTGCCTCTAGGTCGTGGGCCTCTATCGCCTCTGCGGCTCGGCAGCAGTTAAGAAGGAGCTTCGGGAGGCCTTCGAGAGAGACAGCAAAGCCGTTTCCCTCTGCGAGAACCAGTACCCAGATGTCAATGTGATAACAGGTAATAAATGTACCCGCTTTTGCTTTYAATGTACAATTGTGACATATTTATGAAATATGGTTTTTTTGAAGGTGACTTTTTAACGAGCTTTCTGGTGTCAGTTAGCAAGCTATTTGCTACGTTTTTATTGCTAAAGGTGAAATGAAAATAGCAGTAACCTTGATTATGTATAAATATGTGATTTGGAGGGAGGAAAAGAGGAGCTTTTAATACCTGCTTTATTAGTTGCAGAGGAAAGCGGCAGTTTGAAGGGAACAAGGTTCCCGGAGCAGACGACACCGTTGTTGTCAGTTTGCATTGTAGTAGGTCTGAAATTCAGTTGTGACTGGGAGCGGTGTTGCACCAGTAACTCTACAACACATGGTAAAAAGGCTGTTTCTGATCTGCCATTTCTCCTCTTTTTATATCAAAAATTGAAGGATTTGGGGAAAAAAAATAAAAGCAGCACAGTCCTTGAAGGTGAAACGGTTTTATAACTATTGATAATATCTGCTAYGTAAACCAAGGTKTATATGATTTCAAGGATCATAGATTAAACTGATTGCTTCAGGAAACTGGCAAGAAAACCAGTTTCATACGTATCCAGGTAGTCGGAGTATAAATTTCCTGTTGCAAAGCACTTTCTGTAACCTTGAAAGGAGCTGGACAGCTCTGTCCTGTTTGGTTTATTTCATGCTCWGTGCTTTGAGACTAAATTTGATATTGATGTATTTTGTAATTATAAGAAGTATTATCTGAAAACACTACTGCTCAGTGACATTCACTTTAAGAAAAGAACCTTTAGGTAAAGTGTGTTCAAGCAGCCTGTTCATCTCAGTTGTCTTGGCTGGTTGCAGTGCTGGGTCCTGTCTTCCTCACACGTGTTGGCTTTTCCAGAAGCAGAATCGTGGACTTACGTTTTACTCTGCTGTGATATATTCTTTATTAAGAGATGTACAGTGAATACTTCAGAATATGTTTTTGCATCATTTTTTTCTTCTCATTAAAAATACATTCATGAAAAAAGTGATGATAACTTCTAAAATCAACAATCCATGTACTGAAGTCTTGTTTTCTTCCCAGTTTTCATAAATCAGTAGCAAAAAAAAGAAAAATAGTGTGTTGCTTTGTGCCAAACTTCAAAAACCATCTGCTGTGATGTAAGTAGGTGAAAGACATACAGACATATTGTTAATGTAAATTTTTGATCCAGGGAATGTTAAAAATGACATTGCACTCCCATGCTACAACCATCTACAACAAAACAGTATTTGCAGAGCGGATTCTGGCTTGTGGTGGGGAGGGGTTAGGAACTTTTCATCCGCAAAAAAAAAAAAAAAATGCATGTGAAACTTCATAAGCATTTTGAGTTTCTGAGCACATTGTAAGCTCAGAATCATCTCTAACTGGTTGAGACTGAAATCTGGAATAGTGCGCAGGATGGATGAAAAGCCCTGGCTGGATGGCTGCACTAATCTGATTTTCTTTCTATCGTGAGCCTATGATGCAGAGGGGAAGTAGTGAAGGGTGCTTTGATATTACCATCCACATTGCTGCAGGCCTTATTGAAGATGATGAAGGTAAAGTGTCTGTCAATGTGCAGGACCTCCTGGACTCCTGGTCCCTTTTTGGCTTGTGCTGCTGCAGCACAATGTTTTGCCCACAGAATTTGTTTTGTAGGGTCAAAAACCTTCATTCTTGTGTGAAGTCTAGTGAATATGCTTTTGAGGAGCTCCATTCAACAATGCTTGTGTTTCCTCTGGTGCCACTGCAGCTGGGCTGGGTAACTTCCACYGGCCCCTGTTTGATCTGTTTGATACCAGACTCGGTGCCGGGTAGAGTGTGTAGTAGTGGGAGCAGGGATGAAGCTGTTTGCACTTACCAAGTACAACCAGTTCTCTAATTGTAAATGGTGTGATCTCAGTGCCAAGGCAAGCAGGCAAGTTTTGCCCGCAGACCTGAGGTACCCACCGTGCTCGGGACCAGGAATAAAAGAGCCCACAAATCCTATTGCACATTTGTGTAGGGGGCTTGGGAGGTGCAGAATGTTTGCCCTGGTGTTTTTTTGCTTTTGCAGTACTAAGGCAGATGCACATGATTCATACTCCTATAAGCCAAAACATGTGCTCCATAAAATATGAATCCTCAGCATAAATCTTAGCTGCTTTGAAGAGAAGTGCCTTTTTGTGTCCTTTTTGAAATTTGAGTAGCACTGTTTTTTCAAAAGATTTTATAAAGKTTTTTTTTTTCCCTAAGACTAAAGAATGAGTATTTAATGATTAAATCTCCACTGAGAAATGCTCCCAGGACTGGCACCGCTGTACACACAATTTAGTGCACCCCTGGCCCGAAATACCGTGTGCTGCCAGTGTTAGGAACTGACCACTAGCAATGTTGTTCTCACAACACATCTGCTCTCATCCATGCGAATTCATATCTCTGAATAAAGCGTGTAATGCGGTTAACAGCTCAGTGGGTCAGAAAAATGAAGAATTAATGAGGTGGATGGCAGTTTTTGCTTGCTGTCCAGAGTGGCTCTGTGTGATGAGCGGCTGTGCCAAGGAGGCTGTGGTAGTGAGGTGGCAGCCGGGAGGGAGAAGCATAGTTCCATTTAAAAATATATGTAATTGCAGCCTCTCATAGGGCTAGTTTAGAGTGAACAGCAAAAGGATTACGAAAGGTCAGAGGGCGTCCGTGGCTCCCAAATTATCCTGTTATGCAGGATTAAAGAGGAGAAAGCCCTTTGGCAGGAGAGGTCCTGTGTTGTGGATGGTGCTACAGAAAGCCCTTCTTAATGATTGGGAGTGTTGCAACAGGATGAACTGATTCATTTGAGARGTCCCTTCTCCTTGCTTCCTCCTGCAAGCTGCTTCTGGCTTCAGGCTTTGAAGAAAGCACCACTGAAACAAAGCTGCAGAAAAGTCGGCTTCTTTTGCTAGTTCTGCCCAGTGGTAAAGAGCAAATGTCCCAAACTGTGGTGTGCAGCGCTGACTTCTGCCACATTTGTGTCATAAACATTTTTATTGGTCAATCAACACATGGGCCTCTAAAAAAAATGGGATGGGAGACAGGCCAACATGAGTAAGTCATTTAACAAGGTATGGTGTGATCAAACTAGCTCCTTAAAAATATGCTGTATTTGTTACTGCTCCACTGGGAGGAGAGAGGGAATAAAAAACGGTGTTTTGGGGAGAATATGCAGATGGTGTTCTTATTATTCATGTTTTTCATGCTCCTGATGGAATGTTCCCGCTTGAAATGCAGTGCGGGTTGCTACATGCTCTGTGGCGATCTGCAGAGCTCCTGGTTTTGTTCTGCTKCCCCGTTTCCTGGGACTGCGGCCGCTCTGCTGCGCTGGGGCGTCACTGCGCTGGATGCAGCCTGGGTGTCTGTGTGTGCAGAGGGAGGCCGGGTCTGCACGTGTTGCCCTGTGAATGTGGCCATGAAGGGGGGAATGCGCATGTCCATTCCCTGTATTTTCTTAGACATGACCTCATAGCACAGCCCGCTGCTGATACAGTCCAGTTTACAGCTCGGTCATAAAGATGGAGTTTATGAGAACTGCTGTTTTCTTATGAAGGACCAAGTGGTTGGTATTTGCTATGGTCTGGGATTTTACAAGGCTGTATGGAGTAYGTATCAAAAAATCTCCATCTTTTCCCTTTCCAAATTTCAGCTATCGGGGGACAGGCTGCCAGAGGACAGGCCTTTCAAAGAGCTTATAAAATACACTGTTTCTTCTTAACAAAGTACTTAAATTTGACTGTGGTCTGGCTGACTCGGTTAGCTCTCTGTGGCACAGAGGGCATTTTCTTATTTCTTTAAAAGCAAGATTAAAACCTGCTGGCAGGCAGAGGTAAAGCTCATTTCCTTCAAAGATTTATGTTAGTTTTATTGGGCATGTTGCCCTTGGATAGAAGTTAGTTTGTCGTCTTTCCAAGGGGCCCCTGACTAGAGGCCTTGTAGGGCTTTTTATTATTTTTACTGTTGTTACAGTCCCTAAAACACCACGCAGACTTGAAGTGTCAGATGTTTAGTTCGTGCTTGGTTACATGAGCAAACCCCATGTGSTTTGCAGAGCGTGGCATCAGCGCTGGGATGTTTGCTCATAGTTTGTACTCAAATTAAACAGAAAGCAATTAATTGGCAGGCATTTGCAAAGCAGGACGTGTCATGAGGCTTGAGGCTTTGGTGCTCCTTGGGCAGAAGGCTGCCCAGAGCCCCGTGCTGCCTCTCTGGTCAGGATCAGGAGGTGGGTCTGGAGTCCCCGGGTGCCTTTGGAGAACAGCGAGCGGGAGGTGACTCTGTGCATGCAGCAGCCCCGCAGGCTCCCGTCTTCCCTGGAAAGCACCTTTCTCACCCTTGGCTCCCCACGAGCCTTCGTGGGGGATCCTGGAGGAGCCGCGGAGGCCCCGGGGCTGCAGGATGCAGCCGGACGGCAGAGATGCTGCTGCTTTTGGCTTTGTGAGGGTGTTGCAGTGGGACCTCATGGCTTCCGGATTACTCTATGAAAATTCCCCAAGCACTAATGCTTTACTATAGCCTCTCTGCTGTTTGCCCATCCCTCACTCCCAAACCAGAGGTTTGCAGCTTAGGTGGGTGATTTTCTGAGGAGATGCATGACATTTATATGCCGTATCACTCCCAAACAACTCTGAAAAGTGAGTCTGCAGCTTGTTTAAAGGCAACGAGGTGTCCCTGCATGTGCAGGGATTGGACTAGGTGATCTCTAGAGGTCTCTTCCAAACACAACCGTTCTGTGATTCTGTGARCTGTTCTTKTGTCTTTTGTGCAGGTGTCCTAAAGGATTATCTGCGAGAGCTGCCCTCTCCCCTGATAACCAAGCAGCTGTATGAAGCAGTGCTGGAGGCCATGGTGAAAAATCCCTTGAAAATGACAGCAAGCGGCTGTGAAAATGACCCAAGTGATTCTGAGCACACAGCAGCCCTTCTGGATTGCCTGCCAGATGTTGAGAAGGTGAGTGATTATTAGTGTGTTCAAGTGATAAATCACCAGCTTCAGAAAATTTTCAGTGTGAAAACATTTTCACATTGGAYGTAAAACGTCAAAATGTGGATGCCTGTTTTCTGACTTAAAGATCTACCAGGGTTCTTGATGTTCTGTTTCTTTGGCTGAAAATACTTTCATGCTTTTGATAAATCAAAGCTTTATATTTACTAATGTGTTTTAGTTTGTAGCTTATCTTATCTCTGTAACACTGAATGAAAAGCTGGGATTGCCATGTTTTAAAAACATTTTATCACAGACTATTCCTAGGCAGGGTCATGCTACGTTTCTGTGGAGCTTCCTTCTGTATGCCATGCCTAAATGAGGGAATGCATTCCTTTTCCTAAACATGTGCCATGAAGCCCTAGCTTGCAGTGTTGTGTCAGTGCACTAATGCTGTGTAGTGTTAGAAATCCAGCTCTGGAGGAAAAAAGGCACTTGGCCTGTTGTACTGGGGAAGTGAGAGAGAGGGAATAGACTGCACAGTGCCTGGGGATGGTGCTGTGCAAGCTCTGCAGGCAGAGCTGTTGCTGTCTTTGTTCGCCTACTAGATGCGTGACATCAGGTTTGGGATTTATTGTCTTCTGACTTATGTATTTGGAAGTGCAAATAGAGCAAAAAAGTTAGGATAATATCACCACATTAGTCTAGTGTCAAGTTTTCCCCCAATTTTTTTTTCYTGTAGGCTACTCTGAAGATGCTCTTGGACCACCTGAAGTTAGTGGCTTCCTACCACGAAGTAAATAAGATGACATGCCAGAATTTAGCCGTATGTTTTGGTCCTGTGTTACTGAGCCAGAGGCAGGAGACCAGCAACCATAACAACAGAGTCTTCACAGACTCGGAAGAACTTGCCAGTGCTCTGGACTTCAAAAAGCACATAGAAGTTCTTCACTACTTGCTCCAGCTATGGCCAGGTAATGTTTCCCGAGTCTGATCACAGCAAGGTATCAAACCATCGATGTATGATTTCTATGTGTGACAATGACACAGTGACATTCACGGGATAACTGAGTAGTATCAGGATGCTTAAAATATGAAGTAATATGCCCTAACTTCTTCGTGTAAAGGAAATATGACAATTCTGTGATCTACTTTTTGTATTCTGCCRTTTTGCTTAGTGGAAAACTTGCCTTTTTACTTCCTTACCAAGTGAGAGAGTTTGAATTTAATTTAAAAAGCTGTGAAATTGCTTTATGTAAGTAAAGCAGCCAGAGAAGACAAACCAGAAAATAATGCTTTTACTTATTAATTACGGTTTGGGTGTTTTTGTTTTGTTTTAAAACTGCTTTCCTGCTTCGACAGTCCACGACACTGTGTGGGATTCATTAGTTTGGTCTCTCAGAGACCTAAGGCGTGTTTTTATTTTTGCATTTGTAATTTGGCAGAATTGGTTACATCCTTATGCAACTTTAACGTCTTAACCTGAGTAGCTCGTATGATTTTGCATGATTTGGGATCACTTTGCTGTACGAAGGAAGGTGAAATTCTGGTCCTTTTAGCGACCAAAGCAAAGGTAATTATTTTTGCTAAATTGTCGTTTTTGAATGGGGAATAATTCTCTAGTGTTCACATTTCCCTTGGTATTTAGAGAAGCATAAGTCAGTGGAAATATTCATAATGACATCAGTGAGCCTTGGATGTCAGCCCGGGGTGAGTTTCTCTGCATTTCTTCTGCTTAGAAGTTAGGTATTGAGCTGTGGTGTTTTCTTGCACAAACACTGCATGACCGCTCAGCGCAGGTGCAAATATTGCTGCTCTTCACTTTCAGTATGGAGAGCTTGAGGACGACGCAGTGAAGTGATATTAGACCCAGAGCAGCTGTTATTGTTTTCATATGCTCTTTGGCCGAGCAGTTGTTGAAAGCTACCTAATCATACAGAAGATGGATCCATTGCTCCACGTAGTCGTATCTTCCTTTTCACGGTGCTCTGATTAATGRTTGGATGGAGAACGAATTTGTTTTGTAACCTGGATAATTTAATGTCTGCTTCTCAAATCTGAACACTGTAAACCCTTTTATTTTGACTTGGAGAAGACTCCTGTCATCTGAACAGCTTCTTCTTACTCACTGTTCAAATATATTAATCTCTGCTGAATTCCCACACCAGTTGAAACACGAAACAGAATTACAGTTAATCTAAATGAGTGACATGTCCAATGGGATTTGTTTTTAAAGAAGGGCTGGACTTGGCAGTGCTGCATTACTTACAGTGTGACTGCATTTGAGACAACCAGAGGGACTCTGTGCTCAGTGCGTAAAATATTTCACAGCTCATTTAAGGAGTGTTTGGATAAAGGCACCTAACATTTGTTTGAGCCTCTTTGTAAACAAAGATTTTTGATTTTAGCAATTTACATTCCAGAAAATAGAAGAAAAATGGTAGTTATTAAACATATAACATAAAAAACATATTGTGAGTGTGGAGTAGATGGCATTGATACAGATAAAGGGGAAAAAAAAAGAACACAAATGTTGGAAATACTTTTCTAATAGTTTATGGAAGGACTTTTTCAGGGTGGGGGCAGAATTCCTGCTGCAAACATTATGGAGATTCCCTTTTCCTAACCAAGTGGTGCTTGAACCACATCATTCTGAAGGCCAGAAAGGGCTCCTGGCCTACAAACACATTGGCAAAAAGCATTTCTGACAAATTGTATTTAAAAGCAAACAAACAATAAAAAGCCCAGCGGGTAGGGGCAGGTGGCTCTGTCAGTTCCTAGATGTGAGCTGTAAATGAACGAGCCGTAGCAGACAGTGTGCAGGCTGGACATATGAACAGGTAGTCTTCAGCATCATTTTTAAACGACGATTTTAAAATTAAAGTTTTAAATGCATACATATTTATATATTTTAGTGTAGGGGGAGAGATAGAGAGGTAAAAAAGACAGATTTATGATAGTTTGCTTTCAAATAGCTGTTGCTCGCTGCTCTGCCATTAGTCCCAGTGGGTGAGTTGCTTTCCTAGTCTTGTAAGTTCAGCCACAGGTCCTGGGAGGACGTCACCATCTGAGGGCTCTGYGTGACGTAGAGCTGCTCGTGTAAACAGCAGGCTGTGGTCCCGCTGTGCTCTGCCCCGGGGTGACCGTGTCCTGACGCGTCTCCTGCCACCCTGAGTAGGGGGCTCCTCGGGATGTGACCCCAGTGGGCAAAACTCTGAAAAGAAGAGCAAGAGGAAAGCTGGTGTGAGTTGTGGGGCAGCTTCCTGACTCACTGCAGACAAGCTGGGATGTTTCCTGCACCAGTTCTAGGGCTGCTGCGGAGACATTTCCAGTGAGATGCACGGGCTGAGGCTGRAGCCCGCTGGCCCGCTGCTGGAGAAGGGACAGGGGTGGGAAACGTGGCCTGAGGAGGGAGGTAAGAGCTGCTTGGCAGCAGATGTGGCACCGAAGCTCATCACAAAACCCTGGGGCTGATTCACAACGTGACTGCTGTGGGAAATGGGCAACGAGACGTAGCTCTAGACGTAGGAATTTGCATTTATTATCAGTGATGCAAAAGGTAAGTGGTAGAGTTCTCATTCACCTTGTCATAAATGCTAAATGGGATCCCTTGGCTTGCAAGAACTGTGCCAGGTGGATTGTGCTAAAATTGAAGTAAAATGTGAATGTAGAAAAGTAAACAAGCAAGCGCTTGCATAATGTAAACAGAACAGTTGGACCTGAAAAGATCACAGGCTAGTCTCTTAAATTTAATCTGCCTGTAGATTTATAGACAACTTGATAATAAACATGTTTTGCAATACTTCCATTTCCTTATTTTTCCAGCTGAAAACAAATGTTCTTTGTTCGGCTAGAATACGTATTACTGGCAAGTTATCGTTAACCCGTGGACCTCCGTCTTAATGGAACATAGTCCAAACAGAAAAGCTTTGTTATTGTAAAAGGAAGAAAAAAAGCAGTGATATATATTGCATCGTGTCATGCAAAAGGAAAGTAAGACTAAAATTCTCTGGAGAGACCTCTAACGTGGACCCAGAAAGAGAAACATGTGGCATATCTCAGGATTAAGCTTTATGCTTAAATGCCAGGAATCTAACAACAACAACAAAGTGACATTCTGCCTTGTAAGCACATAAAGTGCACTGTATTTCTAGCAGCGAACAGGAATAGAAAGTCTCTGTGTCTAATTACAGGAGGTTACAGTCTCCTCAGAGCCAAAAGTTCTGCAGTTTAGGCATGTAACAGGCACAGGCCAGTAAAAATATTTGTACTGTTTACCGTAGGTAGCCGGTAAGACTGGAGGACACTGTTAGTAGCTTGTGCTGTGTAATCATGAGTTCAGGTAACACCGCTGGGCCTGTCTGAGGGCTCCTCCGACACGGGCTGTGGCTGCTTCGAAAAGTTAATGCAGATGAGCTGCTATTAATAGTGCAGAGCCCTAGAACCGAAGAGAAACACCGGAGTTCAGCTCTGGGGTGTCCTCAGCTTCTCTGGGTGTTTCTCAGCAGGGGAATTTTGGTTGTGTTTTTAACCACTTTGTGCTGTGCCTGCTTTCTGTTGGCCTTTTTAGCCTGGAAGGGGTGTGTGAGCTGAGCTGTTTGCTTCTCTCGGAACCAGAGCTAGATGGCGATTAACTCATGCAGTGAGTTCAATCCATGCTCTGGAAGCTTCTACTTTAGATAGATTTTTCTCAGTTGCAGTTTGAATCTGGCATGAATCTTCAAAACTGAGCTTTTTACCGTAGTTTTGCTAATTAAATATGTTGAACAATAGCAGAAAACATAATAGCGGAATGTGGTGGCAGTAATTCTGCATGTCTTCATGCATGTTCATGTAGGTGCCATGTAGAGGGAAGAAAACGAACGTTCATTCGTGGTTTGCTTCTTGTTGCAGTGTGAATTCAGCTGACTGGGGTTTAACTTCTTTTTTGTTCTAGTGCATCATTCAACTGCCAAAGACCCAACGCATCTGAATGCTTTTTCAGAGCACCCGTCGTCCCTGCATTACCTGAGACCTAAGAAGCAAAGACCTCAGATGTTGAATTTGAGCGGTACTGAAATGGCCGGGGTGCTTAGGCCGCGGCCAGCAGGTCTGGACAGCCCTTCGAGTAACCGCTATGCAGGAGACTGGAGTAGCTGTGGGGAAAACTACTTCTTAAACCCCAAAGAGAGCCCAGATGAAGCAGATTATGATGATGTGCCTTCGGAAGACACAGAAAGCGGGGATGAGAGCAGCAGAGTGGATGGGTCAGATGGCCTCATGAAGCATCCCCAGACCGTTCCCAAGGAACGCGCGTTTCGGAGCTATCTGACAATGCAAGCCATCGATTCCGCAGYGGACCACAGGGCCAACCTCAAAGACCTGCAGGAAAGTATAGATATTCTCATAGGAAACCTGGAAAGGGAACTCAACAAAAACAAGCTGAACATGAGCTATTAATTCCTGTCCTGCATGATGTCTCTTCCTGGCGCTTCTCCGCTCCCCCAAGGGCCGGTTTTCCGTGAGCRGAATGGCCCGTCCTCATGAGGCCGTGGCCCACCTGGAACCAACCAACCCCTTTTAAGACATTCCGTTTATTAGAAGAACATGTTGGCCTGATCCTCTGGTGTTTGAGACAGAGCCATAGAGAACATGAAGTGACTCTACAAAGTGGTGGCAGATCCTCCCTAAAAATACTATGCACTTAGGCAGTTTGGGCAATATCTGACAGAAGATAAAGCAGCATCTCTGCTATTTGTCACAACAGTCAAACTCCACGTTCCTGAGACTCTAATTCTGGTACAGATGCTCCTCTGAGCAGAGGATTAACGCTGCTTGGCCTGAGATTTGCAGCATGAACTTTAGATAGACTCATTTTACTATATATGCAATGGCTGCTATGATAAATGCTTTATATAATATTTATATATAAAGTTTTAATTGTACAAATATTAATGTATTCATGTATTAACACTTTTCAGTAATTATTTAAACAAGCAAGAATTAAATATTTTTCTAACCTTGTTTGTATATATTTATGTATAAATGTGCATGTGTCTGTAGCCACTTTTGAAAGGAAAAGAATAAAAATTACCTAAGGGTACTATTTCTAAGAAAACACGTTTAATGATGCCGAGGTTAAGTTACTCCTTCAGTAATGTAGCCTTTGATTTATGCACAGAAACATGCCCAGAGAGAAGGCAGGATGAATGATTAATGTAAGTGACCTTGTGTCTTGTAGGAGCATCAGTTCGCAGGTGTTGACTATTAACCTTGCTTTAAAAAACAAAAACAAAGAAATTAAATTAATTTTAAGGATTTTAAGGATGACTAACAGTGAATTGTTCTTCTGTCTTTATGGGGTAACAAGTATGCACAGTAAGGAGATGAAGGCTGTTCATCTTTTAATTTGTTTCCACATGTTTTTTGGTGCTTAAAGGCCTGGAACATGTTTACTTTTTAAAGACTTTGTCCTTGTAAACTCTTACCTTATTCCCCACATTTTGATACTCCTTTTTTTCCCTCCAATTTCAAGTGCTTTTGCTGTGGTACTTTTGGCTGTTGGTTATTAGAAGTGCATAACTCTCTCTGGAAGGGATGCACGTCTCGGATCCTACCCAAAATCAATTATTTTTGGAAAATTGAGTTTTCATGCAGTTGGGGACATGTGGGCGGGATTACAACGTGCTGTGGCTTGGTTAGATTCAGCTTTCGCCATACGCTCCAGATTGTCTTTTGTTTTGAGTCATTTATGGTGAATAAGCAATTCATGTTAACAAAACTCATTCAATGTTTAAACAAATTGCTTATAGGTTTTTGATAGTTGCTCTAAGGAACAAAAGGAAACCGACTCACTGCTTTCCTTTGCAGGTCACCCTCAGTGAGGAGCAGGGGTTTGGGAGGGTCAGGGCTGGCTGGTTGTTTTGTTTTGAGACTTCAAACACCAGGTCTTTGCCAGCTGCAGGATAGCATTCGGTTCCATCTCTTTGGTACAAGGTTGACGCACCACCGTGGCTTTCCGTTCACCGTGTGGGTAAGTGCTTTTTTTGCTAACACYGTACTTCCGTATATTACCTGATTGTAGTGTTATTTATTTACAGTAGCTAGGGATTAAGAAATTCTTATGACAAATGTCATCATTCTCTTTAAAGGAGTTGCTTTAGCATGGTTTCAAATGGTTTATTCAAGTTCATTAATTTATTTTTATAAGTGTTAAAAGATGCAAAGCAATTATTGCAATATAATGTATGAAAATGTAAATTTAACCTGAAGCATTTATCAGTAAATCAATGTATTTTTAAAAACTTTTATACCTACAGAGTGCACATACTTTTTAAAATTTTCATTCTAAATAAAATTTGAATTAAGAATAAAAGTTGATTTAGCCCAGATAGTGCTTATTTAAAGCCAATCTCATATGGTGATATGCATTGGCAGCACGTGAATTAATTTGATGGACATTTAATTTTTCAGAGGGTGTTTAGTTGAGGGTTTTGTCTGATTTACCCAGTGTTTCTGTTACATAATTCGAAAAAATAATAGTTTAAATTCAAAAGCAGTAGTATTTTAAGGAACTATTCATGCCCAACATTTTGACAGCATTTCTTTACATACTGCAGGGAGATTCTGATGCTTTTGGATATACCCTTTCTTCCTGTATTGGGTATGTAAATTTATTAAAAACAGTTTAAAGATTTTTGCATTTGAAGTTCTTTGGTAAGTGGTATGTGACGCTTTAGTGTTTTGTGTTTGTCAGTGAGGGGTAGCGCTGGCTGGAAGGGGCTGGATCGGAGGCCATGGCGCAGGGCGGCGCAGGGCAGCAGGGCGCTGCTGTCCCCGGCAGGGTGAACGCCTGTGGGTGCTCCCACAGAAACAGCTCCCACCGCATCGCATGCCTTGGCTCGGCCCAAACTCGGGCATTTCTGCTACCAGAACAGCAACGTTGAATCGAGTGGCGAGCACAGTGGGGCAGTTTGCGCCATATTCCCTTTCCAAAAGGTGCGGTTTCATGTAGCTGGCTGATACCTTCCTTGTCTGCTGCCCTGAATCTGAGCCCTTGTGTGTGCTCTGACCTCGCGGCTCTAAATGATCTGCGCATAGGGCCTTGTGGTGCCTGGAAGGGGCAGTGCTCATGGCGCCCGTCTCCTTCGCGGCGCCACAGGGAACAGGACAAGATGGCGCCCTCTGAGGCGGCCGCATCCGCCTGGCCCCGGCAGCCATTTCACTCTGCCTTTGCCGTGTGCCTGTGGGTTGCAAGAAGCTTTAAGGGCAGCTTCACACTGCTTCCCTGGTGTCACCTCTGGAAGGTGGTGGTGAGATGTGCCCTCCGTGCCAGGGCTTGGCTTGTTGGCTAAAAAAGAAAGGCTTCTCCCTTTTGTCTTCTTCCCAAATGTGTAATGTATGTGGTTGTTTAGTAATGCACCAGAAAGGCAGGAAAGGTAGCAGCAGCTATTCAGGCATGGTCTAAAAATAGAGGAAAACATCCCCAACAGAAGTAGATACTCAGGATTTTTATGGAATAAATCTGTAAATCTGCTAAGCCAGGGACACATCTGGTTATGCTGCTGACAGACTGTAACTCATCCTCCCTCTTTCCCTTCCCAAAGCAGAGGTGTGTTTGTTTGTTTTAACAGTAAAGATGACTAAAAAAGTCTTCATCCAAAACTGTGGAGCTAGCAACAGGTGAGAGGAGGTTATTTAGAGCAGGAGCATTGGTGCTACCCTTCGGTATCACTGCAATGCCCTGATTTTAAGATGTCATCGCTGGATGAACTGTTTGTCCTGTGGTGTTCTCAGAGCAGCAGGGCCTGTGTCTTGCCCACAGCGGCTGCCAGGCATGGCTGCTCCATACACCACCACGTATGGGAGCAGGGGGATTACCCGCAGGGGATGAACGATCAAGGCAGGTTACGTCATCTCGCGTCTCGGGGTCTGCTGGTGCRTTTACTAACAGCAATTAGGAGCAAGGCAATTAGGACCCCTCGGAAGGGTCTGCACTGCTGTTGTCCCGCTCCCYTCAAACTGCCCTGCTCTGGTGATGCAGAGCCCAGCCAGCCTCCGGTTTCCCACTGTGGCAGGAAAATGGGGCTGTGCACCATGTGCTTGTCTCCATCCAGGCTGTGAACGCAAGGAAATGGAGGTGGTGCCTCGGGGCGCGGGAGCCGCTGGCCACCATGCGGCTCTGTGCGCGGGTGCCAGCGGAGCCCGAGCCTCCCTCGGCTGCAGYGCGGAGCTGCTGCCAAGCACAGGCCTTGCGGGCTTTTAAGACCAACACAGCATTAACTGGCAGAAATAATTTTTATCAAAACTCTAAAATGTGCATCTGTGGTGCCTTGTGCCTGCGTTTTGGTTCACGCTGCGCTGCTTTATTGAGCAAAATTCCTCTCTCGGCCTTGTTGTTTTCTCCACGACAGGCGGAGGTGGGCTGCTCCTGTCCAGCACCGGGGGGAAACTGTTCTCAGCACTGAGGTCAGGTTTAGGAAATTTTCTATGTGGGAAGGCAGGAGGATAAATGCGCTAACCAAAGTCTCTCTGCAGTCCAGGAGAGCTGGTGCTGGGAGCGGGGCAGCCGGGCCCGGGAGGGCAGCGCTGGCCCCGCCACGTCCCCGTGTCMGCGGCCGTGCAGCACCAAGGCACTGCTGCAGCTCCGTGTCGTAGCTGAAGGGCTGCGAGGAATGGAGCTCACCAGGGTTCTCCTGGTTGGCCGTGACCGTGGGGTTGATCTCAGTGCATGGGTAGTTTGCAGCCCTGTTCATCAGTATCTGTAAGATGACCCAGTGTGACATTCTAATGAAATCCAGAGCTGAGAGCCAAAACCTGGACCTTTTAATTAACCATAATTTGACCATTTTATTTGTGGGATATTTGCATACTTGTATAAATCAAATTGTTGGTTAAATATTGGTTTAGCGGAATTGTGTTTTCTTTTTGCTGGAGCTCTCACTGTAAACCTCATTTTGCAGGTACTAAGGATAYGGTTGTTAGTTTAGAGATAGCTTAATACATAGTTTCAAAGAATATAATTAATTTTTTTAAACCTACGAAAAATATTTTGGGAACATGCTTGCATCATTTTTATTTTCTATGCCTCCCAGGAGAAAGAGGGGCAYGATCCAGTGGCACTAAACCTACCTTAAATCTGACTGAAGTTTAGCCAAAGCAGTAGCCATCCGTGATGGGGGGGAGCCTGGTCCTAGGAAACTGTAGGGTACGTTGCTGACAGCACCTAGAAACCTGTCTGCAGTGTGTGCTCAGGAGACGGGAGGCTCTCGGTGATCCAGTTTCAGGACACTTGGGCTGGGCCTCGCTCCGGGCACGGGAACTGGCTATTACTTACCCAGCGAAGCTCCGCTCTGCAAATCCTCGTGTGTCAGTTGTCCTTTGTGCTTTAGTTTCTCCTGTGACCTACGGACATTTGTTTGACAGGAGCCCGTGACCCTCGAGCGCTTTGGTGAGTCCCAGGAAGAGTGAATTCAGCCGTATAGAGTTTAATCTGTTCTCCTCTGATACATTTAATTCCCCTTGAGAGGCGCTGGCGGGTACACGGTGCCTGACCTGACTGCTGAAACCCAGGGCGCAGGCAGAGCCCTGCGTGTGGAGAGAGCCGTCCCTGGGGCCAGGGATGAGCATTAACAGTAATGAGCTCTTACTCATTTACACTGCTAAATATTAAAGCTGCCGTCTAACACAGCTCAGCATTTCTCAAGAACAATTCTGTCCGAAAGCCACAGTATGTGTAGRAAAGCTCTTTTTTTTTCTCTCTCTAAACAATGCTGATTTCTTTTAGAGAACAATATATTTTATGGGCTTGGCTTTCTGCTTGTTAAACATTCGCCAGGCTCAAATAACCATCATTTTGGTTATGACGACAAATAAAACTGGTTCAGCCTCCAAAGTTCAGAGCTCTTAGAAAGGGTGTGTTTAGATCTATGGTTTTCATCCAGCAGCACCTTAAATTTAGTAATGTGCATGATCCTTCCCCAAATTATCAATGCAAGTATGGATCCAGCAAGGCAGGAGGCTCACCCCTCCGTTTAAGTGTAGTAATAGACAAAAAAATAATTAAGCAATAGCTTGTGAATATTTGAGCTTTAATAACTCATTAATTTATAACAACAATTTAAGATATGGCTTTGATCTCTAAATCTGTTAAATGAGACTGCAGACTTTATGGAAGGGGTTGCTCCTTCCTTCTCGAGTGCTATGTGATAGTTGTCACCTGAGCTGTCCTGACCACCTTCCCTTCTCCCTGTGCAGCAGCAGCAGCTCAGGGATTCTGGTGGAGTCTCCGCTCTGGAGCACATTCTGTCTCCACATCTCCAGACTGGGGGATGTCCTGGACACCACAGAAACTACTGCTTGTCCCTGATTATTTCTTCAGAACTGACAGTTTCAGGATTAGGGAGGAGCTGCTGGCTGCAGCTAGCAGCAGAATTTGGAGGGTCTCTGACCTCTATGACTGTTAGGGAAGTATGGATTTCTCACCAAGGGGAGCAGGTAGATGTAGGTTGCAGAAGTGAACACCAGAGCCTAAATTTGACATGCTAAGTTGTGTTTGATTTTCACAGTTTATAAAGTTCTAAATAACTATGTAAACAATATTCAGTCTCACACACATGCATATATAACCAATTTCATTAAAAATCTATTAACAAAAGAGTGGAGGAAGTATGCCTGAAACAGTTGTTCTTTACCCATGCATGCGAATAAATATATGAACAAAGTTAATGATATAGTAATCTCTAAGTGCAAATTCTGAAATACCTGCAATATCTGAAGCTAAAAATGTCCTACCAAATTATATGTTGAATTACGTATATACAAATCTCATAAGAAAGAAAAATAAGTGGTCCCGATAAAAGGAAATGCTCACTGGTTTTAAGGTTGCTAATGTGCTCTATGCATCTGATGAGGAGACTACTTCTGATTCCTTTACTATTCCTAGATCTGTTAGTATCTTCTTCTCTAGCTCCAGAAACTCCATATAATCCATATTTTCTTGCTCCTCCATCTGTTCTCTAGATTTCTGTGGTACAGTTGCTGTCTGAAGGAAAAGAGAAATTAGAAAAATGAGCCAATAATTCCTYGTGCAGCTTTGAAACATGGAGGTGACCCTATTGCTTTTCACTAGATAGTATCAATGTTATGAGGAGTGACTGGAAACAGGTATCTCCTAGGGTTTCAATAATTGAATTGCCATTTCCTTCGTTTGCTGCTATTATTGAACAAYTCACCAACAAGGGGATGGGAAAAATCTTTATGTGAATAAAGAGTAAGAGTGTAGAATCTCTCCTGTGTTTCAGTTGCAAATGTTAAGCAATGTTTTATAAGAAGGTTACTGGCATTTTAACTTTTTGAAAGATCATTAGGTGAAAAGAAAAGCCAATCTGGAGTTAAGTGCCCACAGGCTCTAATGCAAGAGTTCTGCTAGACTAAGAGTTGAACTGGCAGGAACTAGGACAAACTATCCTGCTCCTAAAAACTTAAGTATTCTAAAGGTGCTGTTCTAAAGGTGCACATCCTGATTTTTGAAAGAAAGTCTGAATAGCAAAAATAGGTGCATTTTAAGTACCCAAGTAGACAAAAAAAAAAGGTTTAATTCCCAATATAACATACTGTTTTCTTCCTCTGTGCCTTCAGCTCCATTTCTATTCTTTCTTTGGCTCGTAACTCTTGCCGTTGTTCATAATACTTTTGATATTCGACTTCCCTCTCAAAGTAATGAAGTACACTGGCATGCTATTAATACAAAGACAAACAAAGCTTGTTATAAGCACAAAGACTCAGATTTTTTTCCTGATGATCTTTATGGTATTATATGTTCATTTTAATTAGAAATATAGATCTCTGTATTTTGCCAAATGATTCACAGCAAAATAATAAAAAGCTGTGGCCAATTGATTTTTGTATACAATATGCAAATGGTTAAATCATTTTAATTACATTGACTCCGAGTAAATCACTGCTCAGCAATCTGCACTGAAATAACTATATCAGTTTTAGGGTAGTGATTTAACCAAATCAGCCCAAGAACAGGCTTGACCTATCTTTGGAAGAAAACATGAAAAATAAATGCTGCTGTATCACTTTGTGCATTTCTCTCTGATTCTCTGTAGTTTCAGTTTACAATCTGCTTACAGAGAGAATTGGTGAAAAATTGTAACTGGGGTTGGATGAGATAAAAATATTAACATGTAAAAAGAATGTAACAGTTATCAGGAAAGCCTGTTAGGATGGAGGATGAGATGAAAACTCTGAATTGTCTTTGGGATGGTGGAGAATGACTGAAAGTCATGTGGAAATGGAGAAATGAAATCTTTTGTTTCYGTTTCTTTTCACATGGTCCTTTTTCTACAGTTAGTCCTTAGCCAAAGAGAATGAACATGTGGTAATGTTAGCAGAAGTTTGCAGAATGTGTTTTAAGTAAGCTAGAGGCAGCTGCTAAGATGTACAGATTGAATTGTACCAAATTTATAGAAAAAAAAAAAAAATCAGTGAAGCCCTTGGGTGACCTCCTTACTGTGGTTTTCCTGCAGCCAGGTAATAGCAGAGGAATTCTGGCAGCTGCTGTTTCCTCAGGCACCTCCTATCGGAGCTCTGCACGGAGCCAGCTTTGTCATGGGTGATCGCTTGGGAACAGGGCTCCTGAGGGCTCCCAAGTCATTGCTTGGGAACAGGGCTCCAGCTCAGGCTGGTCRTGGCTCACGTGAGGGCAAGTTATTTCAGGCAGGCCCTCTTCTCTTTTGGAGCTTGTGGGATGGAGTCATGGGGATAAGAAGTGTTACCAACCTCATTGCTGGAAGGGTGACTTAGTGTCCAAGAGATTTCTAAAATATGCAGTACTCCAGAATCATCAGAAACAGCTAAAAAATGCTGCTTTGCTGGAAGATATTTAACATCATAAACATATAAACAATGCAAATTCCAGCAGTAATATATCCCACCCCCACCTAGGACACGTCTGAATTTTGGTAATAGATAAGAACTGGTCAGTTTTTACTGCAGCAAAGAGCTGCAAAGCATTCATTGTATGTTGTTGTGGTCATTTTGGTTTTGCTCTCAGCAGCAAAAATACAGCCTTGTTTTCTTAACAAATGAAAGTCTCTCAACTAGAAGAAAGGTTTAGGTTCTTCTAATTCAATTACCTTTTTTAATTAAAGATAAACATTTTGCCTTGCTTTTTACCTTGCTAGTACATTCAGATCCCAATGTATCTATCTCTGTACACAGTGCAGCTTTACATTTGTAGAAGTATTTGTGTTTCATATCAATTACAGGGTAACATGAAGATCTAATTGTGTTTGGCAGAAATGAGATAATATATTTTTAAAAGCAGGATGGCATATGAAAATGTACCTGAGGCAATCCAGGGTCTGATGCAAGTGATCATTGAGATGGAGATGCTCTGGAATTGAGATGGCTCATGAGTTTTCTCCAGTAAGTCCCAAATATCTATAGTTCCGTCTTCTCTGCCGATGAAGAAAACTCCTGGTCTTGTTAAGGACCATTGTCCCACAGTGTATCTTATTGCTGAGCAGCTTGACTGAAGGATTGGTCCAGTCTTAAAAAAAAGAGTATTTTCACTATTTKCAACCTCCTGTCATTTGACAACATTCACAATTTAAATGATCCTAACTCTTGCTCTGAGATAATTTCCCTGCCTGCTATTAAAAATCTGTAGTCTTAAGAGCTGCTGATGCAGCTAAACTAGATTGAAAAACATGACAAACTAAAACCCATCTTTTTATTTCTTCAGCTGTTGAAAAGACAGCATCCTAAATAGGAGTTTTTCGGACTTGGTTAGCATACACTGCTTTTATTCTTTGTTTTCTCTGGCATTAGAAATAGTTCGTGGAGAAGCTCTGGTTTTACAAGGCTGGTATTACAGAAGGAAGGAAATGACCTTCTCTAAAAGACAAGTTTACAAAATACTTTTTTCAAACAGCTTTTCTGATGTGAAGACAGCTTTTGTTACCCAATTTATTTCTAAATTCTCAGACTTTAGGGCTTAGCAGCACTTCTGAAAATGCAGTCTCTGAGGCTATTATCTGCTTTATCTCCGCCAGTTATGCTCTGAAGTAACTTACTGCAAGTCCTTCTTTCCAAATGGCAAAATTCCAGCCTCCGACACTCAGAACGATGTCTTTAAAAAACGGTGACCTCTGCACAGTATGAACGATTCCATCATGGACAGCGTGCTTCTGAGAGGGCTTCTTACCTAACAGGATGGGAGAAGACGGACGGTCGCTTGGACTTAGTGCTTTCCGTGACGAAGACCTTTCCTGGAAGCTATGCAGGGGAAGGAGCCTGCGTGCAGCCCTGCAGTGGAGGGGCCCAGCCTCASTGTTTTGCTTGCAGTGCACAGGCTGTGTGGTTGATGACTAGCATCAACAGAGGCAGAGTGAAGCCTCTCTGATAGTGCAGGAGGCTCCTCCTTTTCTGTACATGCAGTTAAACTGCATATTACTTTGAAGATTTACTATTGAATCCTGGTGTCATCAGCGAAACAAGAGTATTATAGCAGATGAGCAAGCATATTAAAAAGGCAGAGTATTGCCGTAAATATTTTAAGGTTAGCAATATTTAAGGTTTAAAGAGGTRTTAAGAACTTACTCATTAGTCTTCCTGAGTCGCTATCTCTTTCCAGTTTCCAGTCAGAATAAATAACTTCTCCATCCTGTGATGTCATAAAATTAAAATAAATGTAAATGTTAGAGCTTGGTGACGTATCTCAAATTTGCTTTTTTTTTAAACTTTAATTATAACTATTATTAAATATACTCTGTTTAAATTAAAAGAAAAAAAATGCAGCCAACTACTGAAAAGGTAATAAAATTCTGGGTCACTCTCTCAGTCTCACATTGCCAAAACAGCTTTGCTATAGTGATGTATGTTGGCAGTCATTCCTGCAGAATTGGGTACTGTGTATTTACAGCACATACTTTGCACCAGTACTTGGACAAGAGATGACTGGAAGCAGAAAGGTGGGGGAATGAACTCAAAGCCAGGGAAGATGCTGGAATTTTAGATTACATTTTTCATGTTTGTAGGCAGCTGAATAGCTGAGGCTTCCAAAACTARAAATAAATGGAGAAGGTGAAATGGAGGTAAAATAACATCTTCAGCTGGCATTTAGGAAAGCACTCCAAAAATATTACTAATCTTACAGGTTCTGGAATAAAAAAGTGCTGTTGGAAAATGGTAGGTAGTTCAGTGTATTTTGGAAATGTCTTCTAATTCTGCCCTTGAAACAAACAGTGTCTATCAAATACAAGGTTTATTATTTAGAATAAGGAACAAAATGCATTGAAAAAAAGCGTGTCTCTTTTGGATTCATACTGAAGAACACATGTAAATCCATACAGCTCTGAAAACTGTTATTTAATTGTTTAGTGTTTTATCTTTGATTAATTGATTGCAGTAAAGTTTTGCTTTCACTTACTTCAGTTCCAACAAAAAAGTTGGTGGAGATGTTCTCTAGCCCCTTCAGAATTTTGCCCGAAGGAACACTTATCTCTGCATATGGGCTTTCCTTGGTCACCTCCACCCGTTTGTTCAGAGATTGCACTTGGAGAAAGGAATGCATACAATTCTTCAATATAAACTGAAAGTTATCATCCATCAAACAGTTTATCTGTCTTTCAAAAGATTCATGGATGAAAAGAATATCAAGAAGAGAGATGAAGACAGTCATGCCTAGAGTGTGTACGCACACACACACATATTCTTTGTTTTGTGTATTAGATTATTAAAAATATCCTTTCCCAATAAGTTGTAATAAAAATATTACCTGATGTTTTGTAATGATAATACTCTTCCCTTAGACTAATTCTGATAGGACTGTAGTCCACACTGGTATCACTCTTGCACAGGTTTATCTGATCAGAACAAGAAGAGCATTTGATAACTCATTTTGTTAGACCTCTAGGTACAAACTGAATTGCTTTCTCCTGCAATGGAACAGCTGTTTTCCGTCTGCAGTGTATTGTTAATATTCCATAAAGGGCTTTTGCTGCTTCCTTTGCAGGCAGAGGAATGCAAGTCTGCAGTATCCCTGGTTTTAACCGGTTCCCTTTAGAATTTCTTGTGCTGCTGACAGAAAGCCAGTTCCTGCAGTCCTGCTATTTCAAACACTGAATCATCTGCAGCTACTTCAAGCAGAACAGATCAGCAGCCCCCTCCCTTCTTTCTTAACAAATTATTTTCTCAACAAAGAATTACCAGACTTCATCAGTCATCAGTCTTTGCTCTTTTTCAGGTGTTTATGGTTGACCATGACCTCACTTCACAGTTTGGAACCCACTGGAACAGACAGCACAGTGGGTGAAAAGGCTGACGGTAATATGTGCTGTTATTGCAAGTMCTTTTGCACCTACAATGTTTAGCAAGTATTTGTCTTAAAGGTCTTTTGAGTTCATTTTTGCCTTTTTTTTTTTAACTGCAGAGAAACTCTGAAGTATATTTCATCTCCTAACCAACAGAAAATTAACCAGAACCTGAATCTTGTGGAATAGCTAYAGGGGTGTGAAGCAAAAGAATAAAGCTAAAATACTGTTGAGTTCTAGCCATGCCTACAGTTTGCCTTGGTTCTGTTCTTCTAATTCGTATACATTTGTACCTTTATGAGAGGTTTCCAGGTAAGATCTAGATGCTTAAAAGTATCAGGGAAGTCGGGAAGCACATCAATAATTTTCTCCTCTTTAGCTTTCTCAGACGGAGGTTGGACAGGAGGTTTCGTGCCTCGAATATCCCAGAACAATATTGAACTGCACAATACAAAAGTGATTGTATAATGTTATTCCCTATCTGTTTCAGTCAGATGCAATTTCCAGCACATTTTAAAGTACTTTTTAATTTTTTGTCTTCAAATTCCGTGCAGCAATATGGAAAGACTTTGAAAAGCAGACAAATACTAAATATGTAATTTCTTCCTTTGTRTATTATGGCTTATATTCATTTGCTTATCATTTAATCAGTTTGCTGTTTACTAAAGCAGCTAGCTTGCTTATGGAAAAATTCACACTACTTGGGTGAAATTCCCTTGTCTGTGAACCGTACAAAGACTTGAGGTCTCTGCAGTTAGTTATAGAGCTTTCAGGGAGCTGAAATCCTCCCTCAGGTCAGAGCCCGAGAAATTTAACTTACTGTAAGAACAGATACAGCTAGAGGCAGCCTAAAATGTAGGAARTACCTTCATTTAATTCTTAATCATTAAATTCAATATCCAGACTCCGACTGGGGCTACTGCTAGGGACTCAGAAAAGGATATCACATAATCTAGGCAACCAAATCAGATATCATACCTAATTTTTGTATGTATGTGCTTAATTTATTTGCTTACATTTGAGGCAAACAGTCCTACTTGCTTAGACTTGTCATCTTACTGGAGCTTCCAGCCTCCTAATTGTTCCTGCTGCTCTGCTCTGGACATTCATTCACACAGCTGATACACACTATTATATATTTTCTTAGAGTTCACTGCTAACATCATTTTTTCTTCTCTTTCAAGAGTTGCATGGACCTATGCTCTTCATGGCCCACATTACATTGAGTCTTCTGCCCTACTTGGAATGAGTATATTTAATTTGGAACCCTGGTGGGTGAGTAATTTAAAATTAATTCTTCGCTTTGTGTTAATTTCATTCCATTGCAAATTTGTGGTCAATTTGCAATGAGTCTTTTAACTAACTGAATTCTTTGAAGTTTTCTGTTTTCAATTAAGAAAAACACTCTGCATCATTAAATTTGGCTCTTGCAATTCTGAATCTCCTCTYGATGCAATTGGTAATTAGATTTATGATTCAGACCTGCCATTCAACCTGAGGCCATAAGCTTTTTCTCATCATGAAAACTGARTATTTATTTTTATTTTTTATTTTTTGGCCCCTTACAAGTTGTTCACACRGGATATATTTGCTTGTTAGCCTCAAAAATATTTAGTCTAGAAAAGAGGAGATTCATACAGAATAAAATTCCCAGCTAACTCCTAATCTAAAACCAGTTTACAATATTTCTGTGGCCTTAAAGTTTCTAACAGCTTTTTGTGCAAGAGTGGTGGTAGAGCTCTCCAGACCAGCATATGTGTGGCCAACAACCTTCCTAAAATGTACTGGAATATAAACCCACATGTGCAAAAATATTCAGCTAATGAACCCCTGATGCCATCATTCTAATTGGCTTAAATGGCCAAGAACTCGATGTGTTTGTGTTCAGCACACACAATTTCAGCTATTCAGGAGAGCTTGGCAGGAATCCAGAAATACACTAGTGAAATCAGAGAGCATATGATAGAACATTAGGGGTACAGAAAGTCTAAGCTGCATTTAAGAAGCTTTTCAAAGGAACTTGGAAGATGTCTCGCAGAGAACGTGCTGTATATACCAGTCAGGGGAGCAGGTTACAAGCTGCACACAAATTTCAGCTCTGTTTTCAAAAGTCGCACCTGTTCTGTTGACCTAAAAATAACAGTAATAATAATTAAAGAGGAAAATGAAAATGAGAGCTAAAAACTATCCTCAGCTAAGAACTACTTCAACATGTACAAAATGGCCTTTTAGAAATTAAGTCACTTGCATAAAGTTTCAAAATAAGGACTTACTTAAGTAATAGATATAAAAGCAAAGTCAAGGTACTCTACAAATGTACTTCAAGTGAATTGATTTCCACGGTACAATCAAAACAAAGGAATGGGAGACAGCATCTGATGACAGGCTATGTCCTCATCAAACACAATCCCAATTACGCAAAAAAAAATTATTTTTGGCTAAAACTGCATTTATCAACTATACAACAAAGTTTCAGCTACATCTTTTTGAGTGAATTCTACTCTGTTTTCACTGAGAAGCACCCACCTGAAGTCTAAGTGTTAGTCTCACAACTAGGTCAAGCTGGATGAGGATCTGCATATAATTTTGCTTCCTTTTTCACTAGTATATTATAATAAACTAGAGATATTAGGCACTGTGTCATAAAACCTGCAATGCTGTAAAGAGGCACAGATCCTAGATGTGTTTATATAACAAAAAGTATGTCCCAGTACACATTGCTAAATATTGACAAAGTAATTCCTGTATCAGTGTTCTTTATCAAGTACAGTTTTTCTGTTTTACTTTAGCAATAATAATAATAAAAGAGCATCTACTATCTAAAACTTTTCTTTGTTTTACAACATCTGGTACCAACAAGTATCTATGAATATCACTGTAAGATAATTCAACAATGCACAATTTTTTTTTTTTTTTTTTTGGTCATATATGTGCACCCTTTCCCTCACTTTTCTGGTCGAGTTCCTAAAGTCTTAAAATTTGGACCAAAGGTATAAGCCTTCTAATGATTATTTTGCATTTGTTTGATTTTGCATTTTAAATTAATCTGGGCAAATTGCAGCAGTATAGTAGCAAATCAGCATCCAATACTCTTATAATAATCTTGAACCATTTAGCTGTATAGGCTCTACATATCATGAAGCTTTAAAATATAACAAGTGGTCTGCAGTCAGAAATAATGAGGTCTACTACAAGGAATTTAAATGTAAGGATTTTATCTTAATTTTCACCATGATTTTTGAAGTAGTAGATTAGAAAAACAGTAAAAAGAAAACTCACCTCAAAAAAATCCGGCAGCCAGTGGATATCTGTTATTATTGCTCTATGGCTGTATTCTATAGAAGACACTGCACAGTACCTCACTATAGGTGGCTCTTGACCACACTGCTGAGCCTGTATAAATGATGGCTGGAAATGTTTTAAAAAGAGATATTTTAGAGTATTTTCAAAACACGGTAGTAAATCTGTTAAGGAAGAAAGGGTACTTTTGCACACTTCTAATATTTCCTCACATATTTTAGATCACTCTATAAAACTTTCTATGGGTCTAATATAGAACCCTTTCAAAAAATGGAAAGCTCTGAAATATGGATATGAAGCTTTAAAAATAATTCCAATATATCTCCGCAGGTACCAACCATTGACTCTTCTGCTAATCTACCTGATACTCCCTTTCTACTGAAATCCTCTTCTTATCTTCCAAGGAACCTTGTTTCTGTCCATACATTTCCAGAATTATTTTTAACAATAAATGCTAAATCTAAAGCTAATAGCTGGACTATTCAAGTAGAGATGATACTTTGATAATGGGTTTATTTCACTATTTCATCACTCTGCTTATAATTTTATCTATTCTCTCCTTGCAGAGATTACTTACTTCTATACTTTGAGCTAGGATGCTTTCAGCTATATTTACCCAATAATTTATATTCTAAGTTTCTACTTTCTTTCCCTTCTTCCAGGACAGGCAGTTGTACAGCTATAGATTTAGAAGAGAAGCATTCACCAAATTAACAGCTGTCTTTTTAACTCCACCAGCACTAGATTTTGCATTTCGCAGCTTTTCCTCATATTGAGAAATATCCCAGAGCACAACCTGCAATAAGAAATGAGTATCAATATGAATCATTTCATTCTTTATATTTTGATTATAAATGCATTTTTCAAATATATTTAGTTTCTTAAAAGAAAAAAAGAAATAGGAACTTTGCGTTCTGTAGAAGATTTCTTAAGGTCTTTTAAGGTAGGCTCTTCAGTCTGATGAAATTAGTTAAAATGTTACACTTAACTAAACAGAACCAGAACTGCTGTACAGCTTAACTGATTTATCAGGAATACAAAGAATTGCTTTACAGTAATAGTTCAACTATAGAGTAATAAGATGTAACTTATTAGCAGGACTCAGTACAAGATCAGAGAACTTCCTTAATTTATTTCCCAATGAAAAGACAAAGAAATATAAATTCTTTATCTCTATTTAAAAAAAGAACCATTAACTGATAGAACTGGAAAGAAAACCTCCCTATTCAATAAAATGTTTGAATCCTGTTATCAGAGTTGTTCTGTAATCTTGGAGCTTTGAAATCTTGTGTCACTACAACTTGTTAAGTTTAAAGTGAAGTTACAGTTTTACTTTTGCTCCTAGGAGAAATTATAGAAAGCTATATCTAATTTTATTATTTAAAAGAGAATAAACACCTGGCCATTGAAGCAGCCACCAGCAATGATATTTGGATCACTTGGACTAAACTGAAAGCAGTAAATGTCTTCAGGACATTCCAACATTAACTAAAAAGGAGGGGAAAAAAAAAGTAATTGAGAAATACAATCCCACTGATTGTTCTTTTGTTTTTGGATAGGTGAAATATTTAAAAATCCTGATTAAATACCTGCGGATGGAGAGGATCAGAGAAACTCCATAAAAGAATTACTGATTTCTGCAACAATAATTTACCAGAAAGATCAACTCGTTCATCGTAAGAAAGCTTCTCTGTTGCTGACTCTGCTATAATCCCTGATTGTCAGGAGGGAAAAAAAACAATTAAGACACACACACAAAAAGCTCGGGTCTAATAAATACAGTTGTAGTCCCACTTAAAGGGAGAAATCTTCCCTTCCTAAAATCTCCAGCTCCCACAAGGGACCACTGGCACACACTGCTTGGTCTTTTTGCAAATGAGTTGTCTGTATCATTTTTCCCTTTATCTCAAATCAGCAATTTAGACAAAAATACTTTTTTTTTTTTTWATTTGAAGACTGATAACATCAAAGAGGATGCACATTTTATAACTGTAATAAAATACATGTCATTGAGATCTGAATGATTAAAAATGATTATTTTAATTGCATTACCATAAATGTTTGGGTGCCAGCAAACACAGCTAATGGTTCTGTCTTTGAGATAGTGCAGATCTATAAATGATTGGTATTCTTTAAGATAAATGTCCGACTTGCTGCCATAGCTGTCTTCATCTTCTGCTAGGGCTCTCCAGTCATCAAAAAACACATTCATAATTTCATTTTGCTGCAGTGCAATCTCCATTCTGGTTTTTAAAAATAGAATAGTTAACACTTTCAGGAATTCAAATGTGACTTCTCAGAAGTTGAGTCATATAGGCTTCACTACCGACAACCTTTTTTTTACACAAAATTATGCACACACTATTAACAAAAGGAAGGATTAATTCATCAGTGATAGATCACAGATGTAAGGCTTACGGAAAAGATGCATCACTATCAACTTCAGGAGTTCTGTATCTATTTAAACCAACAATCACATTGATATGGTATGAATTTCATATTAATTTTTTAAAAGCAAGTATTAAGTTAAATATTAAAATAATTAGCAAGGGAAGGCAGACAAAACAAGAAAATATAGAGAGAGAAACAAAAGGATTTCAGTATTAGACCCAATCAGTGATCCATCAGGCCAACTTTCTGTCTCCAGCAGCTAGTATTTTATATATCATTTTAGGTAGCCCTTACTGTACATTGGTACAGTTATTTTACATTAAAAGTACTATAGTAATAAATTATTTGGTACAGTTATTTTACCTTAAAAGTACCGAAGTAATAAATTCTTTCAGCTTCTTAGATGACAGACTTTTTTCATTCTCTTCATCTGAGAACTCTCTAGGAAAATACTGTGTAGCTGCATTTTTTGGATAGGTCCTAACCAATCAGAATCAATTCGAATGTAAGTCAATATATAAAATATTTTTAAGAAAAAAATATTTAAAAATTAGCTTCTAATTATATTAGTATAATATAAATTTAAGTATAATCTAAGTATATTAAATTTTTCTAGACACTCTCTGGAGAAGAGCAAGAGAAGATGCAGAGAGAACATTCAGTTCTGCTCTTATCGATTTGTGACTGAATAGCTCCAGAGGTGTGGGGTTAATTTACATTACTTTAGGTGAGATCAGAAATAGCATGTAGGTTAATAAATAAGATAAATTGATACATATTTCTCACACTTACCATTTTGTTTGAGTACTGTTTTCTCTTACTTTTGGAACTATTTGTGCACCTACGTCTTTTTCAAGTAGTTTAATGCTGAAGGTTTTGTCTTGATAGGAAGTACATTCAATGTAGCTGTCTTTTACACTCGAAGCATTCTTATCGGTAAATGTAACTGGTGCACCAAACTTTCGCCGTACTCGAGAAATCAAATACTTAATCTGGAAATATTTATATATTTTTTAAATTAGCAAAGAAGAAATGTTTTGGAAGGTCAATTCTGTAAAATGGCAATATTCAAATGATTGCAGGCAGTTCTGTGGATATCTTTGTGCTGAGTTTAATAGTATTTCCACATTCTGAAATGCTCATAAAAGTTTAAAGCAGATGAGAAGGTGGGAAGGGAGGGAAGAGGGCAATGGCAGATTATAATTGCTGGATTTGTCATGTGAAAGAGTATCATTGCTGCCCCAAGCCCCGTTTCATACAAAGCCTTGCTTAACAGGTATGAGTAGAGTGACCGGCCCTTGCCAGCATGGCAGAACGCTTGGACTGTGGGCATGGCTTAAGTTTAGAGCTTGTGAATTAGCCCCGGAACACTCAGACATGTTTGTAATTTCAAGCACTATGTACAGAGGCTGAGAACTATCAAAATTTTGTAAATTTGATACATTTTGATTACTTTTTGATAAAAGGAAATGTTCCCTGAGCACAGAGTAAGGTGAATGCTCAGAGACACCAAAAGACTGACAAGTTAGACGACAGCTGTGAGTGGGTCTTCTTTTGGGGCTTAAAGTTTTTGATGTATTATATTTAGATGTAGCTAATCATCTCTACCCTTTTGTAAAGTCAACTTTTCATAACTATAATACTGTAAGGTTGAGAGCCTTGGTGAGTTTTAAGTACTACTAAAATACAATCCTTACGAGGAAGCAAAGTTCACTGGGCTAAATGGAAATATAAATGGGTTCCTAGAATATCATCACAGATAATCTGTCCAGATAGTAAACTGAGCAGAAATTGGCAGAGACTTTTAATGGCCAAAGAAAATCAGGACTCTAATCTTACAGCTTAAAAAGTAAATATGTTCCATACAATCTCACTTGTTTTATCTGCAGGATTTAAAGGGGACAATCGCAAAAGATTGTTCCTGAAGCCCTTCAAGTTTTCTTTCTTTCTCACTATTTTGCTTTTGTTTGGTTGGTTTTATTTTTGAAATATAACAAGGCCCCAGGCAAAACTGCGATGGCAACATTCAATGTTATGGCTTTTAAGAAAATCGTTTTAAGTTTGTTTTTGTGATATTAATTTTAGTAAGATGCACTGATACCGACCTTTGAAACAGTGTCTTTAACAGATTCTTCTTCAACTTCCTTTTCGCTGCCGAGAGAAACCCAAGGTTTGCGAACAGGAGGTTTATAACCAGACTCTTGTAATGTTCCCTCTTTATTTTCATCATCWTCTTTTTCTTTTTCTTGCTCTTCTTCTGCTGCTGCTTCTGGAGGCTACGACATCAAACAGTGGAATCTATTACTTGTTCAAAAATTTGTAAGTAAAATGTGAGCACGAGTTAGAAGTTGGGGTTTCAATCTTAATTGAATTTCAATCTTAATGCACCAGCACCATTAATGCACCATTTTTGTTACAATGTAATAAATTTGGCCATACTCAGTTATACCCAAGGGCACAGGCTCCATTCAGCCATCTGTGCATTAGAAATTTCCAATACATATTACTTACTATTATATAAAGAAAAAATTATAGCCATTTCCTATATTAGGCTGTCCTGCCTTGGAGTTGCAATTTGCTTTGCCCTGATGCTGAGGAAATAACAGAGTTGCATTGAAAAACACCCGTAAACCTTCTTTTATGCTACATTGTAAAAGGGGGAATTACCTATATATATAAAGTTATTTAAAATTCAAAAACATGTATAAGTTGAAGCATATACACATACATATTATGAAAAATCTGTATACTATTATTTTGAGGTGCCCACTACATTACAATGTCATGTAGGTGCCCACTACATTACAATTGTATTTCTTGCTTGGATACCTGGGTGCTGAGGGCACCCAGGATAACTCTCTCTGCCTCCATTATGTTAAAAGTGCAACAGAGGGTTATAATGATCCCTCTGAATGAAATAAGAGTTCTGTTTTCCTTTAGAGGAAAAAAAATCTTATCTTGATAGATGTATTTTTTCATGGTTGGATTAACTTCAGAGAAATATTCTGGCATGCCAAGTACATTTGATGTTTATGAATCCAATCCCTATCCCAAACACCATATCTGAGGCAAGATTCTCAAAATTTAATTTAGATAGAATAATGCTGGAATGTTATTTGGAGTTCCTCACCTTGAGAAGGGTTTCCTTGGCTTCTTCAGTAGCAACAAGATAGAAGTTCTGTCCATACTGCTGTTCTACATCAAAAACTACCAGAAGTTCTTCTCCTGGATATTCCTAGTTCAAGTAATGGAAAATTGAAAGCAAGTAGCATCCAAAAACACAAGACCCTGTTCCTAACAAAGTTGTCACTAATGTTGTTGTGCGAAATGAGCATTTGTGGTCAATCTTGTGGTCTTCACTGGGAATTTCATGTGCTAATTTAGAACCATAAATAGACTCTATTTTGTAATAACAGAAAAGAAACTTTTTCACAGTTCTCAATAAGTAGGCCACAAATCATGGAAAGCCCAAATTTCTTGAYCACTGCCAGTTTGCGGAATTGAAACTAATAACAACATTTATTGTTCTACCTAGAGTTAGTAAAAAGGTGTGTGATGAGCCATGAGAAACCCTTGGAGCTGACAGTGGTCCACGACCTCTGGGTAGTACAACATTCATGTGCTTACCAAGGCTCAAACAAGAACAGACCTTAGAAATATGTACGCTCTGAGGGGAAAAAGTCTTGAAGTGAGAATGAAATACACTACGTACTAGGACAATCTTTTTAACAGGATGGAAATCCGAAACTGCTGCTCTTGCTTTCAGGTCCTCTATGATGTCCTCTTTTTTAATAAGTTTGAAACGGTTTTCTTCTGTGACATCTTCATCAACCCGGCAATTAAAGATTTCTTGGGTCTGTGTAGTGAAAACTAGGGGGAAGATTTCTGGGTGGCCTATGAAAGAAAGCAAAATTCCACGACAAACATTCAGAGTGTTATTTAAACATAAACTTGTAGCCTAATAATAGTATCTGAATATTGCAGGAATTTCCTATATGAATCCAAAAATAGTATCTGAATTATTGTGTGAGTTTATCTGAATGCCCTGGAATCTCTGGGATTTTCTTTTTTTTTTTTTTTTTTTTTTTTTTGGATGAGGGAAGGCAGGGAGTCCAAATTATACTAACATTTTCTAGTTTTATCATTTTTAAATCATGTTAAAGATGTTGCAATAAGGCCAAGTTCTAGGAGAACTTTACCCTTCTTTCATCTTTATCTTTCCAAACTGATAATAATATACTTTAATAATACTGGCTATCAAACTTTTGATAACAGGCAAAGAACAGGTGTTGACTTTTATGCCCATGAATTAAGTTGCTGCATTAACTGCTGTTAATGCTGAAGACGTGTTCATGAAGATGAGTACTGAGGCAGTGCTCATGTTGACAGAACTGTCATCTCCTAATTCTGTTCTTTCATCATGAGCAGGGACAGGGAAGATAAGCATGGTGTTTAACAAGATTTCTCAGGTTGGCAATCACAGATTCGAGCTCTATGTCTCACAGCTGTCAAAAAATACAAGTATTCTCCAGGAAAGACACTACACTTTTGTCTGAGAAGGATAGCAGATGTTCAAATTAAATGTGCTTTTTTTTTTTTTTTTTTTTTTTTGCTACCTCAGAAATGGAAAGGATTTAGGGATACATGTGGGATTTTTATTAGTTACTGAAATGGACTGTTTTTGTGGTAATAGCTGATGTTTTCTATCATTCTTCTTGGTTTCATTACATTTTCTTTGGTTACTAGATATATTTAATTTAGTATCTGAATTTGTAGCACCTGTGGCATTTCTTTTTCTTCTTTGGTATAATTTGAATTCAAGTAGATATATCCAAAATGATGGTATTGACCAGCTGGCTATGTATGTTTTGAGAATACATCTCTAACCTAAGCCATCTMGAACTGACAAAACAATAAATCCTTTTAATCTCTATCATCCAGGAAGTTAAATCTCTGCATAAGCCTATCACATAATCCATAGTGTTCGATGAATCTGACATTTATCCTTTAAACCCTTTCATTGCTGTTCCTCCACTGCACCTGCTCTGCCATAGTCATCCACTAAAATTAATGAAATATTGGCACTCGGGTACAACCTGCAGGATTCAAGGTATTGTTTACTTGGCACTCACTAGTTATTTGTAGCACACAGAAAATAGGTGTGCACTGCTTACTAGTATGTTTTCTTCTCAAGCTGCAGTCAATATTGCACCACTTTCTTTTTTGATGTCTCACAGATTTCCAGGATTACTGTGATTTACAGGATGCTGGATGCTTCCAAAAATCAGAATATCATCGAAATGACAGTTGGGAGAGACCTCTGAGGCCATCTGGTGCAACCTCGCTACAGGTAAGAGTAGCCCAAGCCAGCTCGGGTTTGTCTTCCAGAGTGCCCRGGTTGCCTTTCTGACATCCCATCCCTGTAGCTAATGAGTCCAAGACCTTCATCCTCCTTTAATTGATCAGTTTGGCTGTGAGACCACACTGGGGACAAGTGTTTGATCTAAGCTCATTTAAAGCACTACTTTAAGAAATTAGAGTAAAACTGAAAAATTAGGTTTTTTGATACATCAAAAATCCTAACCAAAGGTAATTGTTGTTTTTGAGGGCATTTGATATGCCTTGAAAATTATTTTTACTCAGATGTATACAGTTTTGTTCACAAAGGTTAATATTAAAAAAAAATCTCAAAGAGATGCAGTTTTCAATAGTAAGTGAAACAATACAAGCATGCATTAAAGCTAATACAATAGGGAGCACTAGGGAGAGGACAGAGTGGGACATGGAGTCTAAATGATCTCCACTGCTCAATTGTTGTAAATCCAATTTAAAAACAAAGTAATGATGAGAATTAGAATATGTGCATCTTACAGTCTAAAAGGTTCTATATTCTAACAAAAGGAGCCTTTTTTTTTCCTGTTTCTAACAATTATGGAACAATACAAATCTAACTTTATTTACCACTAGGTGGAGATAAAATTCTCCCTTAAAACCAATACTAATTATCTCCAGGATCATCATGAACATGATTTTGAAAGTAACACTTTTAWAATTTGAGAGATCACTTACTGTCCGTTCCATTAGTTGCAGTCTACCCATTTGGATGAACCTAATTGCAGAGAGCAGTTTTCACTCAGGCAAGARTGTTATGTGTTCTTTAAAAATGATGAGATTTGTATATTCCCACTTCACTACATTATTGCTGCAGCATTAAAGTTAATTAAGAAGATAACACTTTGAGCTGCCCCTGTAAACTGTATATAAATTTTACATTGACATAAATTATACATCATATATAAGGAAAAAATGTAATAATGAGGTAAAAAAGCCTAACCAAAGATGTGAAGAAACATTTTTAAAATGATGTTGAAGGTAGCACAATGTATTTCAATGCAAATAATGTCATATTTCTTCTCATAATTGGCCATGCTTAAAGAAAAACTGCATTTTCCTTTCTGATGATGGGTAAGAAGTGTTTGACTTCTTGTGACTTTCCAGTGAAATGTTATTTTGTACCACAAAGTTTAATGCTACGGAATCAATGTATATTGATATATGATTATAAAACAAATGATCTACATTTTCTCATGAGATTTAGTACTAGTTTGACAAAGATTAAATAAAAACTAAAAATGATAAAAGTATTTCACTTTTGTCTTTCAGTTGCTTAGCTATTACTAAATGCAAGCAAATTACATCGTATAATTCTGTTGTAATAAATCTTTATTTTCTCTCATTGCAGTTCCTCTACAAAACTATTACTCTAAACTGAAGTCATTGTAACACTTACCTATACTAGCCATAGATAGATTAATTTCTTCATCTTTTTTATCTGAAATATAAGAGCATGTTGTTAAATCAGTAATTTTTCTCCCTAACAAATTAACCATCAATACACTATCCTTTCCTTGTCAGGACAGTGTCTGAAACACTTAATACAGATTTAAAATTAATCTGTGAAGAAGAAAAAAAAATCTATCCAATTCAAATTTTAACACGATGAAAGAGTGAACTCTTGTAAAATAAAGTGTGTATGTTAAGGTTGTCCTAAGATTTCTCTAAAACTACAGAGTTTTCAAACTAATGTTTGTTGTGAGCAGATGCTCCACAGGGGAAAGCTCTCCTTGGGTGGTGTGCACTGCAGTTTCTGGGCTTTGGAAAGTGCAGTGACTGTTACCTGATAGCGGCTGCCGGGGGCACGCAGCATGCAAAACATGTCATGTAGAGAGGTGATAAATGGACAAGGCTCCCTAACACACGGTAGCAGAGCTGGCAGTCATGCAGAAAGCAGCAGATGTGACTCCTTTTTTAAATGGGCAGCCTTGCTTGGAATGGCCGGGGCTGCTCGAGCCCCTGAGAGAGGGTCTGCGAACTCCACAGCAAGGCAGGAGAGGACCCTGAGGTGCAGGGTATTCTCTGCAGTGCAACAGTTATTAATCACCTGGAAGGGAGATTAATTATGCACCACCATACATACCGCTCTGTTTTTGTTTTCCTTTGGAGGATTCCTTAGCTTTGTTGGCACCTTTCTGTTTCTTTGCTGAGCCTTTTGGACTTTTTAAGGGGGACTTGCCAGATACGAGATTTTTGGACATTTTTCCTGACTTCTTTCTAGAAAGATATATATCAATGAGTTCTACACATACAATATAATGCACTTCACATGCTCACAGTTTTCTGCCCACAGTTGTAGTTTTTCATTAAGACAGTATTTTAATCTAAAGCCAGAGTTATGCTGCAGAATTTTAATTCCCAAACTTACTTTAGATAATATATGTAACACTTGGTAACACTCCTTCTGCCCTAGGTGATTAAGTATGAAACTGATTATTGAAAACAGTGAACTTTTTAAATAGGTCAGGTTTTACTCGCAAAGAAATCTAGGAACTTCAGCTACCGTGTAAAGAGCACAGGTGAAAGTTCTTCAGCTGTAAATATTTGTCTGAAATCCCRTAAGTGTAACTCACTACATAGCTGCACAAAGCATTTTGTGCTTTCTTATTTCTGTTTTATATGTCAGCCTAGCTCTGTGGAGGGCAAATTTGGAGAGAAACTGCAGGTTTAATCACAGCCAACAACCACACAGCTGGAGACTATCCTGCCTGGAAGGCCACCTTGCTTCACCTGCTCTTCTCCTTTCCAGTATCTGGAACAGAGACGGGATCAGCAAGCAAGCAAGCAAGCAAGCTAGCTCGCTCCCTGACTTGTTCCGTTGCAAAGAATGAAGCAGAATGCAGCCTGCCAGCTGTACACACCACAAAACACATCTCCAGCACCATCATGTGGAAGATAACCACACAGCATCCAGTAAGATAACTAAATGCTAATGGTCCAAATTTTGTTACGGTGAGTGCTGAAAATTGTTTGATATTATTAGAGTGTAACTAGATGCACTAATTAGGTCATAAACAATGAGGTTCTTAGAAATTTTAGAAATTAGTGGGAGGCCAGTATGAACCATCTCATAAATTACAGTTGCATTTTTACTTTACCATTTCCTTATTGCATACTGGAAAACGAACTTGGAAATTTTGAGTTTTTACTGAGTAATATAAACCCAAAGTCACATGCATAGAGGAAGCATTGAAAGGCCTGAGATAAATCACATGGCTATTTTTAGTAGAATAACAACRGACAAGTAAAAATATCCTTTTWTTTTTTTTTTCTCGGACTGGCTTAAATATTTTACCTATAAAAACTTARAATTTCTCAATTAAAAAAAAAAAGGTTTCCAAGCAAGTTGATTTACAGAAATAACCAAGTGTAGAGGAATACAGAGGAACCTACAGCAGTATCCAGATATAGGAGTGCTGATGAAGGCAGTGGGGGACTGTGGGTGGGTGGATGTGCATGCATATATTAATATATATAAAAAAAAAAAGTCCCCTTTTAAGCAGTGTAAGCTCATACAATAATCAGTAAGGGCTGTTTGTAGCGCTATCTATGAGCACAAAACCTCCCCAACTGGAAAACAGATATATTTGGACCAGTTAGAAAAGTGCTAGTTGGTTATCTTCTTCTACAATATCCCAAATAACCTATTGGATCTGCTCATTTGTCATCTTGTGGGCACATGATGGTCAGTGGTTGGGAAACGATTAAGGCCGCCAAGGAAAGCAAGGGCACAACTTCCAGAAAGAGGGGTTTCTCAGCAGAACACTGCCAAGAAACACAAGATCTAAAAGACTTTCTAAACAGCAATCTTGTGCATCCTACCTTCTTCAGAAAAATAAATGAATACAGAAATCCTCAATGATTCCTAATGTTTAAGATGAAAGCCAGTGTTCCAGAAGTTACCTCTAACTGCAGCTCTTCTTCACTCCCTGTTTTTACACACAGTACCAAATCATATCAGGGAAAAAACATAGAAAGTGAAGCTCCTAGATAAGAGGGCAGTCTGAAAATGTGGCTGTTAGTGAATTATCTCAGGTCACCGAGCCCTTGGCAGAACAAGAGCTAACGGAACGAAGCGGTCGTCGCTCCTCATCGCGAGCAGTGCTCCCAACCTTGCCGAGCTCCTGGCCATGCCACGGAGCCTGCAGTGGGAGCGTCTGTCATTGCTGTCCTGTGTCCTACCAGCTGGGGACAGCTGGAGACAGACCCCAGCGCCTGATGGCAGCCACAGAGCAAGTGCAAGCAAGAGCCAAGCGCTAGCGGCCACCTCCTGCTCAAGAGCTCCTCGTGCCACCGTGCCAGGCACCGGCACTGCCCCCCTCACTAGGTGCTCTTTAAGTTCAAAGAGAATATTAATTACACACACTGTTATGAGGTACCTTTCCTTAAGCATTTAGACTGTGATCAGCGAGACAACAATCAGAAAACAACCTGTTTCTTTTGCAGATTTCATGGAACATGAAGTCTCAGGCTAAATTTTAAGGGAAATTTTTTCAGCTATGGCTTGCTCCTGTCTTCAGGGATATTTCTACTTGGTTTATTTAGAAAGTATTCTAATATGCATTTCAAGTTATAAACATGCGAATGTGTTTTTCCTTTCCATTAATACTTTCATAAATTCAGGATTCTCTGATTGACAAATCAGGTTGAAAACAGCAATTAAATTAGCAGAATTAAAAGTGCAAAAATTCAAAAAGCCCTTAAAAAMTGCCATATGCATTGCTTTTTGTTTTGCATGTGAAAATAGGTAATGCATTGCATTTATTTTTTTCAATATACGTTGAATCTAATTTTTCAGCATATTTACACCAGAACACACTGTGACATTCATTAACTGGTAAAGCCCAAGAAGATCTGCAAATGTTTGAAAACTTTGTTTGACATTTTGTAGCTTAATTCATTTCAGAGATGGACCTTTGGCTCTAGGGAAAAGTGAACATCAGAGTGTTCTCCTAATCATTTAATGGACTGAAAAATTTACATTAGCTATAAAACAAATCCACGAAGTTGCTAGGTGCAACAGAAGGAGAGAGTTAATTAGTTAACAGTAATGCAAAAGAAGCTGTCTGGACCGAGGAAGCAGAATGAGTCATTAGTTGCCTAACCAAACTATTTAATGTTAACTTTGTGTGCCTTACTAATTTAGGACTGTAATTTGCTACAATTTAGAAAGACTAAAAAATTGAGTGTACTTCCATTTAATATAGACAGCTACACAAACAGCTACAAGCAAATAATCAAAAACACACTTTGCTTTTTTTGGTTGCGTCGCTATCAAAAATCACCTTTATGTCCGTAAACATTTAGGTGCTCTTGTTAAAAACATCTCCTTGAAAATGACCAAATCTGTAGATTCACTTTCCCATATCATACTTTGCTCTACGCAGAGAACAGATACTACAGACACCTCAAGTTTGTATCTTTAATAATGCTCATACGTTCTTGGATGCAGCTTCATTTTACAAGCTGAAGGGAGAAAAGGTAGAATTTTGACAACTGACACATATTTGGTGTATGACTAGTTCAATTTGAATATACCTGATTTCGYACTTACAAGTTTTCATGAAATCAGGGCTGAATAAACTGCCTGCAGAGTTTSTTATTTGGAAACAAGCAAACAAAGAACAAAATAGAGATAGTTACAGACTCTGGTAAAAATACAGATTGGGGGGAAATTGGTTTGGAATTATCAAGAGAGGCAGAGGGAAGAAAGTTATTTCCTTATAACACTGTATATTGATATATTCTGCTTTTCTCCTTTCTTCCCTTCAAAAAGAACCTAACAGAACTGGAAAAGTACCAAGGAAAAGGACMATGTTGGCGATCAAGCAGATGAAACACCTTTTGTGTTAGGAACGACTGAATCAACTAGGGTGAGTTGTGTGTGTTTGTTTAGCCTGGGCCAGACATGGTGAAATCAGTGAAATCACGAGAGGGATGGGGCACAAGGGCAGGGAATGACTTTGGCSACAGCAGCCCTGGCTGGCAGCGCACTGCGGCGCTGCCTGCGCCCACAAGGCAGGCRGGAGCAGAGCCGAGGGCCCTTGCTGTGGTCTGCAGCTGCACGATTTAGTAGAAGGGAGAGAAAACAGAAATCAACCGAGGGCTTCTATAAGCAGCCAGGATACGCCTGGCGAGGCAAGGACGGGGCCGTGGRGCGGCGTTGGAGGCTCGCCGGGCGGGAGAGCCGCGGCCGGGCCCCGCTGCGGCCTTGCCGGCCTCACGTCCCCGCAGGGTCGCGCCGCGGCGCCCGCCATTCCCGGCCCCGCGAGCCGCCCTACCTGCCCCGCGTCGCCCGCAGGCGGCCGTTGCTAGGGCGACGGGAGGGGTCAGGATTGGCATTACCGACAGGCAATCAGCGCTCTGCTTTTCTGGCCCGCCCCCTCCGCGGGAAGCGACTATTGGTTCTTTGTACGTGGGGGAGGGTTGCCTAGAAAACTACACTTCCCAGCGCGCCTTGCGTGATGCCGGCGGTGCCGGACGGGGCGCGCTGAGAGCGGGGCATGGTGGGGGCTGTAGGCGGCCGCGCCACGGGCGGAGGAATGGCGGCGCCCCGGCCCGGGAGCGGGGCGGCTGAGGCCAGCCCGCCTCGCGCTCCCCGCGGCGTCTGGTGGCGTCGGCCCTCGGTGGCCTCCGCCGCGTGCGGCCGCGCGGGTCCAGGCGAGTGTTTTGCTGCCAAAGCTGGCGGCTGCCGCGCTGCCCGCCCTCCGAGGCGCGTCGCGTTTCCGCGCCCAGCGGTGTTATTAGACATCCGTCACGTTTCAGACGCCTGCTCAAGGGCGGTCAGTTTGCCCTGTTTGGTTGCAAAGCTCCCAGGACTGGCGTTCCCTTCTTTCCGTGCGGGCAGAGCCGCAGCCGCGGTGCCTCTTTCCCCTCCATGGGGATCCTCGCGATGGCCCCGCACCCTCCCCAGGCAGCTCCTGCACTTTTTGTCTGAAAATCCCACCACCCTCCGTTTTTTCCCTTCTCCGCGTTTTCCCTTCCCGCAGCAGCCCCTGCTGACCCGGCTGCCTGTGCRCTGGGTTGGCCGGGCACTGTTGTGTCCCTGGCGCCGTCCCAGCAGCTCCGGGGATCCCTGTGCGGAGCAGCGGGCCGAGGCTGGTACGGCTTCTTTGAGCTCCAGGTAATGACTTTAATAGCTTAAATATACGTGACGATGATCCCCGTGCCTCCCTACCTCAGCGCGAGCCRTTCCCCTTCTCTCGCTGCTGGCTGCCCTTCATAGTTACCGTTTTGTGACCCGTAACGGGGGGTTATTAAAGGTTGGAAATAGTTTTAACAAATCAACTCCCCCTCCAGCCCTTGCCTATGGAGAAGCCTAAATTAACCTGGAAATAGCATTGCAGGGGTATAAAAGGTATGTAYAGCATAGAGCAATATGTGCTATGTGTGACTGGAGAGACAGGTAAAACAKAATTATGCAGGTATGTATCTCTCTCTCTCTATGTATTTATCTACATGCAGGGACAGTGTGTAGGAAGGGGGTGCCCAGCCCGCAGCGTGCGCGGGCCTGGCRGCACCGCTGCTCCCCAGGACGCTCTCTTGGAGGACAGGGGGGCCCCGGGGCACCAGGCCAGCCCCGGGGGCTCTGTGTCCCAGGCTGCTCCCCAGCCGTGTCCTGCTCAGGTGTGTTGGGTGCGCGTGGGGCAGCTCCTGCCTGGGGAACAGGGCCCCCATCACCGGCTTCCCAGCCTTCAGGGTCCCCTATGGATCAAACTGGCACCTTCTCCCTGCAAGCCAGCCTTGTTGTTGGGTGTCGGCAGAAGCCGGGTCTGACATGCAGGGCGCAGGCACTGCTCGCAAYTCGAGGCTGCGGGAGGCAGCTGGGCAAGCCCACAGGAACCCCCCTTTTTCCCACTGTTGTTGGCGGCCTGGGAGCTGCACAGGCTGCAGGACAAGAGCGCCTTTCTCAGAAGAGAGRGTGGAGGGAGGGAGCAGCGTTTGTGCTGTGGGAAGGCGCCTGCCTCCCTCAGATACTGCGATATCATCTTAGGTTGGGAGTCCCTGCATGAAGCTTTTGTGTAAGTGCTGCCTAAYGAGAAAATACTTGCTGTGTTTCAGGTTTATCTGTCTGAAGCTGATACCACGAGATCAAGTCTACGTATGTATTTTAAATCAGTCGTTACACTGACAGGACTATTGCAATGTCATGGGAGAATGGAGAAGTCTGTGTAAATGATTGATCAGCTGTAATAAAATAGACTCAAAAGCTTTGAATTGTAGGAAGTGGAAGCTTCATAAGGAAGGATCTGAAGTGTTTTGTCCTTTTTTAACCTGTATATGGGCACATTCTTACCATTGAATTGCTGATACAAAACACATTTCTTGACATATTTAACACCTGGGGAGATTAAAGGTCTCTAATAGCACTTGAAAACAGCCTTGTGTTCTGCTGCATGGAGTGACAGCCCTCAGGGAGAGTGGATGCAAGTTATGCATTTTTTTAATTTATCCTTAATGATTTCTGAGTCATATGTGCATATATAGTTAAGAAATTTCACTCATGCAACTTAAAAATTAATTTGTCTAATGTGATATGTCTTTCAATTTATTCATTACTCAGGCTGTCTTCTCTGTTTCCAGCATCAATAATCTTTTCTTTGAAATAATTATTCTTGACTTATAAAGCATTTGTAAAATGGCTGGGAGTAAGTGAAGTTAATAACTGTCTAAAAATCCTGAATTCTATGGAGAGTAATATCTCAAACTGTGTTTATGAAATTGTCATAATCTTTTCCTTCATACTCACCTCAAATAGCAACCTCTTCTAATCATGACACTTTCAAACAATTACCTTCTGGTCTTCATTATCTGGTTCGTTGTCRTTGCTTTGCATTCAATCTTGTAGACTTTATGGCTGTATCAATAGACATATTCTTGTTATCTGAAAGTTAATAAGCTCAGACAATTTGTCTGATTTGCAGTTTGACATTCTAGATCTCCTCTGTCAAGAGCTGTCAATACTAATATCTAAGAAAAATGCTGTTTGTCTTTAAAATTACATCTTTTTCTAGTGTTGCATAGAAGACTTGTAGATGTTGGGGTAAACTCCACAGAAACCATGCAAGTAGATAARTTTCCATAAGAGTCATCACTAATAAGAGACTTTGGGTGCTTTTCTAGACACAAAAGGAAATGAGTCATCATGTCTTGCAAATATAATTTTGATGCTGGGAAGTGAGAGAAGAGACTTTCAGAAGTGAGTCTGTAATTCCAAAGGGACAGGAATTCCAATATTAAATAAATGGCCTGACATTCTAACTGTAAATAGAATGGATAATCAAAACTTAGCCTGTATTGATAAGGACTCTACAGAACATGTGTAATATTATGTCAGGTCTTGTTTTTTAGTTCAGTATAACATGTAAGTGCCTCTTATAGAAGATAAATATCTCTGGAGTCTAGATGTCAGGAGGGCTGATCTGATGTTGTTATATTAGTGCTTCCATTTTTTTTCCAACTGACATGGACTCTTTGTTTCAGAAATGGAAAATCCTGAAGTGGCTGTGAGCAGGTGCAGTGCTCATGATGATGAAAGTCTTTGCAGCTACAGACGACACCCATCGGTTTCACAGGAGCTGCTTATGGAAGACCAGCTTAGGAGGAAATTAAAATTCTTCTTCATGAACCCATGTGAAAAATTCTGGGCCCGCGGCAGGAAACCTTGGAAACTTGGAATTCAGCTACTCAAAATAGCAATGGTGACTATTCAGGTGAGTAACTCTGGAAGCAATTTTTAACAGCTACAAAGCTTAGCCTGTTACAGAGTTCATCAGTTACTCTCAAAGCATCCTGAGGGAGAGATATTTCTTTTTCTGAGTTGTCCCTAATTTTCCTTTTCTACACCGGAGTTAAGATATCGCAGTGGGATCTGGTTCTCTCTCCTGCTCTGCCCTTTTGGCTGAGGAATATTGAGATTCCCCAAGGCAAATCATTTTAATGTCATGCTGAATGAACAAATCATGTGTAGATCATGTCTAGCCTGGATTTGATGTGGTATTCTTTTCTTTTTAAAAGATGAGTCTTTGGCCATGCTGCCAGGTAAATAGGTTAAAGAAATATTCTTGAAACTGAATGTTTCCTTGAAGTCTTTCGACCTGTTGTGAAATGTAGCATGCATGTAAGTGCTGTGTCTATCAGTGAGATGAAAGAGTGGCTGCTTTTAGGACAGGATCTTTGTTTTAATCCAGAAGTCATCTGTCTTCAAACAGGAAATTTAAATGTCTTTTTTTCAGCTGGTGGTTTTTGGACTGAGCAATCAAATGGTGGTTGCTTTCAAGGAAGAGAACACTGTGGCATTCAAACATCTCTTCTTGAAAGGATACATGGATAGAATGGATGATACCTATGCTGTATACACACAAGCAGATGTTTATGACCAGATTTTCTTTGCAATAAACCAGGTAAGGGTTGTTGCTACAATGTAAATAATTTAAATGCTCTTTAGTATGCATGCTATTTATCCCTGAACCTTCTATTCTTTCCTCTTGAGGAGGTCAATTAAACTTAAGTATTTATTAAAGTTCTATGGAAGTAAATACAAAAAATTCTGTACATCGGTTCTGCATTTCACAGATACAGGTAACAGTRCTGCCTTGCTTCAGGGACAGAGAGGCAAAGATTTAATACAAGGATTTGGATATTTGAAGAGCTTACATACACACAGACCATGGTGATACAGCAGAATAAGATATTTCTGTGTTCAGCAGTTTACTTTCTGTCAGTTTACTTTCTGTCAGACCTAGGGAACATAGAAGTGGAAAGAAATATSTACGAGATAAAAATTCTTAAAGTAATTTGGCAGGAGATGCATGCGACTGTTTTATTTTTTGTATTAAATAATACAGATTTTATGATTTGGAGAATATCGATCTTCCAGCTAGAATAAAGCCATTTCCGAAAAGAACTGATGGATGCATTTTAACAAATGGATACATTTGTTAAAAAAAAAAAAAATCAGCGTACCTGTTATTTCCAGAACATTAGACATAATGATGACATCCTTAAAGCAGATCAGTATATTATTTTGCACTAAATTAAATCCTTTTATTGGAACCAGCATGCTTTSCAAACAGTGAATTAGGTTACCTAGTAAGGATTGTAAACAGAAAAAAATATAGTAAGCAAATAGTGTTTTAGATTTTAATCCTGCATTTCTTGCCTTTGCCACGTACCTTTTTTGAGGTATTTGAAGACTCAGCTATAGCGTGGTGTAGCACAGGYTTTTTAAATTCTTTAGGTGAACTTCAAAATAATAAGATGGGTCAAAGCACAGATCCAATTACTTCTGGCTTTTTCAGAATCCAGCATTTCTGATGTGTCTGACTTGCCTTGTTCTGAATTTGAGTATTTACAGCTGCCCAACATCTCCATTGGAAATCATGCTTATGAAAAGAGAGGAGCAGAAGAGACTGCTCTGGCCRTGTGTCAGCAGTTCTACAAGCGAGGAACCATCTGTCCTGGAAATGACACCTTTGATATCGATCCGGAGATTGTGACTGGTGATTAATCTCATCTATTATATTGGTTCTTGCGAAGGAGGGACCTTATAATTATGATGAATCCTTAACAAATATCTAGTATTCACAGACCATCAAATAGTCTGTATTAAATTTAATACCAACTCAATCTGATAGAAAACTGTATAACCGTATAACTGAAAACTGTATAACTAACCTCCTTACTTCCAACAAAAGAGTAGTTTATGCCTATTCCTACAAAGAAAAAGTGATGGGCCATTGGTACCTGTGGTTGTCTAATGCAAGTATTTCAGGCTAATTTATCAAATATTCCTTGTAAAGCAGTGTTTAAACACTTCATGCATGAGAAATACCTTGTCCCATGTTTGTGGGAACAAATGTTTTTGTAAACTACTCTCCAAAACAGCTCATCRCTAAGCATGCTACCTTGGCTCTTACAGCCTAGAGAACAAGAAAGGCAGATCGTGGTTAAAAAGCTTGTGGTAGGTAACCTGTGTGTAATTATCTGTTGCAGACTGCTTGTACATCGAGCCAATGTTGCCTCTAGGCAACGGAACCGTGGGGAAGCACAATTTGAATTTCACTCTGGATTTCCACAGGTGAGGAGGAATAGCTACTTCCTATATTGACATATTCCAGCACTTTCCCCTGTGAAAACCTAATGGGAAACTGTATTGCAGACTGGTGACAGTGCAGCTCATGTTCAATCTGAAGGCAATCAACCTGCAGACTGTTCGCCACCATGAACTCCCTGACTGTTACGATTTCACCCTGACAGTGCGTAGAAGTCTACCCATTTCTTTCTGTTCAAAATGGGAACTATGCTTGCTGGCTTAGTCAATGCAGTGGGTTGGGGCTTTTTTATTATTTAGGGAGGTTGGACATCATGGTTCCCAGTGGTATCTGGATTATTTTCTCAGGACTTAGTATCCCGTGAGTAATGGTCACTCCTTAAGTTTGGCTTGCAGCCTTGTGTGTTTTAATTTGTTTGAAGTATCATAAAAGTCTCCTCTTCAGAAAGATGCTCCTGTGAATAGTTGTTTTCAGATCATGGAGGAATGAGGCTGCAATTAAAAAAAAAAAGTCAAAATGTCACTTGCATTTCGATATCTAGTTGACCAAACAATTTGTAGCAAWTTGCCAATTTGTGGCAATTCTTTGGTCTACAATCTTACATCTCTTGTTTTAAAGGCGTTTATTTGAATAAACTGGAAGTACTTTAAGCTTACATACATTTTGTAACTTCTCCCCTAAGAGTATTATTCTGAATCATTATGCAAAATTAGCAATGCAGTATTCTATATATATAGTTGATTTAACTGGAAGAAGACATGCACTTTTAAATTAATGTCTTTTGTTGATACAGATAGTGTTTGATAATAAAGCACACAGTGGAAGAATTAAAATACGTCTAGACAACGACATAGCAATCAGGGAATGCAAAGACTGGCATGTTTCTGGATCAAGTAAGTGATATAAGTGCCTTCAAATTTTCATACACTAGCACAATGTTTGTTAACCTTTTTCTTCACTGAAAGATGAGGTGCTATTGCTGTATGTGRTCTATTGGATACATTCTAAATCTCATTTTCTAAAGAGTTGTTGTTTTGCTCTTGAACTTTTGATTTGAAATCTTGGGAATCCAGCCATACCATTACTTTCACTAGCTGTTCTCAAAGCTGGTAGCACTGTCAAATATTCATTGTCAAATGAATATTTTTCCTGCAAATCACTGTTTATTCTTCTAGTTTTAGCTTCTAATTTTATGCTCCTCATGTATTTAGGTAGGGCTGTGAATCATTGTTCTGGTGCCAAGGGGATAATGGTAGAAAGTTGAAACTAATTCACTCTTACTTCAGGACTTACCACAAAGCAAAGTAAGGAAAGAAAAAATAAGGATGGCTACAAACACATAGGATTGCTCCTTTAATTTTTTTAGGTCATGTAGCTGAGGGTAACTGAGATGCACAGTTACATATGGTTAGATATCTTGCAATAGGTTACTAAGAAAAGAGCATCCTTTGTTAGCAGCTCTTGGATCTGGTCAAAGCTCATATGAGATCTTTTTGATTAGCAAAAGTAATCTCTTTGGTAGCAGTTTTTCAGGAGTCTAAATCCCACTTGCTGATCCTTACTTTTTGTTTTCTTTCTTAGTAAGCAACAGGATAAATAAAATCTGTTTTTCTACTTTGCTTTGTTATCATTAGGAGATTTCCCCACAAAGAGTTTGTAGTAAAAAAGGAGACTTCTTTGAAATGATACACATTGCAATTAATGGTGAGAACTTAATGACATGCATTACAGAGGACGAAACAGACCATTTATACAAGTATATATTCCACTAACTGTCCTCGTTGAGAAGCACTATTATATACCATGTTATGAATGCACACTAGGCAGCATGTYATCTAACAGCCTGCTTGTGCAGCAAGACAATGTGGTTTTGATAGGAGGCTTTTGTGATGCTTATTTGATATCTATGTAGAATGCCCAGCATCCAGCTCTGCTACAGTTCTCCAAATCATCATTTGGATGAAAAATAGATAGGCAATAATTGCAAATGGATATTACCAATTTGTGTTCATTTGGTTTTTAACTGCAAAACCAAATTGAATGACAATATATACGTGTCTGTCACTTTGGTAAAAGCAAGAAGTAGGTGGGCTCTTTCTTGGAAAATGGTAGGTTTCTGTGAAGTCAATTAGAATTTTAGCATTTTAGTTTTGGAGAATTGCTGCCTGTTCTTGCAATTTTAGCATTAATTTGTTACCTTTTTTTTCTTTAAACATAATCCCACTTTTAGCATTGAAACTCTAATCTTTCTTATTCTATCTCCATCTAGTTTCAGTTGTATGATAGGTGTAACAAAAAGTGAGACATCCTGTGGTAATCTTGGTGCAAAACTTGACCTTAATTGATCAAGAATGTGACTTTAAACATCTTCATTTTTGTCCTTGCAGTACAGAAGAATACTCATTACATGATGATCTTTGATGGTTTTGTTATACTGACTTGCCTGGCTTCATTGATCCTTTGCACACGATCAGTGGTTAAAGGAATTCATCTCCAAAGGGTGGGTGACTTTTTCTGCAGAAAGTCTCTGTGTCTTCTATTAGCCTGATTAACTTCTTCCTTGCCTTCTTCCCCCTAGGAATTTGTAAACTTCTTCCTACATTATTACAAGAAAGAAGTATCTTTCAGTGATCAAATGGAATTTGTCAATGGATGGTACATCCTGATTATAGTTAGTGATGTCTTAACTATAGTTGGATCCACTTTAAAGATGGAGATACAAGCCAAGGTAAGATATTTACATTTTTAGGCAGAAGCAAAACTGTTCATCTTAGTCCCTGCTGGGTTTAAATCTCTCAGGGGACTCTAGGCTGGCTATACTTGATTCTGACTGATACGAAATTGTAAAACTCCATTTTCTCTTTTGGAACTAACATTCAGATGTGTTGCTCGTTCTTCTGACTCCAGAAAATAAAATTAGCTCTCTGAAAGTTCAGGAGTTCCCTTCCCTTCCCCATCCTTGCTAATTTGATTAGGAACATTTATCCTTGCTAATTGGATTTTTTTCTGTTTATGTATTTTGTTTGTTTAAACATTTAATTTTCGGTTTCACATTTAACAAGTATTTAACTGTCATAGAAAATCTCTCCTTAGACATTACTTTGCTGCTTTCCCAGCCCAGGTTTCCAATGTGTACATAAAAATAAGCCACAGCCTGGCTCTAGGCCCTCCATTTCTAATGTAAATTTGTTTCTCTCCATTAACATGCTACATACAGCCAGAATTAGTGAACAAAAAATACTACAATGTGCTGTCCTCAGGCACACTAACATTCAGGCAGTTGTTCTTCACTAAATGCAAATCAGACTTTGAATTGTGGCATTGCAACACAACAGACTTTGGACTAGAGTGATGAAAGGCTAATTCTGAAATCCTTCTGGTGACAGCTTGACCATCACAGATGCCCTGCACAAATTGCCCCTTCTTAGCTTAGGAGCTATAAACTCAATTCTGAAGAATAAAAAGGAGCTAAGAGGAAGTTAGCTGAGATAAGAAATAACTCTATCCTGCTTTGGGATAATGCAAAGATGGGAACAGGTCTGCAGTAAGATCTTGCAAGGAGTGACTTATCTTGCACCTTGATGGGGCTTTTGATCTCTATGTATTGCCTCAAACTAGCTTTTAATGGGGGAGATTTCCAAGGAAGACAATTTCTTAGTAGATCTGTGTAGGAATGAGAAACATGTCAGTTGTTGTAATACTTGATTTATTCATTTTATTTTTTTTTTAGAGTCTGACAAGTTATGATGTCTGTAGCATACTCCTAGGAACATCCACTATGCTTGTATGGCTTGGAGTGATTCGCTACCTAGGTTTCTTTCAGAAGTACAATGTAAGGATCTCCTGGGATCTTCGTGCTGGTGGTATTTATTTTGTTTGTTGTTATCAGACAACTGGAAAAAATGCCTGGTTAAATTTTAACTGCTCATTTTGATTTCTGCAGCTTCTCATTCTAACCCTGCGAGCAGCACTACCTAATGTGATGAGGTTCTGCTGTTGTGCTGCTATGATCTATCTGGGCTACTGCTTCTGTGGATGGATTGTGCTGGGACCTTACCATGTGAAGGTAACAAGGCCTGACGACTTGAATGAAAAGGGCAACTCAAATAATCAAATAGATTCCAGATAAATGCTGCTGCTGCCTTCTAGGTTTCAGTGACAAGGGCCTTAATATAAACTTAGTGCATCTGCACCATGATGCTGGTCTGTTGGAGAAGTCAGACTTTCATGACTCAGTCACACTTTAGTTACAAAAGCTCTGAGTCAGAAGTGGAAGATGCTGTGACTCTCAATCACATGTTGGGAGTCCTATGCGATATTTTGAAAAACAAATTTCATTTTGCAGAACACCAGTAGTAGACTAAGATTTTATCCTTGTCCATTCTGAAAATGAAATTGGCTTGTTCACCCTATCAGGAGCCTACAGATGAATGAATTGAGTATGTTTAGGGGCTTGACCACCTTTGTGCATTCCCTAGATGCTTCCAGTGTTAGCACTGCACTTTGTTGTACTCTRGAGATGCAAAGGCTAAAATCCAAGGCAGCCAGTTGGCGCCTGTGTGTCTTATTCATGTTATGTAGAGTCTCTGAATTCAAATAAAGTGGCCACCAATACTGATATCTTCTTTTCCTCCTCTCTAGTTCCGTTCTCTGAATGTGGTTTCTGAATGCCTTTTTTCATTGATAAACGGAGATGACATGTTTGCCACCTTTGCAAAGATGCAGCAGAAAAGCTACTTGGTTTGGTTATTCAGTAGGATCTACCTCTACTCCTTCATCAGTCTGTTCATCTATATGGTGCTAAGTCTCTTCATTGCACTCATTACAGATACATATGAAACCATCAAGGTAAGCATGAACTCTTTAGATAGGTTAAAAGTGCAAGATTGGTGTTATTGAGATTCATCTCGCTTAATTTTTGACTAGCTACATGTGCCAATTTAAAGAATAAACATAATGGCTACTCTGAGGGTATAGAGCAGTGACAAGCAGAGATGTTTCATCCTTCCCCAATTCAGCTTTMTTATCAGTCTGATTTCAGTAGAAACTCAATATCTACTTAAAAGCAGTGATTTCATATTCAAGTGTTTGAATCTTCTAAGTCCCGACTGGAATTGGATGTGGGTTATTCTATACTTAGGCTTCTTAAAACATGAAATGATTTTTGTTTTTTTAGCACTACCAGCAAGATGGCTTTCCAGAGACAGAACTTCAGATGTTCATATCACAGTGCAAAGACTTACCAAACTCTGGCAAGTACAGGTTAGAAGAGGAGAGTTCTGTATCCCTCTTTTGTTGCTGTAATGGTAGGTACCTGAGATAAAATTACACATTTATATATATATATATATATATCTCCAAAGCACCACTTACTGTCCATAGTCAAATGTTTATGAAGAATCTTTAAATTTCGGGTTGTGGGAAGGGAAACAAAGAAACAAAGTGTTTCTAGTGCTGTAGAATAGAGCAATGAAACACTTTATTGAAACATGTCCAGCCAGTAAACTTTTTGGTGTAGGTAAGGGGAATCCTTACCTTGGGAATTACTTGGGGGTAAGGGGAATCCTTACCTTGGGAATTACTTCTGCTTGGAAAGCTATTACTGCTGCTTGGAAAGCAGCATCTGAACTCCCTTATGGAGAGCTTCATGTACTTAAGTTCTGAAGTTTTCCTTCGGGAATACTGAATAGCAGTTGTGTATGCACGCATATTAATTTTATAAACTGCTTTTATCTGAAAATAGTGTAATTCTTTCTCCAGAAGATAAATCATAGGCAGACTTTGCAGTTACCTGTAAATACTGAACACTGCTTCTTTAGCTCAGTAGTCTGCACTTCTGGCTTTGGAAGAAAAGATATGTAGGAATAAATAAGGGTTTTAAGTGGGAAAAGTATGGATGTTGCATTATGGATTATGTGGCTTCTGACTGAATAGTCACATGGTCTTACAGTACAGCAAAGGCTTCTCTTAAACTCTGTAGATACTCAAAAATGATTTATGGTGGTCTCTTGCACCTTTCATACAAGTATATGTCAAATGAATAATTAAGTAGTTGATGTCTATAGCTGACTTTTCTCCTCCTTTGCTGTACAGGTCCCAATGAAGGTATCTAATGGATTGTGGGAGTGTATTTTGCAGCCTGTAAAGCAGCACCCATTTTAAAAATTGGATAGTGGTCTGGATGGAAAATCTTATACCTTAAGCCTAAATTTTTCTCCAAAAATAGTGCAAGTAGAAGAAGCTTGGGAAAAACATAAGAATCTTGAAGAAGTGAGAGAGCTGAATGAGAAATTCAGGTTTGAAGGGTTTTTTTAAAGTTCTTTTTCCTACTTGCTTCTTAGTGAAATTACAGTAGAATGCAAAGGGCACTAAAAAGCTGTGTTCTTGGCTAGATTCTACAAGTAGACTAGAAATGCAGTAAGTACCTTTCAGCTATACATAGAAATAATAYTGGACAACTGCAACTTTGACTACCAGACTAGCCCTCCGTACTGCAGGCACTGTCCATCTATATGACTGACTACTCCATGCTCCCAGGCTTTTGTTTTTCCAGCTGTAGTAAAAATAACCAAAATTATGAAATTATAACTTGCTTCTCGTACAGTGAATTGATTCAAATATTGCTCAGGATGTAAAAATAAATATTTATATAAATGTAAGTTATGCCATTTGACATAACTGGCAGTCTCTCCTCAGGGAGACGAGGCATATGGCAGCCCAAAACTAAGTTTGAGAGATTAGTTGAGCGGAGAAGTGTTAATGTTCTCCTTTAACTAACTTCAGCTAGGCTCAATGACAGTYCTCAGCTTCTTTTAGCAGTGTGCTGACATTATGTTTTTGAAGAAAAAGATAAAAGCACTTTCAAATATCTATTATTTTTATTTAAAAACTTCCTCTGGTACACAGGTTGGTAAACCTGGGACATTTATTTAAATATGTGAGAGATAAGACTCTGAGAGTCATATCTCTCCACACTTTAAAAGCTGAATGTTTCAAACTAAGCTAATAATCTGATACTGTCCGAGGCTCTCTGAAACATTAGATCCTATTAAAAAAAAAGAAAGTTAAATGTTAACAGCTTAGTTTGTATTGTTTYTTCATTGTGAATCCATTTAATGGATGCCTTATTTTCTATAGTCTATTTGCTTTGGGACTAGAATGGAAAAAGAAAAGGGAGCATATTTTAGATAACTTGTATTTGTAAGCAACAATCATACAGGTGTGTGTGAAAAAGCGTAATAAAATCCTGTATACTGTGCACAGACATGGGGGACACTAAACATGCTCTGAATATTTATATATTGTAGGAATGTGCTACAATAAACATTTGCAGTTGCAGTAAGTATTGGGTGCGTCTGTGTTCATTTTAAGAGTAAATATGCTGCCAGGTTAATACAGGAGCTTTTTCAYGGCAATATGTAATTTCTGGCATGAAACAGAGTGCTGAGTGTGCAGACTTGCACAATTTGTAGTCAAGATAGCTGGGATGGACCCTCACCAGGATCTGCTCCCAGTTAGATCTTGTCTGAGCTTTTCAAAGATTATAATTGAATCAAGCAATTATGAAACTTTGCACTYAAAATGCTATTCATATACTATATGAAGTTCAAATTCAGTGAAAACAAACCAAATCAAGATATAGTCAAAGCAAACTATTCACCATATCTAAGTTTCCTGTACTGAGATACTTGTCTTCCAGCAGTCACCTGAGATAGTCTTTTTAATCTTTTCAGAGAGATTCGAGGCTATCTTGCCTTGAAAAGCAAATATTAAGTCATATTAAGTCATTAAGTAATATCTGCTCTGTTGACACTTGAAATTCCTTGTGGATCTTTGACAACAAACAATAAATAATCACTATAGTATAAAACAGCTTGAGCAAGGAATTCGGACAAGGTTGGCCAGCATTTCAGCATTACTGAAATGCAGAGGCTGACTTCTTTTTAGCAAGTCTTTTTCATATGAAGCTAGGAGAAAGTTAAGATTTTGATAGAAAATAGGAGGTTCTATTGAAAACAACCACTCATGCAAGTTTTTTACTCATAATAAATCTTTACTGATTTTTTTCTCCTCTGAGTAACTTGCTCAAAATGCAGGTGCATTTTGTAAACAGCTACAAAGTACTTTCTTTTCCAACACCTCCATAAGGTAAGTATTATCCAGATTTAGAAATGGGGCAGAATATATGTTTCATTGCTGTTGATTTCTGAAACTGATGGGGAGTTTCAACACAGTTTGTATGAACTCTAAAGTATCAATTTTTTATGAAGTTTCACAGAAGCAGCATGAGCACAAGGCATGAAAAAAGCCACTGGGTGACCCCTAAGCAAGAAAAGGTAGCCTGTGGATTGCTTTAATTTCATTCTGCTGCTTCATAGTGATTTATGGTGCTAAAAGGCAAACTCCACTGGGAAGTTTGTTCTGAAGTAAGATCCCAGATAGATCCTTTAAAAAGCAAMCTGCAATTCTGACAAAGCTAAAAAGTCAGTTGACTGAGACCTAAAAATTAATGGGAGRCCATGCTCTGTTAGCTCTGTTGTGCTACGCAACTTCCCATTCAGCTGTGTGATTGGGGGGAGGAAAAGCTGATGGAAGGCAACTGCTTTCAGACARTGGGCAGGGTCACAACGTGAAGCCACAGGGGAAGGGCTGGCTTAGTTTTAGGAGATGGATATGGAAAGCAAGGGATAGAACGGGTGGGGGAAGCGCAGGGACAAAGCAGCTGTAAAGCAGCAGAGTAGCTGCCTGTGGATGCTACTAGGTGGGGACAAAGAAACTGACTCTGAAAAGTTAATTTACACCTGCCCAAAATACCCATTTCTGAACATAAAACCAAACATTATACCTATCTGATACCTATTTCTTAAAAAATATATTTCTTAAGAAATCCAGACACAGCAGCATTTATGGTTCTCCGTGGTAATAATATTGGTGATCTTGCTCTCCAACTCGCTGACGTGGCCTGATCCTTTGTGTTCAGCATCCTGACCCACGTTATTCRGCTCGTCCTGCTTTCCAGTCCTGCTTTCCAGTCTCCTGGCTGCRTTCCACAGTGCAGCTCTAGGAGCGGATCTGCCTTCCCCTCTGCGTGGCGGCTGCTCCCGTGGGGTTTGTTGCGAGGCTTTTTACACTTGTTTCTTGTCAAAGTGTAGGGTGCTGGTTAAGGCCTCATAGAGTCAAAAACCACAACAAGGATCTTAGTTTAAAGAAAAAAAGTTAAAAGGTCAACATGAGCAATGCTGATAACATACATAAAGCTACACCCTGGAGAAGTAGTATCTTTATGCTGATGCAATCACGCAGGCACAGATAGACCTGTAAAATGCAAGCAGGGAGAGCACCGAAGCAGATAAAGCACCAGATAAACTCACTAGCCCTCCAAACGCCATCCTGAGGAGTGCAGAGCTTTAATGCAGGCCAAAGGTGTGCAGTGGTGAGCGCAGCTGCGTGCTGGTCCTGCGCTCTGCAAAATGGCTTGGAAAGTCCTGATTGTCAGTATTGCCTCCTCAGGAAAATAACCCTGCAGGGTGCCAAATATACTGAAGCTCATTTCAGCACCAGTGCTCCCCAGGGAGCAAGGATAGATTTACATCTATTGCTAGAATGAAGCTGAGCAAGGAGGAGGGAGAGGCGGGGGCACATGCTTATTTCTGGGTACCACTTTCCATGTGGGATAGAAGCTTTCTCTCAAGGAAAGGTGAACAGAGCATGTGCAAATCAGAAAGAAAACAAAGCCAGATACGGTCGCAACTTTCCAATAAAAAGTGTGTATGGGCATAACATATCTCTGGGAGATGGGGGAGAAAAAGAAAAAAAGCATGTGCTGCTGTAAAACCTCAGAGCAGTGATGTGGTCTGAACGAGACATCTTCTTGTCTGCAGCAGTATCAGATACCAGGTGCTTCAGAGGAAGCCTCGAGAGAACTTTCATGCRTGACTTGCCTTAGTGCTAGCAGCTGGCTGGGAGCTCACAGCTCACAGCTCACAGACTGGTTGAGGTTGGAAGGGACCTCTAGAGATCATCCAGTCCAACCCCCCTGGCTCCAGCAGGGACACCCAGAGCATGTGGCAGAAGGTGGCATCCACATGGGTTWGGAAGGTCTCCAGTGAAGGAGACTCCACAACCTCAAGGTGATGTTTGTCYGGGCTTTTGTTCATTCTTCTCCCCTAGCAGGGTGGCTGTGACTCCGCATGGCATCTCCAGAGGTGTTATGCAATGGCACACACCATCCTGCCCTTATCCAGCCCGGCCGGGGCTTGGAGACAGGTCAGGGAACTCCAGGTCCTTGCACCGAAGCGCCTCTTCCAAGTCTGTTCTGTTTGGAACACTCAAGTTTGGAAACACCACATCACGCCACGCTGAGAGAGGTGCCACAGCACCCCTGCAGTGCAGCTGCAGCCCCTTGCAGCACAGCTGCACCCCTGCAGTGCAGCCCAGCACCCCTGCAGTGCATCTGCAGCCCCCCGCAGCACCCCTGCACCCCTGCAGTGCAGCCCAGCACCCCCGCAGTGCAGCTGCAGCCCCCCGCTGCACCCCTGCAGTGCAGCCCAGCACCCCCGCAGTGCAGCTGCAGCCCCCCGCTGCACCCCTGCAGTGCAGCCCAGCACCCCTGCAGTGCAGCTGCAGCCCCCCGCAGCACCCCTGCACCCCAGCACAGCGGCTGACCTGACCCGGGCGCTTCCCGCCTCCGCTGCAGAGCTCGGCCGCGCCGCCTGCCCCGCTGCGAGGGCCAGGGCCGTGGTGCCTCTGCCCTGGCAGATAAGCACACTCGGTGGGAAGGAGGGAGATAAATCTACTCTTTAGGCTTGGGAAGAGACTTTTATCCCCCTGCCCCCACGCCTCCTTAGGGTACTTGCAAAATACAGTATATTGGGAAAAGTTTTGGGAAGAAATCAGAGAAAGGGGCTAAAATCTCGAGTGTCCCCGGACCCCTCCGAGCCGGGCCAGGGCAGGGCAGGGTCCCGGCCGCAGGGCCGCCCCGAGCCCGCGGCGCCGCCC
>NW_020455205.1:2430892-2453471 GCF_003342845.1 Nothoprocta perdicaria | reverse complement strand
CCCGGGCAGCGGCAGCGGCGCGTTCCGGGCGCCGAGGTTGCTGCGGCCGCGGGTTCGCGGCGCCCCAGGTACGTGCGGGGCTCCCGGGGCGGCCCCGCTGCACCGCGCGGTGAAGGGCTCGGCCGTGGCTCCGCTCGGTCCCGCGGCGCGTTGCGGGCCGGCTGCGGAGCCCTGGGGCAAAGGCTGCTGTCCTGTCCCCGAAACTGGCCGAAACTTGAGTCGTTCACTCAAGAAAGGGGCTCAAAYGCCCTCCTCGCCTCTCTGCCTCGCTAGGAAATGCCTCTCTAGCAGCAGACCGGGCTTAACGCTCTTCCCTCGACTGCCAAGGAGATAAACCCTGCTTGAAAGGCAAAACCCTTGCATTGGACTTGGGCGTTTGGCTTGCATTGCCTTTAGGATGGAGGGCTAAGTGCTGTGTTCTGTGTTGCTCACCCTTAATYGTGCAGAAATATTTATTATTTTTAATCATTGGGTCAAAGTTTCTGCTTCTTCAGATTTAGTCTTGTTTATTTGAATGTTGCTTTGAATCCATTCAAGGAACTGACAGATTGTTGCATTTTTTCTGCTCCTGAACATATTCCTAAAAATCTCCCTAGAGCATCAGAAGCAGAGTTCTTGCAAGTCCAACAGGGATATAGGCAAGAATCTCATCTCATGCTCTTAAATTGAAAAAGTCCCTTGTTCTCCTGAGAAGAATTTCCAGCTACCAGTTTCTGCAGAATTAATGAAGGAACCTAAAAGCATCAGGAGAAAAAAACCATCCTTGTCCAGTGGAGTTAGAGGCGGGTTGTGCAGAAGTGAAAGGGTTGGTATTATGCAGCGTGAAGGGATTTTTTTTTTAGAATAGCAGTAGTGGCTTAAAAGATGGTTGGGTGGGGAGAAACACATTATGCAAAACACGGTGCTATTTGAATTGCTAAGGAAGTACTGTTTCTTAAAAGATTTGCTGGTTGATTTAAGATGGGGCATTTCAGGTGTATTTTTACTGCAAGTTTATGGAAAGATTTTGCTTGTGTCTTGGAGTGGTCCTTATGTCAGGCCTSACACTTTGAGCCTGCATCAGTTCCTGTATAAATTTGCTCTCCTCTCTTTCCCGCTACTCCCATGGTTTTTATTCTGTCCCATCTCACACACTCTGTGCCCACAGCATTGATTCTGCCTGCTCCAGAGAAGCTGGTGCAGGAGCAGCTCTTGCTTTGGTGTCCGTGCTGCATTGACATGCGTGTGTACTGGGGCAATATACAGCTATATACAGTACATATAGCTATAACAGCTGTGTGCTCTTCTCCCAGATGTATTTAAAGTTCCCAATTTATACCCAATAGAAATATGTATAAATTTGTCATTAAAACTGGTTCGGTACAAGGTCTTTTTTGATTTGTTTTAATCTAAATGTTCAGATTATGCTAAAATTCTTGTATATTTTTTGTCTTAATCTTTTATCTTAAAAACAAAATCAGCTTTCCCTCATAATCTTCATGAATGATTGATGTTATTCTGTATAATATAAGATAACCTTTGAGCTTCTTTATGATAAAATAGATTTTCACTTCCTCTTATGCATGAATGCTGCTGTACTGCCTTTATTGTATAGGGTAATTCATTTTCCTCGTTAGGAAGTAGCTGGCTCAAACCAAATGTGTTTTGCATTSTAGAGTTCAGGGTCAGAATAACTTTACACTTTAGACATGAGGACAAAAGAAATAAAAATGCATCTGGAAATCTGGACTTGATTTCTTCACTTTTGACCTTGAGAATACAGTATCCTTTATAAAATTCTGAATATTGGGTATTTTTAATGGAATTGGTAAGAGTTTGGATTTATGGAGCATATTTTCAGATATGCCTGCTCTATTTTAATGGAGGGAGGGGAAAAAGATTTGGTGCTGATCTCAAATATAGGAGAGTTTTGACAATTGCAGTGCTGGGAAGCAGGTTTAGAAAGCTAGAAGGAAAGATGTTTTTGTATTAAAATGTTGTGCTATGATAATCTAATGTTTATCCTATGATCATAGAGAAATGYTTTTATGTTTTATTGTTAAAAACTTTACAGACCTTTTGTGTCATATGGAGAGCTGAGATGAAACTGTAACATGAGGAAGCTGCCTGCAAAAACATTCTGTTGTTTTTTAATTAATGTATTATTTATGGCAGAAATATGATGGCCCAATCAGATATAGATCTAAAAGAAACGGCTCTAAAAGAGGACTTGAAATTTTACTTCATGAACCCTTGTGAAAAATACAGAGCAAGACGTCAAATACCATGGAAACTGGCCTTGCAGATTTTAAAGATACTTATGGTTACTACTCAGGTAATCTTCTATCTGTTTTTACTCTTAGAAAGTGTAGGAATATATAGGATGAGCAGCAGGTCTGTGCTCCAGCCCTTTGCCATCTCTATATGTTCTTTACTGACTTCCCTCTTTGGTCCAGAAAGAAAAAACATCATGAGGAGGGGGAGTGTGTTGAAATAAGACAAGGAACTAAATCATCTGGTCAAATATTACCCCAAATTTTCCAGGAGGCTTTTGTAATTTAATGTTTTAATATGACACTAAAAGAAATTACTCTTCCCTCCCACCGAATCCAGCAGTGTGTTATGAAATGGTCAGGCTTGCTGTATATTCTGTTCCCTACTACGGTCATGGCAATATGGGCTAAGATGCTGTTGTTTCCCAGCACTGTTTTGTGAATGTGGTAGCATTTGAAACGTAGTCACCCACTCTAAATGTGCGCATCCGAGGTGGACAATGCTGCAGTTTGTCTGGTGTCGGTGGAGCCGGCCCATGTGCCCTGGGCTCCCACCTAACGACACACTCAGACTTTGCAGGTGGGCACGAGTGGGGGCAATGAAGAAGAGAGTTTCCGCCTGCTGTTTGTCACCCTGCAGGTGGTTATTTGTCAGTCCACTGAGATAGGCCGGCTGGTGGGTGGGGAAAGGAGATTGGGGCAAAAGTGTAAGAAATTGTTTATCTGCGCCTTTGAAATACAGGACTGTCATGGTGCGCTTTGCACACAGCTGAGTGTGCAAATCCTCAGGATGCGCAGGGTTGTGGGATTTGTGTTGGAGATAGTTGCCGGAACGAAGCCCTGCGTGTCCCTGCGTTGTGTGGGAGGCTCGTGTTCTCCGGAGGCCTCTGGAAGGACGTGGCGGTTCTGGGTTGCCCTGGCAGAGCTCGGCCTGCGCTGCGGCCCGGGCCTGGCCCAGCTCCGGGCCACGGGCGGGCTGCCGTGGCCACCCTGCCTGCACTGAGGGGCCTCAAACAGCACGTTGGAGCCGCTGCTGCTGCCRGCACGGTTGCTGCCCGTAGCAATTTCCCTGCTGGGAATAGGGAGTGAATTAAGTATGTGTGGACACATCCTGGCACAAAACAGGACAGTGCCAGCGCAGCGTAACTCTAGCCAAACGGGTACCTTTACCCCTCGGTACTGTTACAAGCTGAGGGAAGGCTTGCTCTGTCCTCTGAGCAGATGCACCTGCTTTGTGGGTTGTTGCAGTGGCTTCCTAAAGGCGGCCAAGGCAGTAACCTCAAGTGTGAAGTTGTTTTGTTTCCTTACACAGTGCTTAAAGGGTTCAGTGCTCCTCAGCTCTGTCCTTGTTTGGGTGCCAGCCGGGCAGCCAGCAGGGAGAGCAGAACAGCTTCTGAAGGGAGATGTGCTGCTGCTCCACGGGGCAGCCCTCTGCTAGCAAATATATAGCTTCTAGCCAGCATCTCTGCTTCAGAATGAAAGCAACATGGTTGGAGGAGGATGAGGAATAACTTCAGCTTTCCTTTGACTGTTTTTGTCTGATAACAGCCTATTAAGCAGGGCTGTTGTTGCAGCTCCTTTTGGTCTAGTGTAGCAGCTGGGGCATTTGCACCTTCCTGAAAAGCAGAAGTGGCTTCTGGCCTAGCATGGGAATGTGTCCTGCCCAAAGCTGCCCTGAAATCCCCTGCTGAATCCCCCAGGAGAAACCTATTGAGCATGTCCAACTCCTCTGTGTTACAGCTGGGAGACCTTTAATTTGTCTCTATAAATATTAGAGTGCTGCAGATTGATTTGCAGCACTCGGCAATTTTGCAATCACCTGAGGATATACATAGTTGATTTAAAAGATGGGCAGAAGAGTGAAAATTCAGTTCTGAATGAACTCTGCCTATATTCTCTGTGTTCCTGGTGCGTGTATGTGAGTCCAGGCTCTGTGTGTGCTGTTCCTGCTGCTCCCACAGCCCCCTGAACAGGCACCGGGGTCAAGCAGATGACTTGGTTGGGTGCCGTGGGGTCCTACACAGTCCTGCCTTAGCACTGTGTTGTGCTGCAGCCAAAATAGAAGCTGCTGGGGTTTGTCCCATAGCAGCACAGGGTACTTCTGGTTTAACAGGCTGCGCTGTCAGCCTGGCTCTTTTGCCACTTGCATCCTTCACAGGGTTTCTTTTTGTAAATTCCAGTTAATCTTGCTGATCCAGGATGTGTGAAAGGTAGAAAAGATCTACCAGCCTTAGCAACATTGTAGAAACAAACCCCTTTCTAATTATCATTTATTATAGTTGAAGGAAGTGAAGCTGTTTCAAAAATGCTGCTGCTTCAACACTTGTCTTTGTTTCCCTTCTCAGCTTATCTTTTTTGGTTTGAGTAACCAGTTGGTGGTTTCATTCAAGGAGGAGAACACTGTTGCTTTTAAACACCTTTTCCTGAAAGGATATTCTGGTGTTGATGAAGATGACTACAGCTGCAGTGTATATACACAGCAGGATGCTTATGACAGCATTTTTTATGCTATTAATCAGGTAAGTGTGCTTGTTTATAATGAGTCGCATTAAAGCTGACATTACAGCTAGTAAACTGCTGTTCAAATTCTGGTTTTATCTCCTTTTGGATTTTAGTATTGGTATTTCAGTGAATCTGCTGAGGTGGAGTGTTTCAAATTTGTGTACAGATGCGTGTGTTTCTGTGTCTTGGAGACAAATCTAACACACAACTTTTGTTTATTTAGTGCATAGTACCAAAGTTCAGAAAGTTTGAAATTTAGTCGTCTTGTGTGAACTGGAACGAGAACCAGAACTTGTTTAGGTCTGTCTTTAAAGAGTTATGGTCTTGAATATACCTACAAATTCATGGAGATTATCCTTACCACTATACTGAATTGAAGCTTTGTAGTAAGTGCTAAAGGCCTCAAATGGGGAATATGGTGCTCCCAGGAATGCAGGGGCACTGGCCCTGGTTACAGATGGGGAATGAATAAATCTGGTTATGGGTGAGTAAATCTAACATGGAAATCAAGCAGTTCTTATTAATACTGCTACATTAAAGATGTAACTATTAAGTATTGCTCATCACAAGATGAAAGTGTGTGTGAGAAAAATGAGAAATATCCCTTGTTTGAGAATAACGGTGAACAGATCGAGGGGGATGAGCAGAAAGTGGTCTTAAACCACCACCTTTCATTCTGACACTGGGCATCACTTTTGAGGCTTGGTTTAAAGCYGATTTTTCCAACCATCAGTTTTTCCTCCCAAACATCTGGGAATTGCTAAGGTGTGAAGGCCAGGCCTCCCCTCTCAGCACTTGTACAGGGGCTCGTTGCTTCTTGGCCATCTCCTGTGAGCTACAGCAGAGCCACCAGCAGATCAATGGTGCTGCTTCTGCTCTGCTGCACAGAGCCATAATCTGGCTGCTGGTGTGTCCAGTGAGTATTTAGGTCCTCTTCTTCATCTTCCCTTGATCTCTCAATGTTGCTGCTGTTTCTGCTATAACTTGTTCATTTTTTTTCCTCTCTCTTCCTTGCTTTGCTTTCCTTCTTTTATAGGCGCTAAGACTGAGGTGATGCCCAGATAGAAGACAGTAGAGAAGTAATAGCTTTATATCAAGAAAGAACCAATGTGTGATACAGGCATCAGAAAAAGGTCTCTTCATAAATGTCTGTTATATGAATGTAGACATACTCTGAGGAGCTTAAATTCAGGTGATCTGAGTTCTTTAGTGTCTTGTGTAGCTTTTGCAGTTTTTATTGCATGTAAGCCATAAAAATATGTAGCTTTCAGGTGACCTTTTAGTTTTGTGTTACTTTATTAAGGCTTAGTGCTTCTTAGAAGGCTTATTTCAAGATGGGCATCTGGTTATTGTGTTTATTTTTTGATGGTGGTTGTTTTTGGCTTTTTAAAGCATGAAGTATGTGTGTGCACACGCTGTATGTAGTTGACCCCTGGGGCATTTTGATGTTTTTCAGAAAAATGGACAGACTTTTGTACTTTACGGGTACACAGCTAGCACCTACTCCTCTGTGGTCTAATTTGGAAACTTCTATTATAAAAAAGCCATTCARTTGTTATTGCTGTCCCATGTATGGAGTATCAGGATGCTACAGAACTTAACTCCTGCTGGTTGCTCCATCATAAGCTGCTTGGAATTGTATAAATGGGATTTTAACTTGTGTAGTGTGTTACTTGAAAGTGCTGCTTGCTGAACTTCAGCATCCGTGTGTTGCCGTCAGGAGGGCAGAGTCTCTAAGTTTAAGTTTGTTTAGCAGAACAGCTGCTAAATGCAGTGATCTAGTGCATTCCTTAGTGGGAAATTGTGACTAACTGTTGTCTCTGTCCACTTGGCATGCCCTAGTCGGGCTTGGCTTTAGTTTATTTTAAGATGATTTCTTTGCAGGATGCTGATGCAGGGGTCACCTCTGTAGCTACCTGTGTTAGTGAGCTCAGCTGTGGGGCTCGAAAGGCAGCACTGTGAGGCAGAGCTGGGCCTGGGGCTGTGTAGGTGTCCGTTGCAGCAGCTTTTGGATGTGGGGTGGGCAGCAGGTAACAGCTGCCTGCTGTTTGTGCCAGTGTAGGGAGCCTAATGTGAGAGACTGATGCAGATAATGCCCATAGGAAGSGGGGGAAAAAGGTAATAGGAGGTCATTAATAACCAAGTTGGTGTCTAAGGGAGAGAAGGTTCAATCCCTACCAATGTCAGCTGAACAACAAGTTTATTAAGAAATGGGAAGCCCTGCCTAACTACTCTGATGTCTAACTAAGCTGATGTTTATTAACTCAGGCTCCTGTGAAATACTCCCTAGAAGGATAAGTATTTCCAGCAGAGGTGAACGATGAGCGTTGCCCTGAGCTGGTTTGTCAGGAGAGGTATTGATAAAAATTAATGAATTACTGGATGATTATGCAATCTTCCCTAGAGGGCCTGTGGTCTAAGAAGCTTCTCTTGGGCAATGGTAGGTGGTGTTAAGCTGAGCTGGCAAATTCCTGCTTTCCTGCTTAGTCCTAGTTGTGCTCCACTGTTGGTGAGTCGAGAACTGGAAGAAGTGCTGTGCTCCCAGCTGTTTGCTTCCGTTGTGCAAGCCTGGGAGGCAATTCCAAGGGCAGATAATGTAGCTGGCTCTGGCTTGTCCATAGAGTAAGGGAACAAAGTGTCTTCCTCCCAGACAAGCTTTCTGTTGCCTCCCTGCTTGTGTAGAGATGTCAGGTTAAGCTGCTTGCTCCCTGCATGGTCCTTGGATGCTTTGCTGCCTTGTAGCCACACAAGGAGCAGCTTGGGGAGGGATTAGTGAGGAAAAAGAGGAGAAATGTTTGAAYTATTCATTAGTCTTTTCATGCCTTAAGATCAAGTCTGAAAAGATTATTAAAGTTTTAAAATTTCTTCTTAGTATCATGGGTTTTTTTTAACTGGCCGTCCTACTGATGTCTGAGTTCAGGATAGGAAAGGGTCTTAAAGTTGCCTAAGATTTTTTTTAAAAAATTTAAATTAAGATGCTGTATTTTAATCAGATGATGTTTAAGTTTCAAATGGTTAAAAAAAAAATGAATACATAAGAGATCCGTGGAGTCTGAATGTTTTCAGTGGCTGCACTGGGGTCAACACCTGTCTAAGGGAATTGCCTCTTGCTGGAGGGCTCCTGGTCACTGTCCAAGCAGGATGCTGAGGATGGTCAGCAGCCACCTTAGCTGCCCATTAGATATCCACAATCAATTTGCAGGCTTTATGGGAAAGGGAAGGTTTGTTGGCTTTGAGTTCTTGGGTAAAAGTCATATTAATATGAGTTTTGTTCAGCTTACAAGCTATTATGTCATGTGCAAAAGACCTAGGGCAGATGGACAGGGAATAGGAGTGAGACCCCGRTTTCTCCTCAGACTGATCTCTTGATAACTTCTGGTTCTGTTTTGCTTTTAAACTAGTACAGACAACTAAAGAACATTTCCCTTGGGACACTTGGTTATGAACAAGATGAAGAKGAAGGATCAGGTTTAAAAATCTGTAAACAGCAGTACAAGAAAGGCACAATGCTTCCTTCCAATGATACACTGAACATTGATGTTGCTACTGAAACAGGTATGGATTTTTTGTGCTTAAACCACAAACTTCTTGCCATGATTTGTCTACATTGTAATGGGAAATCAGGGCTTTTTAATAWTAAAYTTTTGCATGTCAGTCACTGGAAAACTAACATYCTTGTTGCTGTTTCTTCCCCCTTCYCCCTGCCCGTCCTTTATARTATTTGTTCAGACATTAAATTATTTTGCAGYTAATAGGAAGAAATTTTCTCTGTACTTTTTTTCATTTCAACTGCCATTAGCTTTTTCAGGGTGCAGAAGGTTCAAATACAGACTTCTCAATGCTGTTAAGACTGCAGCTTGAGTGCACATCGTTAGCACTGCTCTAGRCAGAGTCTCTGGCTTCTCCAGAGTTACTCCATGCAGCTGCTTCTGGTCCTGCTAGCTGGGCTSTGCATGAAGAGTCTTGTGCAAACTGAATATGATGCTCGACTGTGGCTTGTGCTTGCATCTGAATACTTCAATTTTATGCTGATTTCTATGTGTAATTTTTAAAACTGCAGCTTTTCTCCTTTTCTCCCCAGAATGTATCCTTTTAAAGTCAAAGGAGCTAGTCAATAAGAAGGCTGAAAAGAAGCTGAACTCCTCATTTTTCAATCTTGAATTTTACAGGTAAAGCTTTGGSGTGGGAAGGTAGAATACATTCTGTTATATTTTTCTTTAATTTCTCCTTTCATATGAATATTCTGAGTTATGTTCTGTGTGCTCTGTGCTTGTATTTTTGATTTTTTTATATATTTATATACTTCTCTTAAACATTCAGGCTTATACAAGTTGAAATCTCTTTCAAGCTAAAAGGCATTGCTCTACAGACAATCCATGCCCGTGAATTGCCTGACTGCTATGCATTTCAAAATACTGTAAGTGAATATTGAGCATAGTTGACATTAAATTTTTCACACAGTATAGTTACAAGGGTTGCTTATATCCTTATATCCAGACTGCATGGAAAAACAGTTGGGTATGTCCTGGCCTGTGAGGAAACTGCCATATGTTTTAACCCCTTTCCCAAAGGCAGCTGAAGCTCCTAAGCAATTATATTGCCCTGATACCATGTCATTTTGTAACCTGTTCCAGCTGATAACCTCATAATATGAGAAGGGGGTAAATGTTGCCCAGTTAGCAAAGTTAATTTTGAGGTCTGACTTCTTAGAAGGTTGCTATTTAACGCTGTTCATTTTGTGCTCCTGAGTGCTCTGTATATGCTGCCATTTATGCTTTCTGGAAAGCCTATCTAATAATGCTAACACATAAATACAGACCAAGATTTATTTTATGGAATATATTTTGCTAGTCTTGTTTCTGATTTACCTTTATTTTCCCTTTATTTTCAGATCACGTTCAATAATAGAGCCCACAGTGGAAAAATAAAAATTTATTTTGATAGCGATACTGACATCCAAGAATGCAAAGACTGGCATGTATCTGGTTCTAGTAAGTACTCTGTGTGTTTGCATGATGGAAGTATTACACATTTCCTCCTTCCATTTCTCTTGGYCCATAATCGATTAAGAAGATATTCCCTGTCTTCTCTACTATTTTAAAGCACAATAATCTTGTCTAATGCAACTCATTGCATCTTTGTAAATAGTAATCAGGAATCAATTCCTTTCTGAAGAGCGTATTTTATTGGCATTGTGTGCATGTTGGTAACTTTTTGCAGCTGTCTCTTAACTAACTGTTCTTTAGTAGTTTATATGCATATAATGACCTGCTGTGGTGGCAGGAGCATATAACTTTCTTATTAAGGTGAATTAAAGAGTAGTTAAACCAMTTAGAAATTAGTTTTTAACTATATAAAGAAATATTATGCTGTGAAAGTTACAGGAACAATTGCTAGGTATTTTCTTTGGCTTCTTCCTATTTTGAAAAGTTGTGATCCTTGATTTACATGATTGCTTCTAGATCTTTGTGGGGAAAAACAAGAGTATGGTGCAATTTCTGACTGCAGGTGAGGGAGCAAGAAATCTAGTCTCGTGTGTAGAAAGTTGTGTAGTGGTTGTGTGTGTGATTAGTGTGTGTGTTTGTGTGTGAGTTTAACTACGTTGAAATGAACCAAATCCTGTGTTTCTTTTATTCCATGCAGTTGTAGTACTGCTCGAGCACAGGTGGATAGATGGGCTTAGTGGCAAAATGAGAGGCTTSCATCAGTGTGCTTGTATTTCGAGGAACTTCAAATCTGCATTTAATGATTGTGGCACAGTCTGTGTTGTCCTTTTGGGACATAATTCTCTGTTTAGCTGTGCTGGAGACATGCTTGCAAAAAGCTTTCTCTTGTTGCTGTTTTGTGTGTGTGTGTGTGTGTGTGTGTATATGTATGTGTGCATCTCCCATCTCTTAAAGGGGGAGAGAGACTTAAGGGAAAAAACATGACAATTTGTAAAAGTGTCAATGCTTACGATAAATGTGTTCGCAAGGAGATATGAACGGACTAATTCTTTCTTTTCTGTGACTTACAGTTCTGCAGAAAAACACTCAGTATGTTCTGGTTTTTGATGGATTTGTCATTATAAGCTGCCTTGCTTCTCTTATCCTCTGCACCCGATCCATTATTCTTGCCTTGAGATTGCAAAAGGTAAGTATGCTGTTCATGATCTCCATGCTGTGTCTCTGCTGTCATGTCTGATGCTAGTTTTGTGAAGTGTTAGTTATGAAGTGTCAGTGCATCTGTGCTCCAAGAAAATATATCTGATATATCTAAGCCACTAACATAATTTTATTTCCACTTGTGTAGTCCTGTAGTAAGTATCCTGATGCATGTGTTAAGGGCAAAACTGGGAGGGACTGATTTAATTTTGTAGGCTATCTTGTTTTAAAAAAAAAAAACCCCACAAATCTTTGTGCCGCTATCAGCACAGTTTTACACTTTCCAAAAGAATACAAATTCTTTCTGCCTTGGCTTCAAAGTAGAACACCTATACAAGCCATCCTGTGAATTAATGCTTTAATGAGTTGGCTTTCAAAGCCAACTGTAACTTGAGAAGTAGACTGTAGGCTATACCACCTTAAATTTGCTAGTTTTCCTGGTGTTCCTGGGGCTGGAAACACCCTTTTCAGTTTTCTCTCTTTACAATTCTTGACCATAGTCTGCTCTCAACTTTTCCCACTTGCCCTCCCCTGCATTCTCAGAGACCAACTCTGGCTTCTTCTCAAGCTCATGTAAGCAGACCCAACTCTTCCCTTCTGAAGAAAGCAATGCAGAAACATGAGCTGGCCCTGCACTGGGTGCTTCTGTTCGTTTGATTTGTGCACTGTAAAGCTGCTGGCTTGGAAGAGTTCCCAGGTGTCCAGAGCCTGGTTGATATTTCACACTTCCTTGCACACCAGCCCAGAGTTGCTGCATAATTTGATGCCATTAATTATGATGTGCTTGTGGATAAAGGAGTTGGAGAAAGAGAGGGCAGGATATGCAGCATATGAAAGTGAAGGTAGCTGCTTATCTAATCCAATATATCCTCTTTGGAACTTGTAAACAAGACAAAGGTGACCAGGGCACAGCTCAGCAAAGGTATTGCAGGGTGCTGTCAGGAACTGGGACAGCGACATTTATTCATGAGCAGAGAGAACAAGTGAAAAGAGATCAGCAGTGCTGGGTTCGGGAGGCAGAATTGCTGCCTCTGGTGGAAACATGAGCCCTTCACAGGTGGTTATATTTGAACTGGTTACCAGTTTTTCTGATTCTTTCACTGCCTCAGCTGAGTCGCTCTGCTCTTTTGTGGGTGACCAGAAAGCTCTTCTGAAGGGCTTGGAAAGGAGATATAACAAGTCCTGCATGCTTAGGTTCTTGGGGGTCATGTATGTTTATTTTGTGAAAAGCTAACTTCAGTGACCTAATCCTGTCTTAAGAACTTTTCCTATATATTTTTTTCCTGTTGCTAACGATTTTTAGGCTATTATTTCAGCAAATACTATAGGAAAAGTGGGCAAGTGAAATTCAAGCTTTTGACAGCACTGGGGCATCTGTGCATATATTTCWCCTAAGGGGACCTGTAACTAAACATCTAACTGCTTCTTTGCAGAGATTTGTGAATTTCTTCCTGGAGAAATACAAACGTCATGTCTGTAATGCGGATCGCCTAGAGTTCATAAATGGATGGTATGTCCTGGTAATCATCAGTGATATGATGACTATCATTGGATCAATCTTAAARATGGAAATAAAAGCCAAGGTGAGAGTTTAATCCTTCAGATAAAATACTGGTGATTTTGCAGCCAGCTATAACAATTTCCAACTATGGAAAATGTGATTGAGCTATTTAAGTCACTAATCACTTTTTTTACTTTTGCCACTTCCTTTCCCCTCATGTAGTTGTCCACAGTAGCGGAATATAAGCAGTTGGATGAGGTTTTGTGTTTGCTTGTTCCTGCTTGAGATTGTTACATGTTTTGAATTGAGCTCTTAAGCTTATTCTCTTGTGGGCACTAATGCTCTTCTAAGCGCTGATGGATGCTTACAGCAATCAAAGAGGACATGTGAGCATGACCTATTAAAACAAACACTGTGGTGTGCAACTTTAGTAATTGGCTTTATTTCCCTTCCCCAAACACTTGAAATAAGACCCTGGAAACTAATTAAATGTCTTATTTCTATAGTGTTAAGCCCCTTAATCCCTGGTTTAGAATTTGTAAATAGACAGTGCTGTAGATACCGTACTAAGACAGTCCTTAATTAAAAGCTTTAGGTTATGTTAATTTATGTTAATAATTAAGAAGTAATAGTACATATTGTACAAAGAAATTGAGTCATTACGCTGGGTAAAAGAGGGCTCTGGGCAGCTTRTGAGGCTGCAAACATTGCGATTCTGGCCTGCTTGCCTGCCTGTCCAGACTGAGGGCACAGCCAGTGTCAGCGGCTGGTCCTTGACCTTCTAGCCTGGACTTGCTGAAATCAATGTGTTTTGTCCACGTGTGTCAGCAGTTCATGTGTTCAAAAGCCCTGTGTTCTGGGAAGAGCAGAGCAGCAAATGTGTTGCTTCTGCTTCATGTGTAGCAATGCTTAAAGGGCATAGCTGGAGTGGCCTTCAAGTGAAACAGCTGGGAATATCCAGTTGTATGGTGAAGTGGGGGACGGGACAGAAAGTCTGGAAGATATTTCATGCTGATGGTGACATGTTTTCTGCTGAATCAAAAGGCAGGTAGAATTGGTTCTCAACTGCCCTGGTAGCAGCAAAGGTGTCCAGAATTCAAGCAGCTAGCAACCTGTTCAAAACTGCCCGTGTTTGTAGCACAGACAGGCCTACAGTCATGAAGTTTAAATGATTATTTGTTTTAACAGTGGAAAAAATATGGGAGCAAATGTTAACGTTTTAGAATGGAAAATTTGGAGATATTCAACTTTGCTTTGGTTACAGTATACTTTTAAAGACTAGGCTTTTATGTAGTAAAGATTTACTTTTACTATAGTAAAGACTATACTTTTATGAAGACTAGGCTTCATAAAAGTCTTGTTCAAGAATGTCAGCATAACTGTACTTGTGAGCTACTGCTTTTGAGTTGTCTCTAACTGCAGTTTGTGCTGCTCTGATTTTTGTGATAAAGAATGTCACTTCAGTATTGAACTGTGCATTTTCTGAAGAGACACACGCATAGTTTTCAAGCTGACATACCTGCCACTGACCTTGACCACCCGCTCTTTTTGCATCCCTCAGAATCTCACCAGCTATGATGTCTGCAGCATTTTACTTGGAACATCAACTTTGTTTGTCTGGGTTGGAGTCATCCGATACTTGGGATATTTTCAAACCTACAACGTAAGCCTGGAATTGAATATTCGACACATTTAGGTCTGTCACTTATTCAGATCTCTTGTAATATATGTGACTTCCTTTCTGCCCTGGCTTACAGGTACTCATTTTAACTATGCAAGCGTCACTGCCCAAGGTTCTAAGGTTTTGTTGTTGTGCTGGGATGATTTATCTTGGCTATACTTTCTGTGGCTGGATTGTGTTGGGACCTTATCATGAAAAGGTATGTCAGCTGTTATTGTTCTGTTTTTTTTTCCTCTCCTTATTCTACTGAATTGTCACCACAAACACGAGGCTCTGTTTGCRAGTGCCTGGTTGGTTTATCCAGGCAGTGTCCAGTGCTGGGAAAGGCACTGACGGTGCGTAGGAGCATTCCCTCCTGCCCTCTTCTGGCAGTCCTCATGCAGCTGGATGCYGAAGCATTTGTTACTGTTTCAGGGTATCTTGTTGGCTTTTGTTCTCCAAATCTGTCCCTTAACTTTAACTGTTATCTGTTGACCCACATATGGGTGAATAAGTGACTTTAACCTCCAAAAGTATGCCAGCATGTCCCTCTTCCTACTTGAATTCTGGCTGCAGTACTAAAGCCTTTTAAGTTCCCAGCTGCAGGCAGAAAAAGCAATTAACTTCAGTTTCAAAGCTAGATACCTTTTTTTTTTCTGAATTGCTTCCTTTGTTGATTTATATGGCAGTAGGAGAGGGGAGAGGCAAATTCTCAAACTGGTAAATTCTGCATGTCCGTTAAAAAACAACAAATCTGTCAGTTCATTCTTGATTTCTGATAATGCGTTGTATGTATTTAACAAAGATTCATGTCATAGTGCTTGTTTCAGCTTCTTCTATGCGCAGAATGTTTCTCCTGACCTAMTGCACATCTCAAGAAACTTCGGTATTTTGCCTACGTACATTTTAAATTGATGACAGTAAGTCTTTCTAGAGGTGTCACTCTCTGCTGCAGGATCTTGGTAATACCAGAGGGTCAATTGCTTATAGCAGGCACAGGATAAATATTGCTTTCCTGGCTTTTCGACAGCAAATATTTTAATTTCYTGTGTAAAAGAACTTGTAGCCCCCGATATGCCTGTCTGTGAAGAAGTTAACGCTTGCTAAACATCACAGCTCAGCGTTTTTCAGCGTTTTTGCCCCGCCGCTCACCCAGTTCTCCTGCCTCCGACCTGTTCTCCCGTAGCCCGCTGGACGGCAGTGCGGCTCCGCAGGCCGCGCTCAGCCCGGGCAGCGCTCGCAGGCTGCCTCGGCTGCAGCCTCTCCCTTGGTGCYGCTGCTGGGAGCTTTCCCCTGCTCCTGTGCACATGGAGAGGAGCATGGTGCATTTGCTCAAAAATCCTGGAAGTTTCGTTAAGGCAAATGTATTGTCCTTTCCTCTGCTATAGGTCAGAAGGAATAGAAATCCTGCTTTCAGTCTTCTGGCAATTGGAGGCCCTATATATTTTTAATAGCACTATCTTCCTTCCCTTTAATCAAGGTAGGGGTGATAATTCATGTTTTAATAATTATTTATACTCAATATTTTCTAGTTTGAAGATCTGAACACAGTGGCTGAGTGTCTGTTTTCTTTGGTCAATGGCGATGATATGTTTGCAACATTTGCCCAAATCCAGCAGAAGAGCATGTTGGTGTGGCTGTTCAGTCGCTTGTATCTGTACTCCTTCATTAGTCTGTTCATATACATGATCCTCAGCCTTTTCATTGCACTCATTACTGACTCCTATGATACCATAAAGGTAAATAATTTTTCTTCCCATATATTTATTCTGATCAGTTCTGCATTCATAATGTCTAGCATTAATTATGATAAACACTGAGCGTATTAAAATCTATCAGTTTAAAATTTGGGGAAGAAATTGGGTTGGGAAAGGGTTACTGTGCAGTCATCTAAATGACTGTAGCCAATAATCAGTCTGTGTCCCTGTTCTGTATTTTCTACTGCTTGACCTTTTTAAAAAGTAATAGCTAATGAAAACATTACCTAATAGCTATGGGAGGATAGGTAAAAGTCAGATACAGTTGCAYAGAGGTAGGTCAGTCTTATCTGGAGTGAATGTCTTCTTATAGCACCAGAGGCTGAGGCAGAGAAGTTTGTCATCGTCTCTGAGAAGAACTGCTTGGCAGCTATGTGGTTCATAACTCAACTTTGCTTAGCTGTCTAAATTTGCTTAATGTGTCACTGGGAAATGCGTGATTACTATGCATTTTTTTCTCAAAAAAAGCCTACTAGTAGGCTATTAATGGTGATTCGTTTCTTATGTTGTAAATAAGTTGTTTTGTTTTTCAGAAATATCAACAAAGTGGATTTCCAGTAACAGATCTACATGAATTTCTAAAAGAGTGTGGCAGCGTTGGCTATAGAAAAGAACAACCTTCTGTGCCATTCATCTGCTGCTGTAGACGGTCAGTATTTAGTGGGTGTTTATTCTCAAAGCTTATCAATTTACTTTTTAATGTGATGTGCTGTTTCACAAACGTTGGAAAGCACAGAACTCTGCTTTTGTGAAATGCAGCTTTCTACTTTTGATGTAGGGAGACAGGAATCTCCTAGTCAGGAAGGAGTAAGTGAGAGGATGTTGGGTGGGTATTGCAACATTTGCTGTGGGCATTTGGAAGCTGAGTAGATGATGGGAGCCCCAGCCAGGTTCATCTTCATGTTTCATACTCAAGTCAGGCCTGCAGCCTGAGAAGTTCTTATCTGCTTGAGTATAATAAGCTTTAATATTCTGCTTGTGTATCAAGAGTGGAAGCCTGGAGCTGGTGCGAAAATCTGGGGGTTTCCTACTGTAGCAGTTTCTACTTGATTGTCACAGTGTAGTTGTGAAAATTGAAAACTGAAATTAGAGGGGGGGGAAAAAAAACAAAATGAAAGAATTTAGAAATAAATATGGTATATGCAAATATTCCTATTRTATTTCCTACTGAATGAGAAGTTCTGAAACTTTCTTTTACAGACAACAGAGTGATGACAACTTGATACTYATTAATTGATCATGGACTGCTATAATAGTTTACTGCTATAATATGAAAAGAAAAAAAAAAGAAAACATGTGTCTGGAGAATAATTCTCCAAATGGCAATGAAACCAACTGCTGGACCTGCCCCCATCTGGACATACTAACCCTACTGAAGTGCTGGGGAAGAAAAGCTGCTATGTGACATAAGCTGGCTGTATGCAGCGAGAGCCCAGAAGCTCTCTGTGTGTGGAGGAAGATTGTTAAGAACTTAGTATTCTTTCCCCAAGTTCAGTTATGTCCAAGAGGGCTGATTCATGAGAAGTATCTGGAGGAGTTTTGTTTGCTAATCACCTCCAGGAAGGAGGAGAGTGGTCCTGAAGCAACTGCTGTTGTTGATGAGGAAAAGAAATATATTAAATGACACTTCAAAATAATTGCACATTTTAAAAGAAGACTTTTACATCTCTCAGGCACAAAGAGACGAATTTTTCACTTCACTTACCGAAGCAATGCATTCTCAGTGAGACTGTAATTTCTGCTTGGCACAATTCATTTCCTTGAAATAAATTTATATAAAACTACAGAGCTCCATGAAAGTACAAAACAGTTGCTGTTTTCCCTTTTGTATCCTGTTTTTTAACACAAGCCACTGAGTTCACAATCTTTTAATAGTTTYACTAAAAACAAAAGCATGTATTTTATCTTGAATCTTCTGTAATACCCMTAATACTTGATGTAAAAAGCACCCAGATGAAACATCATACATTAGCTATAGGTAAATACTTCACTGTGTGGTTGGAAACTTTCATGGCAGGCGTCATGTGAAGGATGAAGTGAAGGATGAAGCCTGAGAATATTTTGTTTTATTTGTTTGGTTGCTTTTTCAAGTGCCATAACCTGGAGGCCAAATTTGGGCATTTATTTAATTGCTTCTATTTTAAGTTAACAGAAGGTTAATGGAAGAAAACAGAACCACTGAGCTGGGCTTATGCCTTGTTCAGGCTCTTGGTTTGGTCAATTTCTTGATGTAGTTGCAGATCACYATCCTAAAGAATTTTTTTGTTTGTTTTTCTCCCTCCCTTCTGCCTTTTACGGCACAAAAGTCGGAATACAAATGTAATCTCAAATGTTCTTGAATGAGTAAAGCTCTTGAATGAGCCAAGTGTGGCTCACTTGGAGGTAAAAAGGGAAGGATGCAGCCAAGTGTTGTACAGGATCCTGACTTACAGCAGTTCTTACAGGAGCCATCCTTAAATTACTGCCTGCTGCTTTTTCCTTAGACCTTTCTTGCATCTCTGCAAGGCCTGGTGAATGTTGCACCTCTGTCCGCAAAGTGAGTTGAGGTGAGGCTCTTGCCAGGTCCCCGGGGGCAGCAGCGGCTGCTTCCCTGCAGGAGCAGTGCTCCTGGATGTGCCCCTGCAATGCCCTCTGGGATGTGCTGGATTCTCCAGGCTCCTGGGAGAGACAGGGCATTAGGACTGCATCTGGAGCACTGCGTGCAGTGCTGGGCTCCCCAGTACAAGAGGGATGTGGAGCTGCTGGAGAGAGTCCAGCACAGGGCTACSAGGATGATCAGGGGCCTGGAAYATCTGCCCYGTGAGCAAAGGCTGAGGGAGCTGGGCCTGTTCAGCCTGGAGAAGAGGAGGCTGAGGGGGGACCTGATCAGCGTGTATAAATACCTCAAGGGAGGCAGTGAGGAGGAGGGGGCGGCCTCTTTTCAGTGGTGGCCAGCGGTAGGACTAGAAGAAACGGCCACAAAATGAATCAGCAAAAGTGCCACAGGAACTTAAGGAAAAAAATCTTGACAGTGAGAGTGGCAGAGCCCTGGACCAGGCTGGCCAGAGAGGTTGTGGAGTCTCCTTCTCCGAAGGTCTTCAAAACCCACTTGGATGCAGCCCTGTGCCATGTGCTCTAGGTGACCTGCATGTGCAAGGAGGGGTTTAGACTAGATGATCTCTCAAGGTTCCTTCCAACCTTAACCRTTCTGTGATTAGTGACCTGAAGGTGGCATTAAGGAAGGCAGTGCAATTCTGACATGTACCCTGGCTAGAATAGATTAGAGCTATCCCTGTGTACCAGTTACTGAAGGCAAGTGTTGTCACCTAAACCGAACTGAAGTGATGCTAAAAATCTTAGCTCTGTTCTGGGACCTAATAACATCTTAATTCTGCTGTGCTTGTGTGAGTGCCTTCTTTGCCATGTGTCACTTTCTTATTTTGTAGTTCTCTTTTCTGCCCTGCCTGGCCTGGCTTATGCAGGTTGTCTGTCTCTGTGCTGTGGCTTCTTGTTATTGTCAGGCTCTCRTCATCAGTATAAAATCTGAGTGTAAGTGAGAGGATAAAGTGTAGATCCCTGAAACGCTATGAGAGTAGAGGACAAATCCTTTTACATGGACAGCTCATGTTATGTTGGAAGCTAAGATCTTCTGTACCATGCCCCACTATGTGTCTCAGTATGTGTTGCCCTTGGAGGGCATACAGATACAGATAGGTACCTCAGTACCCTGGCTCAGGTGTGAGCCCTGCATCTCTTGCAGCCCACAGGATGTCATTATTGCCCGTGTCTTCTGGACTGCACGTGCCAGACTGAAGCAGGGCAAGCTCTTAGACTTGGATTTACTTAGTGATTTTTTGCAGTGCTGGCAGAGGTAGGATAGCACACTGTGAATGTATGAAGACAGTAGTTCTGGAGCGCACAAGCTCATGGCTGCTTTCTTTGGGCCGGAAAGCGATCCAAGTGCGTGTGTAATGTGGGGAGAAAGGCTGGAGGCCAATGGGCATTGCTGTGGTTAGAGCTCAGCAGTAGTCTGGTGCCACCAAGAATTGTTTGTTCACGTGTTGGGGCTGTGTGTCTGTCACGCAGACAAAGCCCTCTCTCAGTCTCCTTCCTTCCTTTATCAATAGCCTGGTGGTTCTTATGCAGATTTGATTTTCACTGAGCACAAGTGCACTTCAGCATGTTTCCCCATGTATTATCCAGGCTGGATATGTTCCTGGCCAGAGGCAGGATACCAGGGCAAAGCAAWCCCTATGGCTGTGCTGAAAGCAGAGCTGCGCTTCCTCTGCCTCGTGGGAAGCAACTGCAGCTGAAACCGAGCTTTCTTCTGAGCAACTGGCAGCTTGGCCTTTAGCTGTTGGAGATGTCAACAGGAAATGCTGTAGTAAACGTGCATGTGTGTGTATCTGTCCTAGTGTGTGCTTGCCATGAGAGAATGTTTGTTGTACAGAACAAGAACAGTACCAGTTACTCATTGAACTAATGGAATGATTACATGAATGCTGAGAAGCATAAAAAGTAGTTATTTTATGAGGGACTTTGAATCTTCCTATGCATTCCCCCCTGCACCCTTTACTCTGAGCTGCCACGTGCCTGTCCAGGCAGGGATAGTCGGCAAAATCCACACTCGGGGCTGCCGTGGATGTGCACAGAGGTGTGAGGCTGCCGTGGTGCTTGGGTGCTTGTTACCATCTTAGCTCACCTCTGTTGTGCTGCCAAGCTACGGCGTGCCCTGACTGGRCACTGTGGATATTTAAAAGGTCTTGCTGGGATAGACCGTGCCCCTCTCTAGGTAAGAGCTGTCCCTGGTGTYTGCGATACCCCATTGCTCTATGAAGCCATACACATTGAGGTATGTTCCATCCGTGTGTGGGTCTTCAGAGGGCTCTTAAGGCTACAACAGGAGTGCTTAAAGGAGGTGGAATGGAGCATTTTCTGTATCAGAAATTACTTGTCAACTTATTCACCGAAAAACAAAAGATGAAGAGACGCCTGTGCTTCACTSTGCTCCAGACTGCCTTCAAAGGATCCGATGATTTCTCAGGTACGTTAACTGTGGGATCTTTTACATGCTTGTGAGTGAACACTTTCCTTTTTGTAAAGACTTTCTCTGTATTTTAGCAATAGCTTGTGAYAGGCTCCTCACCCTCAGGTCTAGCAACTGTATTGCCCAAAACATGCGAGGAACATCCTGTTCCCACCATGAGGAGTCCCCGGTTCTGACTCAGGCTACTTCTTTCCTGTTAAATGGGATGTTGACTGTGATCGSCCAAAGCCACAGCTTGGATAAATATTTGTTTGTGAAAGGATCCTCAGGGAAAACAGGGAAGCATCATCCTAAGGAATGTAGAAAAATACCCATCATTGCATATTAGACAATTTCTGTAATGGAATCAGCCTTTTTGTCCAATATTGATTTTCCTTCTTCGTAATTACTGTTATTAACATATGAGCTACATCCTGCCTGATTACTGCATGAGCCCTACCGTATTAAAGCAGCTCACTAATGTATTGAAACCAATTTGTGTCTTCACCATCTGTCTCTGTTAGAAGGAAAATGGAATTGTTCTTCATCAATCAGAGCTAGTTGCTAAAGCCYGTTATTGGCTCCCTATCCCTTGGAGGTTAAACTTGGCAGGGAATCTGGCATGTGTTAACTCTTAATTCTGTATATTAATACAGACTTTGATGGAGTAGCTGCTGATAGGGGATAGTGCTCTGGGTGCTGGGGAGGGATGCATGGTTCCAGAGGCAGTGCTGGGCCAAACCCATCTGCTGTGCCCTGAAAAAAGGGGCTGTTGCTTTCAGTTGTCTTGTTTCCTGGGAGTAATAAATTCTTGCTTGTTGCTTTTAGGACCTCTCTGACACAGGAGAGAAATGGATGGAGAGGCAGCGGGAAGGCAGCCGTGTATTTGGAGGTGAGCATGGGAATGAGCGGATGGGATGGGAGGACACTGCTGAAGCAGAGGGTTGTGTTTCATGTGTGCGGTTAGTAGCGTGCGGGRCTCCCTGTAATCTCTGTAACGTTCCTGCTTTGTGCCGTAGTCGTCACCAGGGCTTCTGAGGAGAGAGGCCTTCAGCTGCGCTCGTGTGAGTAGCTTGGTGCACCTCACATTTCCACTGGTCTGAGTAAATGAAGGTGTCCTGATCCCCGGGTAATGTTGGTCCTGCACCATGTTCCCCACTTAAGTTTGGAGGGCAATGCTCTGTGCTATTGGGCCCTGCTGTTCAGAGCTGTTGGGAGCCTCCAGGTTTCCGTATCAAACTGGATTATGCTGTGTTTAAAGGAAGCTACATGTGGTGCTAGGAGAAGCGGCAAGCGGCCTGTGCTGCGCTCAGTGTGCTCCAAATGCGCTTCCTAAGCTCTCGCTGAGTTTTGCCTTTGTTTCTTCCAAACCACGGACCGTGCTTATTTCCAGGGTCATCCTTAGGGCCTTTGCAGGAAGCAGAGCCCTTTCCACTTGTGCCACTCGGTGCTTTAAAGGCTCATGTGCCTGGGCATTACCCACACCTGGGGCTGGGGCGGGGGGCAGGTACACTGGGAAGTTCACCAGGAAAAAAGCTGTTTCTTGCTCCATGCCCGTTTCCATGGATTGGCGTGTTCCCGTGCGGACTCCTGGTGCCCCGGGGCGCTGCCTGCGGGCGCGGGGTCTGGGGGAAGAGCCGGGCGCGCGTTGGGTCGGGCCGGCCGCGGTGCGGTGCGTTCCGCGCGGCTCGGCTCGGCTCGGCTCCGGTGCGGTGCCCTCGGCGCCGCAGGGGTTAAGGCGGCGGCGGGCGGGGAGCGG
>NW_020455205.1:2401778-2429995 GCF_003342845.1 Nothoprocta perdicaria | reverse complement strand
GTGCATTTGGAAAGGCCGTTACCAGCACCTAGGACTTGGAGGTTGTTCCCCCCGGTTCCCTCCGGCCCACCCTGGTTGCCAGACTTGGGTTTCAGACCAGTTGGGCTGACTGTGTCCTCCTGTGCCGCTGTGGCTGTTAACCACTTCAGAGCACCCCCGGCTGAGTCTTTGCCTTTGCTATCCACTAACGAGGTCTCTAAGTATAAAGCTGGGCACCAAAGAATAGCCTTGTTTCACAGAAGTGATTTCCTAGATACGTGGTCTGACTTGTGATGGGAAACCTTCTGCTGATATGGTATTAATTCCACTTCCTAGTGTCTAGCAAATGTTTTTTGGAGGCCACCATTTCTGCCACTGAAATGTATGCTTGCAGCTGGGGCTCTAGTTTTTTTTTTTTTTTTTTTTTTTTGTTGGTTGTTTTTAAGAAATCACATAAATAGGTAGATTTAAGCTATGTGCTGGAAAAAAAGAAAAATATATTTAGTCAATGCCTTGAGTCTTTTGCTTTCCATATACTTACAAAAAAAAAAAAACCCAACTGCTAATTAATGAAATTATAAAATGGATGTTTTAATCATTCATGATTTGAAAGTTTTGAAGAAAAGGGAAAATTCAATTCAGAAGCAGAACAAGTATTTTCTTCTAGGCATATTTTACAGTGTAAAGGCTATGGGAATGGCTTCTAAATATTTTAAATACCGTGTCTGTTTCTGCATTATAGGATGACCTGCCAGCTCCTTGCAGAACCACACTTAAGGAGACTGTAAATGAAAGCTTTGCAGTGAAGTTTTTATTTTGGACTCCATATATAGATTTAGAAAAACCATAATTTCAGAAAGTCTTAAATTATCAAAGTCTGAAGTCTAAACTTGTGGTAACTAGCGAGTTGCTTAGCATCTGCCTGTAACAAGTTCAACTTTGTAGGGGATGAGAGCTTTAAACAGCAATTTGGGGCAATAGAGTAGCTTTGTACTGAAGGGATCTTTGGAATTTAGAGCCTGAGCTTTGTGATAACTTAGCCTGGGTGTCCCTGCATTTCCCTGCCTTGCAGCCCAGCTGCCAGTGCCACTCTGCAGTGACTCACAGAGGAACCACAGTGTCACATACGTGCACAGGGTGACACTTCTGCATCCCGCAGTGATCCGAAGGGCCCTTCCCCGCCTTGGTGCACCAAGTGTTGTGGCCTGTGGCTGGCAGCACCATTTCCTGTCTTGGCAATTTCAATATTGAGGTTTGAGGTTCTAAATCTTTGCTAGATTTAATTAATTTCTTATTTAATAATGAATAATAAATCCTGAGATGTTTGTACCTGTAATATATATCGCAGGTGCTAATTCAAGGAGAAATGATTTATACTACTCAGAAATGTGACCTGCCTATAAAATCATCCTTATCTTCTTTACTTCCCTCCCCATTTCCCTTTTTGGTCCAAATTTATGCTGTTAATATGGACTTTTACTGAAAATGATCAGAACTGATGTGGAAATTTGACTGTACTTACTATGAAGTTAGCGTTATGTGGAAGTGGATGTAGCTCTCTGCTCCCCTTATGCTAAAGGGAGCTGAAGACTCAGGTAATGAAATGACGCTGCTTATGCCTGCTTGATTTGTGATCACAACCAATTCCCTCCATTTGGGAATGCTCAAATTCAAGGAAAGGGGAGGGGGGAAAAAAAAAAAAAAAGCAAAGCCTTACCAGAAGTGGGTTTCCCTAATAATAAATAGATCTTCTGTACTTAGCAGGCTACTTATTAATCCTAGGATTTTTTTTCCAATATATTTTTCTATATTACACAATATCATAAAGCTGCCTTTTTATTATTATTTTCTCTTGTACAATCTGTTCTCAATCTGCATTTCTGGAAAAGTGGACTGTGCTGTTCCAAGCACAGACAGTGCCCACAGAATTTCCTTAGTAAAGAAAATGCAGAACTGTTACTTTTGCAATAATTTTTCTCTGTAACTCCTGCACAACAAATGTCTTGTCAGCTTGTATGGCATCTCCCAATGTCACACAGATAAAAGTTGCTTTCTTTTACTTTGAGATTCAGGGTTAATTTTGTGTTCTTTATGCCTCAGCAACTTATCTGATTCTTAGAATGGCGATTTGGTGAGAAATTACCTTTCAGTTTATTTTTCTAAACTGATTTTTGTATAATATCGATTAACTGTTAAAGCCAATTAAATAAACCACAGTGCTTACCCATAAAATTCCTTCTAACAGTTACATATTAACGTTTTTGGCTTCTGCTGTGTTACACTCCCTTTTCTGCATTGGTATTTCTTTTTTTTCCCTAGGCTGAGGTAACCTGAACGGATTTCTTGGGTTACTATGCAATCATTTGGCTGTGTTCTTTTCCATGGCCTTGCACCTATTGAGGGCGTGGAGGAGAACAAGCCACCAATTCCCGCTCGGAACTGGTACTACTTGTACATGGAGCTTGGCYGAGGGGCACCCTCCTCTCCTCTACCTCCCGAGGCTCCTCTCTTTGGAACGAGGTGTGAGAGCGCTTCTCAGTAGCTTGGAAAATAAGCCCTGTATGCAGAGCAAAAAGGTTCCACAAGAAGACAGAGTTGTCTTCCCGGGGAGCAGGTTGCAGGCGGTGAGGGCACTTCTTCAGGGACCCCTTGCCAGGGGCTTGCTGGGAACATGGTGTGGAAGCATTCAGGCACTCCATTAGCAGGGCTGTTTCAAGGAATGTCTTTGCCTTTTTWAAATTATCCAACATGCTGTTTGTATTGCTGCTGCTAGGTAATTTTCTGAGTAATGCCTTGAACACAGGCCGCAGATTGGTGATTTCAGGTGACTTGCCTCCTCTTGCTCTGCCACCCGTGTCTGGGACAAGTCAGTGCAATAAGCTAAGCAGTTAGTTTTAAACTTATTTCTGAAGAGCCCTGATTTATTTGTCTCAAGGCGCCTTACAGAGGTGTGTATCTCATTCCCTTCCTGGCGAAAGGAGAGGYGGCGGCGGCAGGGAGCTGAAGGGCTATGGCGGGGGCTGGCGGCCTGCCCGCCTCACGGTGAGCGCGCGCAGGCGAACCCCGCGCTTCCCACCCAGCCTTACTCCGCGGCCACTTCCCGCCCGGCCCTGCTCCACGGCGGCACTCCGAGACCCGGAGCTCTCCTCACTTCTGCCCCAGTCCCTGCCCAGCTCTGGGGATGGCCGCTGCACGGGGCCTGGCGGCTGCCGGGCCGCAAAGTCAGCGCCGGCATCTCGGCCACRCGCCTCTCCCTGCAGCCCAGCGCTTCCCCATCTCCTCCCTGGGGCGCYCGGGCAGCATAGGGCACATCACTCCTCTTAAAATCTATGCCAGCTTTTCAATAAAGCAGCAAATGTATTATTATTATTATTTAATGGGCAGGAAATGGGCAGCAAAGCGTTGAGGTGTGCCGTGCATCCGTCAGTGGTGCACAGGCTGGATCCTTTAAATGACCTTCTCATCTGAAGTCTTGCTGCAAAACATCGTTTGAGGTTTTCTTCAGAATTGCCTGCATTAATAATGAATGGCTGTACTTGGAAGGCGTGTATAGGCTGAATTAAAGTTGAGTCAGTGATTAAAGAGTTGATTTTAATCGCAATTTGGATCAGCGAAATCGTTGATAAAAATATTAAATTTCACTGTAAATATGCATATTTTGAGTCACATTGTTAGAGCAAACTAGACTTCAATTGGGTAATAACTACTAAGCATGTTTACTGGCATATAGGTGAAGCTTTTGTTTTAACTGGGCTAACTAGGTGGTTTATTTTAGTAATCCTTTAAGTAGCTAGTGTAATATGCTACTTTATACATTCATGCAAATCCTTGACTTTTGAGAACAAAGAAGTATATTGTGCAACTTGATGCAAGTAACATATTCAAAATGATTTTAATTTTCTCTATATAATTGGTCTTTAAGACTGTAGTATTCAAAATGTGCTAAATTAGGAAGAAAGCTTAATGCATGTATTAAACTTCTCCAGACTTACGCATTATRGAAATCTTCTCACTTCTAAATACAGAGTGAGCATCAGGCTCAGGAACTGCATTGGCTGAGATATACAGGCTAGGAGAATACTGAAGAAAGTGTCTCCTGGTTTTGCATTTGTTCCTGAGCTATGTGTTTCTGGCCCYTTACAAACACTACTGCTTTAGGACTGATCTGAATAATATAGCTTTTAGTATTTATTATTTTTAAAATGTTGACAAACAATATTGTGTCTGGTTTTTTGACTTTGTTTAGAAATATTCAATAAATATTTGAAATAGAATTTGATTTTTTTTCTTTTCTTATTTTTTTAAGCTTAAATCTTCCTCGATTCAGATAAGCATCTTCAATTTGGCTGTTGAAGAAAAGACCTGGAAAATAAACTCCTGCAACGTGTTARATTGTGCTGTGCTACAAAACATGGGATATCCTGTCGCCCATCTCCTCTGCATGATGTGGACTGGGGCAAGGCTGCTGAGGATACAGCTGATTAGGTCTGTCGCAGCTGTGCAGCTCTCCTGAACCCAGGCTAATTCAGCTGGGAGGACATAAAATAAAAAGAAATCATGAACTAAACCACTTCCTGGAAGGACCAGGGAGGGTCAAGTGCCTTTTCTTCATAGGTCAGTGTAGGTGACCAAGTGCCAGCTACATCTGTGCTCTGGAGTACTAGGATGCAAACCCGGGTCCCGTTCAGTTACTGTTCTGATGCAACCTCCACCTCTCATCTGATGTAACATCTCCAGAGACTGCTCCATGACCTTGGGACTGCAGCTGGATGCTTTGCTACTCCCCCCTGCCTTATTTCAACATCTCAAGGCACCTCATTCAAAGTCCACTCTTGAGCGTTATTTTTTTGAGCTCTGCTGTGTGACAGTGAGTGTTTGTACTGTGGTTTTGGTGGAGGTTTACCCATGTGTGACTTCTTTGTACATACTGAGATATTATTCTCATTTGAAATAGTAAGCAGGGGAGTTTTTTAAAAAGTTTCTATTTGTTTGGGATTTTTTTAAAGTTTCTTCTCAGATAAGATGTGTAAAGTGTCTGCAGTTCTATCTGACTCTCCTGTTAGAACTAGCGGGAGAGATTCATTTCCTGAGATGATTATGTAGTAACATGCAGCATGTTCAGAAAACCTGCCCTATAATTTTCAGAGTTTTCTGCTGTTTGTGCCCAAAATGTTGCTTCTATATGCAGGCCTTTGGGTTGTTCAGTAAAAGTTTCCTGTCAAGCTCAGCAAGTCTTTACCCATCAAGGCAGGGAGGTCAGAGCCRTCTCGCTTGGGCAGCGTTCCCAGCGCTTGCCTGTCCGTGAGTAACTGGTGTCTGCAGCTTCTTAGGGAATTCTAGTCGTTAGATCTAACAGCATCTTACTCTTTTTGAGTATTCCCGAGGTAAGGATAGGAAATTTGCTGGTGCTCAACTCTAGTATTTTGCCCCAAAGGGGGAAAAATAAGCATCAAATTTGAGCTGATTCCTTACCGTAGACCTGAGTTGCTGGGGTTTTTATTTTTAGATGAAGGGATGCTCTGTATTATTTTGGTGTAAGGGATAATTTACTTGTTTCCTTCCTTATCCTTAAGGAATTATTCTTTTGACTACATACTCAAATTTGATGCTTTAAAAAAAAAGGTATTMTTTTATAAAATAAATAGTTGCCTAGAAGCCTGAGAGTAGGGAGATGGATGACGATATCATGTGCCTGGCCTTCATATTGGCTACTGGATGTAGGGTAGAAACTGAGAAATGGCAAGGAACTATTTCAGGAAAAAGCAAAGTATTTGCATATTTTTATCTTCCAGTTCACTGAAAATACTAATAATGGAATGATGCAAGTTAATTAAGATCAGATAATGCAAATATTGCATGGCAAAATATTTTTAGAACATTAATATAAGATAAATCTTTTATATAAAAGATTCTCTCTGAATGTTAATAAATGTGGATTGTTAATCAGGGCTAGGGCTGCGAGGGCTGTGCTTAATTTGTTTCCCAGTCCCCAGAGAAAGTAGAGCTATCTGTTAGCCTAGGTAGTAATCAATTCTATCTGTAGATAAATTGATTTTTTTTCCGTATCTCTTCTCAGCCTTCCTTAGTCTACCGCTCTGACRCTTGTAGCACACTGAGACTTACAAGGAGGTTTGCTCAAGTTTTTATTAGCATTGCTGCCTGTCCTCCAAGTKTGCAGTTCTCCAGTATCTAAAATGAGTGAGATCTCATGCCAAAATTGGATTCCTTGGTTTTGTTATAATTTTACAGTAGCTATTAATAATGTTATTCACATCTGAGAGGCTGATGTTGAAGCACATTTATTCAAATACTGACAGAGAATTACGGGGTTAATTAAGATTAGTCACAAACTCACTACCAGACTGTGAGACCCTGCACGAATAATTACTCAGAGCTGCCACTGTAAATTGGAACTACTTTTGGTTCCTAATAAACGCAAAATGTAACATGGCCAGGGCAGCTGACACTGATTTCACTAGAGAAGTTGAAGTGTGATGTAATTGGGAAAACAGACTTCCCCTTCCATCSTGTTTCATAGCGATCTGTCCAAAATAGTGCTGTGTACCCCACGCTACTGCTGTTGCTGGGGCTTTGCTCTGTGGTTAGGTAGGAACTGCATTTTGGTTTTTGAAGATAATTTTTCTATGTTGCTCACAGGCCTCTGGGCTGACAGTGCAATAAAATCATTTGTGGGTTTAGTGTAGTCAAATATGTAGAACATATTTTCTTTTTACCCTATTTAGCACTCTTAAATTCTGTAGCAGTACATAACAAGCATGTGTTTAGAATATGTTTGCCCTGGGCATTACACATACATGAATTATTCCATTCATTAATATACAACTTTAAAAGAGCATATTAATGAAAAAATACTATTGCTTAGTCAGTAAAAAAATGGAAGAGTTGTGATTTATGATTCTCTGTCTTGACAGGCTATATGGGGAAATGGAAAAAATAATGGAGCTGTGGCTCAAACATGGGATTTCAGAGTAAGAAGGACCAGGCTGTTATTCAGACTTTCCTTGTGATCTCCAGAAAGCTGCTCTTAACCTCTTAGTTTCAGCTTTGATGCCTGTATGATACAGATGCTGCTGCAAAGGGTTTGGGGGGTTTAAGTCTCCTGAAAATTCCGAAGTCATCAAGGCTTTGTCCTTGCAGAGACAGAATATTTCCTTCTGTATTAACTCTGCACAGTGTGGCTTTTTCCTCATACCCCCACCCTTACTCCCTGCCTCCCCAAAAATGCTAGTTGGAGTGATTTGGGCAAGGACCATTAGTTAATTTTAATCCTCTTTTTTTTCTTCTTTCTTCTTTGCCCCTTGCTAGGACTCAGGGGCTTTAATCCAGGATGAACGAATGCTACTATGATAGACGCATGGACTTTTTCTATAACAAGACAAACACTGACACAGTAGATGAGTGGACAGGGCCAAAGCTTATTGTTGTTCTGTGTTTTGGGACGTTTTTCTGCCTCTTCATTTTTGTTTCAAATTCATTGGTCATAGCAGCTGTGGTAAAGAACAAGAGGTTTCATTTTCCTTTTTACTATCTCTTGGCCAATTTAGCTGCTGCAGACTTTTTTGCTGGCATTGCCTATGTTTTCTTAATGTTCAACACTGGCCCAGTGTCTAAGACATTAACTGTTAACCGCTGGTTTTTGCGTCAGGGTCTTCTGGATACCAGCCTGACAGCTTCTCTGGTGAACCTCCTCGTCATAGCTGTTGAGCGGCACATGTCAATAATGCGGATGAAGATCCACAGTAACCTCACAAAGAAGAGAGTCACCTTTTTAATTATATCAATTTGGTCCATTGCTATTTTTATGGGTGCTGTTCCTACCCTGGGTTGGAACTGCCTCTGTGACATTACAGCCTGCTCATCCCTGGCCCCTATTTACAGCAGAAGTTACTTGGTGTTCTGGAGTGTCTTAAACCTCGTAGTTTTCTTCATTATGGTGGTGGTTTACATAAGAATCTACATGTACGTCCAGAGGAAAACAAATGTCTTGTCGTCGCACACTAGCGGATCCATTAGCCGTAGGAGGACCCCAGTGAAGCTTATGAAGACAGTCATGACCCTCTTAGGTAAGAGACTGTGGACTATGCTGTGCAAGGCTGGCAGTGCCAGTCAGTGCTTAAAAAAAACAAAACAAAAAACAACCAGGCAACCCTAGACTGCTTAATGCTGGAGCTGYTTAGTTTTCTGTCTGGTGTGGCCCCAACGAAATGCAAAGTAAAGGACTGTTGGACATGTTGAAGAAAGGTCTCTCCACTCAGCAGTGCTCAGACTGCTTATTTGTAGGATGCTTGTTACAAAACACAAATTATCTATAGTTTATTTGGGGGTGTGGGGGAGAATTACAGAATGTGTTTTGAGGAAAAARGCTTGTAAAAACTCATAACGGCTTAGCAGGACACGTTCAAATTAACATGCTTTCATATCTGCGCAAGATCCTGGCTGCCCATGGATAGGTTTCACTCCGCTTTTTAGATCTTCCTATATATGCTAACTTCTCCCTCTACAAACACACTTCTGCTGGCAACTGTGACTTTGTTTCTGACAGAGGTTTGCTTTGCAAGGGCAGAATTCACCTTGATTTTGTGAAGATTGCACAGTGCCAGGTGCTCTCAGATYGTGGTGGAGCATGGCCTTGGATCTCCAGGTGATGAAATGAGACCTGACATGCATGCACTCTTGATACTTGAGCAACTCCATTCACTGTATTGACTAGTTGTGATGTGGCTGCTTATTAATGTAAGATAAGTAGATGTTTCAAGCTTTAAACAGGAGGAACTTGAACTTCAACATGAAGAAGGTGCATAGAGTGGATGATGATCACTATGAGGGGGTTAAAAAAAGACATAATGGTGTGAATTCTTCCTCAGGAGAAATTGAAACTGAGCAAGCAAGATGTTTTCTGGAAGATGGGCTTCACCCCAACATGGCTAGTTCAGCTTGCTGCAGGTCTAACCGAGACATTGGCAAAGCAGGGTTCAGATGGTGGGAAAGTCCTTCTGGGCATTCAAAGGGTGAACCTTCCCATGCTGAGATCAGAACTGCACCCACAGTGTACGGGCCAGCACATGGGGGATGTTCTCGAGAAGGGTGCGTGTGGAGATCCTCTTGGGAGGTGGGTGCAGGGTGCATGATGTGGAAAGCTGACCTATGTCTTGTTTAACCAGACTCCTCCAGGGATGAGAATGAAGCTGTTCCTGATGCTGAAAGTTTCACATCCTTTTTTTTCCTCAAAGTTTTTTTCAAAATACTAAGATCCTATTGCCCTGACCGACCTGCTCTAGCAGCTGGTGCTTTAGCTGGTGCTTTAGTTGCAGTTTTTTTTATGCTCCAACTAATCCTTGCCCTTATAGTCACTGTTTCTYGTGGCTGGTGTTTAATGGAGTACCTCTGGGAGCTGTAAGGGAAGGAAGAGTTCTGGGAGGAAAGTGTCACATTTTTTCTGCAGGTGTTAGTTGCCAGGACAAGAAGTTGAGACTGAGCGTTTGCCTCTAGCACAGTCAAGTGTCTTTGTTTCCATTCCTCCCTGCTGATCTCTGGCCTTTCTCACTGTCCCACRTCAGGAGGCTTGATAATGTTTGTAAATGTGGTGATTTGGATGTAAGTGGAATTAAACTGGCCTTCCAGTGATAGGTCTGGGACTTTATCTCTGGGGTGCAGTGCTTCTAACCCTCCTTTTATTACTAATTGATGCTAATAATGAAGTGACTGTAATGGCAGCATTGCTCTTGTCTTCCTAATGAAATGSTAACGGTTTGTTTGAGGTCTGGGAGAAAGGGAAGAAAGTCCCTCGGAGAGCTGCTGCGTGCTGTAAATGGCACAGGGACAAAGCTTCAGTCTTGTCAGGCACAGAAGCTGATAACTYGACTGAGCAAGAGCCAGATCTGCAGGTCAGGCTCAGGGCTGCTTTTTAGTGTCTATGAAGTTGTTTTTCTTTATTCAGCTGAAGAAAAACTATTATTTTAAAAAAACGCCATTTTTTTGTGTTTAAAAAAAAATCCAGTCTGCAATGAATTGGTCACTAATTTTAGAGGTGGTGGATAGAKGGACAAGAAGCCTCTAAGACAAATGGAAAAGGCATTTTTTTTTAATGTTTTTTTTCAGTCAGTCTGATCCATGTGGTCTTTAGCGCATGTTTATGTTTGCTTAATCTTGAACCAGAAATCAGACCTCATTTAACTTCTAAAACAGAGGTAGAATTGAAAAGAACAGATTTAATCTCTTAATCTCATTTTCTGAGARGGCACATGCAAATAAATCATAATGTAGAGCTTTGTCTTAATGATGTATGTGTATATATTTATATAGATGCGTGTGTATATTACTCATGTCYATAAATACTTATGTTCCTTTAGCGGTGTGTAGATTACAGTCAGAACATGGTCAGTCTTGCACAGACCCCCTCAGCTCTTGGTGCCACCCACGCGTTGCTGCGGGTCAGAGCAGAGAGGTGCTCTGGGCTGGAGAGTCCAGTCCCAGCTGGCTGATACGGGAGCTGCAGGYTCCGCCACTGACCTTCCCCTTTCCTCATCCTTCCCCTCCTACTCCCATCCCAGCCTGGGCTAAATATTTGTCAGCGCTCACCATGGCCATACTGACCTGCAGCTGGCTGGGGATCTTCCTTAGAGAGGCGTCGAGGAGGATGGAGGCTCAGGAGTTGGGCATTCAACTTGTAGGACCTCTGTGCAAGTCACTTCACTTAACCCAGCTCCTGTTTTACCTCGGTCCATAGAGAACTGAGATGCACGACGTCCAGATGCACCAAGGGGCTGTGCATGTGTTAATGACTATATGACCGAGCCAGTGTAAACAGGGGGATTGGGATGTGCTATGAGCATCTGTAGGATTAAGTCTGAGGCCCCAGAACAAATCCTTCCAAGAATAATTATTTACACTTGTTTCTTGGAGCAGGATGCATCTGTCTTTTTTTATTATTTTTTTTCCCCCTTAGACATTACAAAAGAACACAAACACCCCCTCACACACACATACACAGAAGTAAACCCCACTTAATGTCCTTCCTTTCAAAATCTTTTTTCTTCTAGCGAGCAAAGCGACTGTTCTTAAAGCATGGGAATTGTGAGTTATTTTTTAAATATCAGTGTTAGCTTTTTCTTACTTGCAGAACATGCCTTTTTAGCCACCATTTTAAAATGTAACTCAGGAAAAAGCGTTTGATGTTGTGTGCTGGACCAGGCTAATTTACTTTAGGAAATCTGAATATCACTTTAGAGATGGTATTTGCTTTGTACAGACTTTGCCAGTCAGAAGCCAAGCCACACCAGGTCCTGCTTCCCTGGAAGGCACGTTAGTGCCTGTGTCGCTGGGGGCAAGGGCTGCCCAGCCTCCTGTCAGGGGAATTGCATCCTGGCATGTTCCCTCATACCACTTGCCCACATTTTGACTTGAACATACTTCTTATAAATGTTTATTTTAGAAATGAAAATTTATTTCTTAGAAAAGTTTGAAATGTGCATTCTTAGTTAAGCTGTTTGTATTATGCAAAAAAAGTATGAGAAACTTGATTAATAGCCATCTTTTCCAGACTTTTTAATTAACAAAGGAATTTCTAAGTGACCCAACTAATATTTTTAAAAATTCTTTACATTCACTGATGGAACAGCCTATAGCTATCTGGAGCATGCAAATTTGTTTTATAGGGTTTTTTTGTTGCTTTTTTTCAGCACAGTAATGGTTTGTTTTTAAACCTCTGAAGACCATTTGGAATAATTGCCTCCTATGATCTTTACCAAAAGTGATTCCAGAAAGCTGTGTTCCTGAATGAAGCATCTCAGAATCAGTTTCAAGGATGCTGCAGGTATTGGTATCATAGGAGGTGCAGGACAAAACGCTGCTGATGCTGATGCCTCTGGCCCGTAGCTGTGCAGTTTATGTGCTGTGGTCAAGCTGTTCTTCCCTTCTCCTTCCGCCTCCCGTCGTGGCTTGGCCTGTGGCTGTTCCCGTGACACGTCGCTGTCCCCTCGGGGTGGAGTTCTGCCCTGCTCCGGTTAGAGCTGGAGGAAGGGGGGTTTCCATGTGACTGTCCCTTGCGTGTTTTCCACCACCTTTTTCACYGGAGAAGAAACCGGCACGGTGGAAGTTTGCTGGCACACATCACTGGGAGGGGAAAGAACTTTACAGCAGGTGATGGCCATGGACCAGTCTGCAAGAAAACCTCCCCTAAGGGAAGAATAAAGGTGTTCTGAAGGATCTGCAAAGCCTCCTATGAGGGACCTCCAGGGGCCTTTGCAAGAGGTAAAACCTGGAAGAAAATAGAAGCTACAACTGGCCCGTCTTCTCCCTCTTCCTACCATAATCCCTAAACAGAACCACTGCAGGAGAGCAACAGTTTGACACAACCTTTCCCTATGGCATGTTGAACTATAGGAATTCATCTGGTTGAAATGGGAAGATGGGAAGCGTAGGAAAAGGACAGTAACTCCCATGGGATTATCTCGTGGCGCAGTCCTAGCTAAGCACATAACTAGCTTTGAGGAAGCACGGTTGGCAGCAGGTTTGCAAGTGTGTGACTTCAGGTGGACTGCATGTGGTAGCTCCTCTGAACTTGGCAGTCAGATTCTTGTTGAAATAGCAGCTTTGAGGTGGATGATTTTCAGTTTTTGTGAATTTATAGCTTAATTGGTAACTTGCTATTTTGATTCAGGGACATATGTGGCAAAGGCAAGTGGAAGCTACTTTTTTTGTTCTTGTTCTCAACGTTGGCCTCTTSAGAGGGAGCTTTGATTATGTGGAGAGCTTTACAGTGTGATGTTTGTTAAAGTATCAGCACCGYTCCCAGATACGCTGGAATTCATTTTCAAGAGAAATTGATTCAGTTTACAAGAAGATTCATCTTTAAATTTGGTAGAAATACTTGAAACTGATCTTAAGGCATTATAGTTCCTGATCTCCTATAATGTGGTGTGCAAAATCAGATTGGTTCTTTGGCTCATATTGCAGCCAAGCTGTAGATCAATCACTTGCAGAAATTCTGTAAAATTCCTTTAAGATGAAGTTCTTTGAAAAATTGCACTTTGTCAGGGAGAAGGAGCTCTCACAGGGAGCTCTTGCAGACATGAAAATCACTGCAGGGCCAAGGCAAAGGCTTCTATTTGTTTAACTATGGTTCCCTCTGGAAATTCTGTGGTAAAAATAGTAAAATCCTAGAAAGGCAACAAGTTTGAGACATACTTCTTTCATCTGTGCCATGTTAAGAGTAGGGTGTGAATCACTTGCCTTGTATCCATACACAATTAAATGTATTTTTGATGGAGTCAAAGTAAAAGCACAGCCTTTGAACTGTCGACAGATGTGCAGCTGCGGTTGTCTTCAGCCGTGGGCAGATGCAGCCGCCCCAAAGAGAAAGTTAAAGCTTTGGTTTAAAGCTTTAAAGCTCTGGTACTTCTGTGGTACCMGAGGTGGCTGCACATGTCACTTAGCTCCTACTTTTGCTGTTGAAACCTTTTTGCTTTGTCTCTGCAAGCAGATAAGGCTACCACAGTCATCGAGCTTGGGGTTGTGTTTTAAGCTGTTTGTTTGTTTTTTGTTAAATGCAGACTTGGGGCTTCTTCGTCTGCTGTTAACTTCCATGAAATCACTTTATATGCCTTGCTTATGAGATTAAAGAAACTCAAGTGRTCGAAGTGCTTTCTGTGYGGGYGGATTGATGGGCTGAATCAATTTTCAGGAGGAGCTGGCGTGTTGGCTGCTTCGCCAGCGTCCCTTGGTGCCAAGCGAGAGCACTCTGAGTATTTAGCATGACATTCATGTAGACACAGCCTTGGTGTGTAATAGGCCGTGTTCCAGGGACTTTTCTGGTGGATGGGGTTTGCATCCTGGTGCAATAAATTTGAGCAGTTTTTCTGCACTGAGGTCTTCAGGAAAGAGCTGGTGTCACAAGGGCTTATGCAGCACGTTGCAGCCAAAGGCACGGGAGCTCCAGAGACTGCCCACAGAAAGTGGATGTCCTGGGCACCCGCTGTGGCAGCCCCCGAGCCCCTYGTGCCAGCGGCTTGCAGGAGAGTTGCTCCTGATGCTGGACCTTGATTCAGAACTAACACCAYGAAACTGGTACCGACAGCCATGAGAATCTTGGTACAGCAGGATAGAAAATGCAGCCGCTGAAGGAGATGGTCTCTTACGTTTCCATTCTGTGCAGTGTTTCCTGGAAGACAGTAAATCTATTAGTTGAACTCAGTCTTCTTGCTCTTTATAACAGAGGGATAACTCAGGAGCGTCGTTTTGCACTGAGATCCGTGGTACTTTGCCTTGGATATGTTTTCTTTACTATTATTTTTTTCACCAGCAATCATAATGCTCGCTATGTCACTTGAGTTCACTTTTATACCCTGCTACGGCCCGCTCATCGTGTGGCCTGAGCAGTCAGCATTTCCACTAGAGCCCTTGGAGCAGGGAAGCGTCCTTGTGCGCGGCRTGGGTCATCACAGCAGGTGTGAGGAGCTGCTTCCCGACGGAGCTGGGCTGTGCTGGAAAACCAGTGCCCTTGGGAAAGGGAGCAGAACTTTCCCTATCAAGACGTTGGGAGGGATGCCAAGCCCTTCAGGAAAATGTTCTCAGTACATAGCTGCTACCATCCCCATTTGTTTGATTTTTTTTTTTTTTTTTTCCCCCCTAAGCCTGAGAAGGGGAACTGTGCCTTTGTAAGTGATTGGAATTTCCTCCACATGTCATTCACAACGTGACTGTTGTGCAGAGTTGTAATTTTCTATTTCTGTAGGTCAGACAGCAATTGTGGCTTGTGCTAAGTTAGCATTATCATGCATATGGCTACTTTTTCCTTAGGCTTAAAGGCGAGGAATGACAGCCGGGCAGATGGGGCTGGGCAGGGGCTCCTCCCAAGCTCGTGGCCAGGGTTGCCTTCAGCCAGGAGGTTCCCTTTCTTTTTCCTGACTCCTCAACTCATCTCCTCAACTCCTTCCTCCTCAACTCATCATCACTAATTCACCTATTTATCTCTTTTCTCTTACATCTTAATTTCTTTCAAATCACTTTCAAAATCTCAGATTTGGAGATATTTCCATTGCTTAGCTAGTGAGTTGCCACCTCCCCAACTGCTGCTGGAGCCAGGCGACTTTTCTAACACCGGTGGCCCAATTTGTTGGGTCTCAAGTGCCCAGAGGACCTGGCTCTGGAGCGTACTCTGGAGTCTGGCCTGGAGAGCCAGGCAGGGCCCRAGCTGCGTGCACCACATTAGCTGCTTTCAACCAGGATGTATTTAATTGTGACTCAAATTTATGAATTTAGCAGTATGCCCATGGCTTTGCAGAGTGCCAGCTCTGGTGTCACAGAAGACTTGTCCTTTCTTTGGTTTTCTTCGTCACTGTGGCAGTGGTGGAGACCAGACACCTTCCCCTCCAGCACAGGAAAGAGAGGTGAAGGAGAGGAATTTTCTGTTCTTGTTTGTTTCAGTGGTCAAATTGCTTTTGTGATGACCTTGTCCCATTTCCATTTGAGCTGTTGGCAGCTGATTTTTTGCTCACCATGGATTTCTGAAAGCTGGTCTGCTACATGGACAGAGAAGCTGCTAATAGACTTGACTTGACTACTGTGATTAGYATTTTGTCCTCTCCTGCTTTTATGATTTTTCCATATTCCCGGTGAACCCAATATTCCTGACAGACAAACAGAAATCCCCCTGCAGTCTGAAGTCTCTTTATTTTCCTCCTTCCTTTTCAGGTGCCTTTGTGGTCTGCTGGACCCCTGGCCTGGTGGTTTTACTGCTCGATGGTCTGAACTGCACCCACTGTGGGATTCAGCACGTTAAGCGGTGGTTCCTCCTTCTCGCCTTGCTGAACTCTGTCATGAATCCAATAATTTATTCATACAAAGATGATGAGATGTGGGGCACCATGAGGAGGATGATTTGTTGCTCTTCCGATGACAGGAGCCAGGAGAGACGCTCCTCGCGGATCCCTTCCACAGTGCTGTGCAGGAGCACGGATGCCACGGGGCACTACATCGAGGACAGCATAATCCAAGGGACTATCTGTGGAAAAGGAGACCTTGGTGAGAAAGGGAACTCCTGAGCTGTTCACGGACTGGCCTGGCTGAGAAAAGATGGGGGAAGGGAGAAGAAGTTTTGTAAGAGGAGATTGACTGGCAAAGCTGGTAAACAATGTAACCACATTGTTCCCGGAGCCAAACAGCAGTGTTAACAAAAGTTCTTATAAATAATTGCCCGGTGGGAAAGCACACTGTATGGAAGAAAACCTTCTGTGCCGCCCTCTGCCTCTCCTTCCCTCTCTCCCTCCTCCTCCTTTTAAGTACATGAAACTGTTCATGTCTGTGGAATAGATATGTCTGGGACCCTTGTTGTGCATGGACACAAGTTGTAAGCAGTACAGTGAGACCCTCCTGCAGAAAGAATAAACCTGCCTTGCAGTGGAGTTCTGGYATTCGTCGAGTATTTGTGCATTCAGCTGGCTTTATTTTGAGGAGGATTGTAGACTGGGTTGGTCAAGATTGTGACCTGTTTGCTTTTGCTGTTTATGAAGTTCATGAAATACTTCATACTTCTCTCTTCCTTCTCCTACTTTCAAAATTAGTAGCTTAGGTTATTTAAACAATGCCAGAAATTTGACTGTAATGGGAAGCCCAGAATAGATACCAGTGAGTGAGTGTATCAAACCCATCGCAAATGGTCAGGATGTGACAGTCCACAAAGCTCCAAAGCTGTTATTACTTTCATGGGGGAGGATGAATCAATGCAAGGAGATATATTGCACACTTTGCTGCTGTCCTATAGGCAGGAGGGTGGAAGAATAGGAAACCAATGTGGCTGTAGGGGGAAATGGACTTGACTCACTTTTTGCTTCCCCAAGTAATATAAAACAGGTGTGGTGCCCCTCTTAAAACATTATGAGACTGAGATAAATGATATCCAAAACCCTGTTCTAAAAGACAAACTTCTAAGGGGCATGTTTAAATGCATATATAATGTATGTTCTCAGGTATATCAAATATAGAAGCTCAATTAAGTTATTGAAAATAAAAATTAACTTACAACAACAAAAAACCTACTAGGATATAGTTTCAGTAAGTTTTTTACCGTGCCATGACTGGACTAATTTTAACCCATGATTTGGAAGAAAATCTCCCTAGAAGATACTTGAGGAAGAGGCCGTGAAACAASAAGCTGTGAAGGGTGAAATTTCAGCATTGTGGGTAATCAGGCTCAATGTGGAATGCAGCTGCAGTCCCAAAAGCTGAAGCTTAACCTATGAAATGTGCTCTAATTTATCTAMTATCTACCTATTTAAAGTGCTAGCATAAGGTTTTGGATTTAAACTTTTAATTTCTAATTGGAAGGTAGATGTCTCGGTACTCTGAGAAYCTATCTAGTCTCTGACTTCAGAAGTCGCAAGCGTTTCCTAGAGAAAAACTGATCTATGGCATTATACCAGGTGAGCAAAAACAGTGGTGACTTTGGACCRTGTTAGAAGCTTTGGTCATTGGGAATGGGCAGAGAACAGCACGTGCTGTACGAGGCTGAACGATAAGCTGTGGCTAGGCCAAATTCCTCTTTTGGTACCACCTGCATACAGGTACTTGGGTTATGTTGGTCAAAAGTGGAGCTAGCACTTGGCTTAAAGGCAGAGCTCAAATTTGGTAGAAGGCATCTGGGGATTTTATAACAGGGCCTYGGTTGACCAGCGCCGTAAGCCCTTATTCAGAGCTCTTCTGTAGTATCAGCTTGCAGGGATGTGGCCTAACGTTTCAAGATAAACGCTGTACTTACAAGTAATGCTGAAGAGGTTTACACATGTTTTTTGCTATAATAATGCAATGTTCTTGTGCAAATACTACTTCATGAGTTTGGTGTTTTGAAAGGTTTACGTACTGCTTTCTACAGCCAGTGACATTACAAAAGACATGTTATGCAAGCATTCGTGTCCCTATAACTACATGCAGTGCAGTTTGTGTTAACTAGGCTGAAACTCAGTATACAAAGCTAACGAAATAAAATGYTCCTTCAAAATAAAATACTGGTTTTGTTTCCTGTTTGGATGGTGACTGAATATTACCTGGCACTACAAATGAAATTGCTCTGTTTATTAACAATAGTAGGCAGTGTTATGGTTGGTTGGATTAGGACCCGTGGAGGATTTGGATAAAAGTCTAGGACTTCTGCAGCAGAGGTAAACCCAAGACTTCCCTTGTGCAGCTTTCTCCTCGGAACTCAGGATCTGCCCTGCAGAACAACCACGTGTGGCTGTTTTCCCAGGTAAGCTGTAAAAGGTGAATTCTGTGAAGGCAAAGGGTGGTGGTGTGTGCAGAGCGCGTTGTAGAGTGGACTCCTGGTCCGGCTTGAGATCTGTCCCATGTATGAACAGCAATTCTGGCACAAATACGTGGGAGGAGTCACAGTGCTCTATTCTTACGTTTTCTGTTGCTTGACAAAAAGCAGCTTGCACGCTGGGGCTCTGACACTTGTGTGTCATGCCCTCTGTTTGGCATGGTGGTTCCCTCTCAGAGCTGCTACTTTATTCTGTTACTTGAAATTATTACATGGCACGCTTGAAACCGGGAACCGGCCTTGCATCAGACTTTCCTGCTGACTGCTACAGCACGGACTATATAATGTTTCCTATATCAAATTGTCCAAACATTCACTTATTCACCCAGTAGGGAATTTCTCTTTAATTCTGCAAGCTGTCAGGAGAGTTTGTTCCAAGAAAAGCATATTGCAGTGCTGTCAGTCTGCCTATGTAGAGTGGGTGATGAGTCTTTCTGGGAGAAGAGCCAAATCTCTGCAGCTTGTGCAGCTTTGCAACTTGGTTTCTTCACTACTTCTGGGGATTTACTGTGATTTTCTTTTTTTCCCCTTTCTCCTCCTCTCAGGGTGGTGAGGTTTTTTTTTGTTTGTTTTTGTTTTGTTTTGTTTTGTTTTGTGGTCAGTTTACTACCAACCAGTCAGATATATCTATGCACATGATAGCACGTGCATGTATTTGTGAACTTGAGTATTTACTGTACAATTATGTGAAATGATGATGCCATTCTCTGATCATATATATATATATAGTATACAGATATATATGTATTACTTTTATTAAGTTAAAACTTGCTTCCCAGTAGTAGATACGTGTAGGACCAATGCTTCTGTTAGGATTCTTTCACAGCTTCAGTGACCCCTTTGTGAAGATTTCTAAACTGCAGGTTATTTTAAGCTGATGGGTGAGGGTCATTTAAACTTGCCATGTTTATTATGCTCCTTATCTTATAGCTCTGGCTATAGTCTGGTATCCTAGAGAGGATGCAGTGTGGGGTGGTCTTTTTGTCTGACTCAAAGCAATTGCTGCTTCCTAGACCCCAAAAGTGAAATACCTGAAATACTGGAATGGAGAAGGTAGGTGAACTTCATTATCTATCTTGAGACTGTAATTCAAACTTCTTTTGAAAGAAGTGATCCTGCTCTCCCCTTTGTCACCCACTCCCTCCTTATGCTGATGCAGCCGCCGGTGAGACTGTGGTGAACTGTAATGGGTGACCAACCTGGCTGAAAAATAACTCTGGATGGACTATGTTGCTATTACCTAGAGAAGATTTTCCGCTTGCCATGAACCARCAGCTGAATATATGAAGAATTCTGTGACTCAATATAGCTCAGTGTGCTATACTGAATCACAGGAATGGTGTGTTTTCCAGAATTCTTTGTGAGATACAGTCCTCTTTAAATGTTACACTTTRCAGTGAGTAGACACTCTTCTATCAATGAAAAAAGGGGAGAAATTATTCTTGAAACATGGAATTAGGTCATGCTAGGCTTTTCTTTTTTCCCCATGGCCTTCTGAAAGATAAGGAAATTAGATGCTTCTGTGCTCTGAGCCTTTCTTCAAAGTACCCTGCTTATCTTTCATAAAGTAATTGGTCCCTGTGTTTCTCTTTTACCTCTTTTTATAATGTCAAGTGTTTCTTCTACTGAAGCAGATGAAGACATCTGTGGGGTTTTTTTTCCTGGCTTTTTTCATTTAAAAAAAGCACTATTTTTCATAGTCTTCTATATGCGTTTCAGTGGATTTCTCCTATATGTGTTGAAACAGGTTTATTTTCAAACCAACCTCTGCCATGTTTACCACAATAAATGTTTTATTCTGAACTATCCTCCACTGATTTCCACAGYTGTGCACTTACGGCTCTCCTGTACAACATTATAAGAAAGTCAACAGCCATAGCAGGATGTGCACACATCACTCRCCTGTTCTCCTTAATTGCTGTATAGAATTGCTGCTAATTTCTATGTTAATTTCTTTAAAGCTACAGGTGTGGTCTGACACTTCTGAGAATCTCTGCACATCTGTCAGCCAGGAGTAAGTAAGCATAGTATCTTCCCTGACCTTGTTAGTTTACCTTGTTTTCTTTGATATATATGTAAAAGTAAAGTAGACATGATTCTGAGCACAAGTTAACAAGTAATTGCTTGGCGACTGCACAGGAGATCTCCTAGGGTTGTGATATTCATCTAGAGATGCTCTCTGCTTTCCTCATAAACCTAACTGATAGCTCAGAAGGAGATAGCAGATTGGCCTAGAAGACTTGTTGGGCTTACCCAGTATTGCATTTTATGTTTGTAACAGTGAAGAATATGTATTTATTGTCTTGGTAAATGTTAAGGTTCTCCCACATAGGCTAGACTCTTGCAGTACTGCAGAGTAAATTTTATATCCATCTTCCATTTACACTTGTGTAAGCATATGCTTGGTGTGTTGGCTTTAGTTAGCTCTCTATTAGAAATACATTTGGTTACTGGTGGATGTCAAAGTGCATGGGAGTGAAAAGGCTTGACCTCTGGAGATGGAAATGTTATTAATGCTTAAATGATTCTATTCAAATTCTGGTTAACGCATCAGTTGTTATGAATGTCAGTGTATTTGTTTGTGCAGTGCTCTTGGTGATATTATGCTGCAATTTTCCCACAGGTATAAAYGAGTTAATTTAGCTAGAATTTTAGTTAGAGTTTGCAATTGCTTATAGCCATGCTTTATTTAACTTTCCTTGTAGTTGTATTGCTTTTAGGAGACCTTTTTCTGTGAAGGGACTCAGCCAGTCCCCTCCAGCCTTAATGATTCTATGATTCTGTGTGTCAACATTTGTGAGATGAAAACATTTAATGTGTAGTTTCAAACTGCACGTTTCTGTTGTATCACAAACTTTCACTTTAAATAGTTATTAACTGGAAAAGCAGAGGAGTAGCCATGAAAGGCTGGGCTTCATTTGCTCAGAAATCCCAAGAAAAACAATTGTTGATTTTAGAGAAAACATTTGGGCCTATAAGCAGAAATTTGCAATGTTGTATTATGTCCGAAATGTGACCTGCTTTGTTTTGTTCTATTTTCTCCTTTATAATCTCTTTGCACAATCCATGTAATTTTTTTTTTGTGTTCTGCTTTGTTCTTCAAAGCGTAGATTAAACCACACTTTTCTCTAAACAGATACATTCCAGCAATATAGGATTCTATAGCAACCCTCCAATTTTACAGACCAGAGAGCCACAAAAAGAAATAAAAAATGGTTGAGGCAACATTTTAGTCTTGGGTTTTTGCAAGGTCAGAATACTGACAATCACAAAAAAAAAAAATATTGTATATACATACAATAATTAAAGATATTGGAGAAAAATACTTTGGTAAAATAAAAGTAGACCTCAAACTTATGACAGGTTTGTGCAATAAAATTAAAGATCAGGAATGCTGGATTGCTAACCAGKGAGCTTTTTGAGTACCAGAATTGAAAAAATGTATTTTCTGATTGATGACTCCTTTAAATTCAAGTAATGATGCAGCATGATTTGAGCTCTTTTTCAGCAGAATCCATAAAGGAAAGTGATGTTCTGAATGCCTTAACCCCAGCAAAGCTCCACTCTGAGCTCCTTTCTCTGTGGACACCAAGGAACTGTCCCGGATCATGGAAATGAAGCCCAGCCCAAGGATGGAGAAAGGCGTGATGAGCACGGCGTGAGCTCTGACCAAACTCTTTCTTGCAGAAAGACTTTTCCCAGGTGGCAGCTCAAGTTGCAGAGTAGTCTTTCCTTTGGTGCAAGCATTAGTAGAGACTCKACTCTGATACATGTTTTTTCCCAAACAGGTTGGAGAATCCTTTAGATCTCTTCCTCTCAATCACATTATTTTCTGGTTCAACCTATGTAAGTTATGGATGCAATTTTGTTTGCTTGTGCTTCTTGGCAAATGATGAATGCATTCCCATTTGCTGGGAATGATGATTGCTGATTCCCAGCAAATCCCCAGCACCCCTGAACCTCTGCTCATCATGTTCTCATCCAGTCACTGCCAGGAAAACACCAGAGCTGGCTCTCTTTATCCTGTTTTATAGCCAAAAGAATTGTCAAGGAATTGTTGATGCAAAGTAGCTTTAACTTTTTCTCTTTACATTAGAACGTGCTTTGCGGATATCCAAAAGATAAAAGGTAATTTGCAAAGAGCTGGAGGTACAGATTTAGCCTCACTGCTATAACTGAGTGAAAAATCAGACTCCCCTGTTCGCTCAACTTATGTGTGATCAGTTCTCTTGATGGTTGCATGTCAGATATTTTGAAAATTGCTTTGRGAATTTGCTTCTGTGTGCAAATCCTGATGCCTTTGTGTCTGGTAGGAGTGGTTTCAATGAGCCTGAGATTATGGTTTGATTGACATGAGGGAGCCTCTTGGGGATTATAGGCAGTCACAGGAGGTTTCCGATGAGTAGGACTGCAAGTCTTGTCAACTAAATCTGATGTTGTTGACTTTTCTTCAGGTTCTGCTGTTAAGCTGTGCAACTAGCAGCTGTATTTTAAAGCCCATTTACAATGTGTAAGAACTCACCATCCCAGTGGTTTGAGAGGCTTTCAAAACATCAGAGGAGACATTTAGAAGCAGCAGGATCAGATATCTACGTTCAGTAACAATGGTGAGATATTACAGTAATAAGGGTGATAGAAATATTATGAATATTTATACAAACAGAAGGTCTAAGACTCTCTTTTAGGGAAACATTATGATCATCTTTACAGTTATCAAAGCAGTTTTTAACTGTCAGACATGAATGATTTTTTTTTTCTTTTTACATAAGAGGGAGACTGGAGGTTAATTTTCCTTGAGCAAAGTATTCAGGCAGCCATTCCCTTTGATTCCAAGCTGAAAGGAGCGTAGAAGACACCTCAATATCCTGGAGGACTTGCTGAAAGTTGCCACCTAAGCAGTCTCCATTAGCTGAGAAGTTGCTTCTCACTTAGTCGCCTTTTCTCTAGCACCCTGTCCCTCCACTACCCTTTGCAGCAGTAACRTGAGCTTCGGATTTGAAGTGCAAATAACTTTCAGCAAGTAAAGTCAAATGTAGATAAAAAAGAGGTGCTAGGGATGAGATAATGCTCAGAGTCCTTTCTCCTCTGCAGCACTCTCCTTCTAGCAAGTTAAAATATTCAATAATTTCCTGTAGGCTGATACCACTGATTTGATACAAATGGTAGCAACAGGCTCTATCAGGAACTGCCCTGAAGGGCTGTTGATTCATTTAGTCCCACAATGAAGATTGAGTAAGCTATTATTTCAAAAGGCAAGCTGGATCCTGCATGTATTTGCATCAACATGCTAAAGATGACACAACCTGCACCTCACCCACACCAGATTTTTTTTTCCTAATGATAATTTGATCTCCGTATGTTTGACTGGGAGGCAAGCAATGTTCTTGTGGTTTGTTATCTTTATGAACAATACACTACAATTATGCTCCATGAGGAGGTGGCACTCCTGTTTTCCTTGCCTCTCTTCTCCATAGGTTAAAGCAGGAGGTGCCGCTGTGAGGATCTGGACTTCAGGCTTCTCAGGTGTTACAGCAGTCAGGGACACCTGCATTAGCAGCCTCTTTAGCTTCTTACAGGTTTTCAGACATGTCTCCAGACGGTCTGTGGGTGGCCTTGCTGGTGGAGCCTCTGTGGTCCCAGGCAGTGAGTGCTGCCTGTGCTGGGATCTTGCAGGTCTTGTGGTTGTCTAGGGTTGTTTGAAGGCTGTGGTTACCACTTTTGAAATGTTGTTAGTGAATGCTGTATTATCAGGTTATCTGCTTTTCCATCTGCTAGATGCCTCGGTTCCAGGAGCAAAAATACCACTGGCTGAGAGCAGCAGCTGTGAAGTGTCTTATTTAGTCTTCTCCGTGAAAACAAGTAGTAAAACCCCAATACCAGCAAAGACAAGCCGAGGTTTGCTTAGAATAAAACTTTCTTTAGATGTGCTTTTAGGAACATTACTATTAATAGCTGCTCTGGATTTTTACCGCTATACGTGTCTATATTTGCAAACACAATTATTTGTTTATTCCTGGTTTAAACACGACGGAGCTGCTGTTTATAACCCAGACCTGAACATGTRCACCGTGAGTAAGTGCAGCCACGGAGCTCGGCTCCCGCGAGGGCCAAGTGTTGCTGGGCCCGTGCGGCTCCGAACACCCCAGCCAGCTCCAGGATGAGCTGGAGTTGGGCTCGAGCCCTGCATGTGGACCTGGAGGTGCTGTGGATCATGGTGGTGCTGGGGGACCTAAGGGATGGTGCTTCMCTGTCAGCCTGGCAACACCATCATGGTGGCGCAGGCTGTGGCGGCGCAGGCCGTGGTGCCCGTGGCGCCTCAGCCTCCCCTGTGGCGCCTCAGCCTTCCCCTCGCAACGGACAGGGAGGAGCCGCTCCGGGGCGGCGGTGCGGCGCGTTACCGTCACGCTCCACGGCGTGAGGCCGCACCTCGCCAGCCGCCCCAGTGCCCTGGCCCCATCAAGGGTGCGCGATGGTGGCAACGATGGCAACCGGGTGCCCTCAGGAAGGGGACGCACGGAGGGAGGTGGGGGAGATGTGGCCTTCGATAAGGCTCCGGCCACCAAACCGGTCCGGAGCCGTGCGACTTGGCAAAGCCGGTTACTGCATCCGGCAACACGGCGGATGATGGACGGCGCTGGCAGCATTCGCCCTCCCAGTTTAGAAACGATCCAGCTTTCGGTCAGGGCAGGCAGCCACAGGTTCCTGCTGCCCTTGTGTTCCCGAGGCCCGGCAACGGGAGTCGAAGGGGGTGCTTTCTGATCAGAAAGCTGTAATCTGTACAAAAATATCTCTTATCAGGGTTACCTTATCTAATTTTACATATTTCTTCAGTGCTCATGAGGTCACCTTTCCTCTGACTCCTGAAGGTCATTCAGTCCTTTCATTGCTGGAGCTGAATGTCTCCTGACTTCTCTTGTCCTGAGTGGAGTGTCATGTCACCAAGTGTTGCCTTAGGAAAACTTATTCTCCTCTTCATTATTTTTTTTTTTCCTGAAGTCCCCATTTCATTGAGCAATCCTTTGCCAGCCCCCTTCTTGGCAATGCTGCACTTCTGCTGCAAATCCTCTCCCAGCTGCTTTTTTACAGCAAGAAGTGATGGAGCATGAAGCTTCAGTGGGGTAATCATAGGACCAAGATGAAGTTTGGGATGGTGAGCAAGGCTGAGATTTCCAAATCATAGGGGAAAATGTGCTGCCTGATGGAGCTGGAAATCAAGGGTGGAAAGAGTCCAGTAGAGACAATTGGAGAAAGGCTGACGGTTTCCTGTCACTTTCTTTTTCTACATGTAGGCAGAGAAGTGTCAACAGCATCAGAGTCCTCTAGCCAGGGCTTAGCACCGTCAAAGTGTAARCCAACCAGGCAGGTGAACTGCTGCCTGTGAGCAGTGATCTGAAATCATCCTGCAGTGGGGAAGGCCAGGCTTGGAAGGATTATCCAAGGTGGGAAGGAAAATAAAAAAAGAAAGAAAAAAGGTAAATCCAGAAGCTGTTTGTTTGTGGCAAGGAGCAGCATTCACCTTTGCTCCACGCAAAGAGCCTGAGAGCACCTCTGCTTTGTGTGTATCTGTGCAGGAAGGGACAGCCTCTGTGCAGTGGGCAGAATGCATTTGACATTCTGTAGAACTTATAAAGAAACTCAAAGCAATCTGTGATGCTTTACACACATGATGCTGAGGCACACAAGCCTCAGAGTAGCTATCTGTCTTCCTCTTGCTGTATGAAATTACAGTCACGCCTTCCAAGTACCGCTGGTGTTTCAGTCCTCTCCTGCTTTCCCTGTGGAAAGCACGGTTGGCTTTCAGTTTGTAAGGGGGGAAAAAAAAACTCACAGAAATAATTTGAGAAATTCKTGGCCTCTCCAGTGTTTTTTATGCTGAGGAGTATCTATCCAGCACATTAGCATCCCMGCTGTTTTGCCAGCTTTCTGCAGTTTTCTTAGTCACTGCTTAAGAAATCCCTGCTTCTGAAAGCTGTAGGTGCCTGCTAGTTCTGAGTCCTAATTTGCACAAATATATCTTTCCATTTGCCTCTGTATGGAAGTTGTTTCTTTGAGCCTTTGCTCTCAGGTATTTTGCTATTTTTCTTTCTAGAGAAAACAACTCCATAAAAATGTCAAGTTTAGAATATCAAGGCTGATGGTAAAGTACGTACTCAGGCTGTTTTCTATCCAAGACCAAAGACATTGACTGTGTTCAACATAATCAAGAGATGACAGGTTAGACAGGGTAGGCCTGCTATCTTGTGGTTATGATATATGGACATTGATCGGATACACTCCATGTCCCCAGACTGATGGGAATTAACTTAATATGCAGTATATTTGATTGAGAGGGCCATCAAGGAAAATTTTTGCTCATTTGCTCTTTGCTCATTTTTGTAGCCCTGATCCAAGCTCCTTTTCCATCCCAGCTTGGTGGCACAAGAGTTGAATTGCGGTGTGGTTGCAATGATGTGGATCTGCTTTTGTCCACCAAATGGGGAATGCAAGAGCGCTTGTAAATTGTAATTGGGGATGAACTAATAGGTCCTACTAATACTTCCTGTGATGCAGAACCGCTCCCAGCAGTATATTCCCAAGCACTTATTTCAGTTTATTTTTAAATAACTCCGTCAGTGTGGCTTCCACTACTTCCCCTGGGAGGCTTGGTTCATTAGGTCCATTAGTGCAATTAGGGACTTGACACAGCAGGCCACTTGAAAAACATTAGTCCAAAGGGCAATTAGCTTGACAGCTCATGTGGCTTCTCTGTTACTTGCAATTTACACCAGGAAAGTGGTGTGAGCAAAATACCAATGCCTGAAAATGCAGCGGATCCTGAAGAAACTTCCATCTGCTAGGAAAAGGTGTAGATGTTAATATGGCAGATGTTAATACGACAGGGTTCCAAAAATTAAAATATCCATATGCTTTGGGATATTTAGCCACACATGGATGTACTTTTCTAGTTAGTTCTTTATAATTCAGCATGTACCAAGTAGAGGCAGCCGGTGCCATGTGATGAATCCGACCAGTCTGTCTAGCTCCGAACTGAAACCAAGGGAGCTGCACGAGTGCTGAATGGTCTCAAGACCTAGAGTTGTCCATAGAACACAGGACCCACATCTGCATGCAGGCCACTTCATGGGCACTTTCCATGTTGCTTAGAGTGATGCCCTGCCACATCATGCTGCTTTTGATGTGAACACTGAAACTATCTTATGGGATGGGTTTTGTGGGCAAGGAGACAGATCTGGGTTGCTGTTTTATGTTGTTTTAACTCAGCTATCAGCTGAAATCAGCTTAGGTTCCTGCTGTGTGGAGGTGCTGGRGTTGCAAAGCTGCTGGGCACCCCCAGCTCTTGCCAGGCCTGGTGGAAGTTGGCCCTTGTGGCCACGTGCTGGGGGTTGTGAGTCAGGTCCATTTAAAATAAGGAAAAAAAACACTAGTGAAGTTTCTGCCTGCAGAGGTTTGCACTATAACCACACTGCAGATGTGGGGATTTCCTGGTCAACAAACATTTCAGAAAAGGACCCTTCTTAGGAAATGATTTTTAAGAAAAGAAATCCCACTAAAAGAAGTGCAGCAAATAAACACACAGGCAATTAATTTCGTGCTAGTTACTATATTTCATTTAGAGTTCTAAAGAGTGCAGTAAAAATGAATCCCTAAGAAATCTGTGCTGTTTGATTGCCATCAGCCGAGCTCAGCTGCAGAACTGGACACAACGTGCCAAGACAGCATTGTGGAYGCCTGCCTTTCCCATTGCCATGGAAATGCACCTGAGAGCACAAGGAGATGGATAATGGGCTCTGAAATCAGCCCTCTTATTTAAAAAAAAAAAAAAAAAATGGAAATGCACCTGAGAGCACAAGGAGATGGATAATGGGCTCTGAAATCAGCCCTCTTATTTAAAAAAAAAAAAAAAAAA
>NW_020455205.1:2314427-2401760 GCF_003342845.1 Nothoprocta perdicaria | reverse complement strand
AGAGAGAGAGAGAACCATGAAGGTAATGGAGGCTACATTAGGTAAATATAATAGTAATGATAATAATGTCAGTGCTGATGTGATTCAGTACCCAATCTTTGTTGGTTTTATTTTATAGCTGTGTTGTTTCATGTCCACATTTGTCTTCCAGTTTTCTAGCCAAATGCAACAATCCCATTTGTCCTGCACTTCCAACCATGGCGTTGCTGGGGAGGGCAGAGGGTTCCGCGGTGCCCTAACCCAGCTATAGAGAGAACATCACTAAAATAACAGGTTTTGACTAAGAGGATTGTTTGCTGTAACTAACCAAGCATGTGGATGCATCGGGCCATTGCTTTTAGCTCAGCTGTTCTGTTGCACAACCACTTTCCATTAGTCCAAAAGGTTTTTTTTCCTTAATCTGGTACCGTTACAATAGACAGTAAAATCAAATATAATTATGTTCCATGTTAATGTCCTATTTTTTTGCTGTGTTCAGCAATGTCCTGCTCTTCCCTAGGTTCACAGGATCTTCTTTAATCTAAGTATACTAAGGTATTTGTGGAAATACCTCCTAGACTTTCATGGAGATTTCTGGAAAGCAAAGTCTTTGTATGCCAGTGCTAACTTTGGGGTATTTTAATGGTTTGCTTTTTAAATTTGTCAATTTAGCAGAAGAGCTTTATCAATTTAGCAGAAGAGCATTTTCCAACTCAGAGATTTTGATTTTTACATTAAACTCAACTCTTATGCAACAGTATTATACATCAGAAATGCCTTATTTATTACTGCAACATATATTAAGATATAGTCTTGAAATGCTTTGAAATATAAACTGTGTGGATTGACATGGAGCAAAATGATGTATGTTCTTTAATTCTTGGAAAAAACCTATTCATCTTAAAGGATTTGCAAATGTCTTAACCTGAAATAACGCTGAACTTAACAACATGTCGATACTCCCCAGCTTCATTTTTGTACCCACTGAAAGTTCCCTTGCCTTTGTGGCTGAGCTGTTTTATGAGTAGATAAATGTTTTTTGAGGCTATTTACTTTCAGCGCATCTTTTATGGATCCTCTGTACAGTTAATGACCTAATTCTATAATCATTTATATCTTTTTTCCACAAATCTGACTTGTCTCCTTATGGTGCCTAGCAGCACTGTTCAGAATTATTCCCAGGTATACACAGATTTCCTTTAAATTTGCTTAAGAAGGTGCCCAAAATTTGCCTGCCAGACTGAGAAGTAGCTCTGCCATGGAGACTGGATTTTTGTATTCAGAGGAGATATTGGGAGTGAAGGAAATTATAGCTTTTGTGCTGAAAGCCAATAGGCATGTAGCCAAATCCAGATTTTGTAGTCTTTCTCTGGGCCATGCTTGCAAGACTCAAGGTTATTTTAATTATGTTATTTCTTTCACGTAGATTTTTACAGTAACAGAATTATACTGTTTTCATTCAGTGAATAATTCTTCCATTCTTATGTGCCCAGTTAAAAAAAAAAAAATCAGAGAGATTAATAACAGGTGGTTAATTAACTTCTGCATAGCCTTCTCATACTTCTTTCCTATGGCTTTTGTATGTACTCATTTTCAAGACAATTTCAGTATCAAGAGCTGAGCTGGTACAGATTGCCAAATAGGGTTCAAATTCTCAAACTAATAAAATCATTTTAGGTATTATTTACAGATATTACCAAAATAATGCATTTTGTTTCTGATCAAGAAACACTGAGAGTGAGAATATTTTCAGGGGCGAAAGTCAGTCTTAAAGCTCTGGGAAGAGCCTTTCACTGCATTTGTTTGTGAAAGTCTGTATGAAAACTCTAGGAAGAGTCTTTCACAACATTTGCCTGTATTTGGAAGGATCTGAAACCTGTCTTACCTGCTACTTACTTTCAGAAGTCCCAAGTTAGCTCCTAATTGATCAGAGTCAAATAAAGTCAATGATAAATCTCCCATCGACTTCAAAGGAGCAAAGGTTTGGCATTTAGAGGAAAAATACTGTTAAGAATCATGATGCAATATAAACATTTGTGTTACAAATGTGGAATGTAAGTAAAACTCTTTAATAGCACTTATTTAAATCCTCAGGCACTGGGGGAAAATAGATCTCCAAATAACCTAAATAGTTTGGCACATTAAACTCTCAGCCTTTACAAATATTGGTAGCGTTTAAAAGAATGCATTTTTTAAGTGAGCAGTAAAAAGCAATTAGGCATGTAATTGTTGTTTTAGAGACTCAATCCATTTCCCACAGCAGTCAGTGGGAGTCTTTACATTTGCTTCAATAGGGACTCACTGGGGACCTTTCACATTTACAGCTCTATCCTTTGAAGAGACAGAGGGGAAAAAAAAAGGGGGGGGGGGAAGATGTGCAAAATCAGAATTCAGACTTTCCTCAGTCCACAGAAATATAGTGAAATCCTAGATCTTTATAAAATATACATACAACATTTGAGATAGCAGATATTGTTTATTAGGCAGAAAGCACCTACTAATCACAGTAGAAGAAGATTTTTTTCCCCTGTTATGTCTGTTTTATCACTTGACAGCCATATAATTAAATTCAGGGGCAGTAAAGTTTTCTGAACTTCTAAAAGAAGTTCACACAGTTTCTCTAAATGTCATGACATATAATTTTAATCCATTTGTATATTTGCTGCTGACAAGCAGCTGACACGGGCTTTTTCTTAAAAGCAATGTATAAACCTTTAACTAGTTAAACTCTACAGAAACTTGCATTAGATTCAGTCCAGACACAAACTTAATCAYACGAGGCAGATGGAAAGCTTTGATATGTATTTTTTTCTGATCTTTCTTTGACTAAAAAGAATGTCTGGATTTAGTTTTTAAGGTGAGAATTGGAAAACTAAAACCTTTCAGGACATTCACAATTACTTGTGAGACTCATAGATGGTGAGTTATCTACACTGCAGAGATTTGGGTYGAATACTAAATTTTAAGTATTTAGTTTTTCCCTTGGATTGACCTGCAAAAATAATGTAATGAATGTGAAGATGTACAGTGTAAAACTAAGTGTCCCCCATGAATATTTAAACTTTGAAGTGGATTTGAGAAGTGTACCTGAGTGCAAAATAATTTATGCTTCATACTAGGTCTGCTTAGTGCAATTTTATTGCATTTTTCCTAAGGTACAGCAGTGTCTAGTTTATGGCATGGTTTTCTGCAGAGATAAGACTGTAATAGAGGCCTCTGTCATTACCAAGTTGAGGATAGGTTTGTCATTTTAGGTAGAAATCTAAAATAGAGTGTCAGAAGATAAATTAAAGCGAGCCATTCGGACGCCATTCAGAGGCCTGGAGATTTAAGTATACCTCTTCTTTCCCCTTGCTTTTTACTGTGTTCTTCAGTTCAGTAGGGGCTGATGAGCTAGGAAAAGGAGGCAGCCCATTCTTCCATGGGGAATGCATGCTGCCCTGGCAGTGGGGAAGAGGAGAGGATGGATGTTCAGCTCATCAGCCTGTGGCGAATAGAAGCTCTCTGTGTGCAAGGCAGAGGTAAGAATCTAAATCCAGATGTGAAACACCATATTCTCCCCTTAAAAGTTACATTTAGACTAAAAGGAAATAGTGTAACACATGATATGTCCATATCACAAGTGGTGGATATTAAGGAGCCAGGATACAACTAGGTGACTCAGCAAAAATAAGTTTCCACGTGTTTATAGGAGCCTAAATAGTAATTCTGCTGGCCAACAAAACAGCCCGTGGATCCTTTGCTAGACAGGCAGAGAAACAAATGCTGCCTAGCTGTAAAGTTGCAGCACAGTTTGTCTAACCTCATCACAAGAACAGGGCCCTTTGCACCGGGGCTGACTCTGCCCTTCCTGCGATTACTTTTGGCCAGCTSAAATAAGGCCTCAGAGAATGAGCCTTTTCATTATTGGACCTTAGAAAATGTAGTTTATTCTTTTCACTGAGCTACACACAAACACCATTTTCAAGGAGAGGTATTATTTCCCATCCCACCAACGCGATAAAGCACAGAGTCAGTGCCAAGAACAGGAGGTGCAGAGCTGACCACAGCATTTATGTGAAACTCTGGGGAATGGGTGCTTCGGATTTTGCTAACTGACCACTGGATGCCACTATTGTTCCACTAGAATAAAGCTCTGTGTTATCTTTGGGCTGCTTAGTCCTAAAGAGAGAAGTTTAAATAGAACCAGTATGTGCAATTTTCTGCAGAAAGAGCTTAGATTGAAAATTACTAAAGTCGTTCACAGTGCTTGGACATTTGACAGCCTGATCACAGCCTCTGTCCCCAAGTACCACAGCGCCAGTCCCTCCCTTAGAGGGCCCTGGGAGGCTGCTCCCTTCTTTTGACTGCAGAGAAGCAGTTTCAAACGCACTTTATGGTCCTGCAGGGTGTCTCGGTGATGTTTGGGACTGGAGGAAGCGCCCTATTTGAAGAGATCAAAAACTAACATGAGACCCCAAGAAACCCAGGGTGCAAAGTGGGAACCCTGGCTGAGAGCTGAGGCCAAGCAGATATCGGCACCTCTTTTGGTGGTTAGCTTTGAGTTGCCTGTAAGAGAGACCTTGATCCTGACAGAAAACAATATTGGAAAAATGCAGAATGTTCTTTAAGTGCATAGGTTTTATTTTTTCAGCTATATTGCTTTTTAAAGCCTTGCTGTTTTTAACATTCAAAAGAGACATATGTGTTTGAAATCAGGTTAATTCTCCCTGTCACTGCAGGATCTTTCCGTTACGGGACACGGATGGTTGTACTTCTCCCCAGCCACAGGGCTGTATGACTTCTCCAGAGCCATGACGTCTCCAAGCCYGCAGGAAAACGCTGCAGCTCCCTGGACATGGTTGAGTGCGGGGATATTTCTAGGGCCGCACTTTGCCTCTGCAGTCCCCTGCCTGGAAGGGAAGGGCTTTGCTTCCATCTTCACGATAAATCACCGGGCGCAGCGCAGCCCTGCAAGCCTCTGCTCGCTCGCACTCACACTGGGTCTGTGTACATACAGCTGCATACTGGTGCTTTCTGCAGTCCAATTCCCACTTGCAGCTGGTGCAGAGTCCTGCTCCCTGTGTAAAAAGCACTAGCAAAGAAGCTGCTTCCAGATCAACCTCAGGAATTCTCCCAAGTGAGCTCTCCCCGCAGCAACAGCCTTTTCACTCTGAGCTGCCTGTGCTGTGCTGCCATGCYGTTTTCCTCCCTTTCCTAGAGACACTTGTGCTGCCAGAAAGGGATAAATGTTCCCTTCGTAGCTTCTCTAGCTGATATTCCAAGGGCAGTTACCTCTGGCAAGGGATGAAAATGACAACTGTGAGTGGTAATATCTTAAATCCCTACTCTAAAACTTTGTGCAAAATCAGATTATTATGCACTAACATCAAACTGTAGCACTCTAAAAATAAGTTTTTCCCTCTTTATTGAGAGCATAAAAGGGACATACAAGGTTTTATTCATTTCTGCATTTCAATCTAATWATTTTTTCTTGCTTCTTCTACTGGCAATTTCACATACACACAAAAAGCTCTAGCTGTTTGAAATTAAAATCATGATTGCTTTAACCAAGCTTGAGGGGTCTTTAACCTCATTTTAAATCTGCTTTTGAAAATCCAGGAAGGGCACCTTAGTCATRGAGGAAARGTGGCTCTGTCATTTGTGAGAACACAGAGACAAAAATGACAGTACAATTTTTTGATAGCAGCTAAGAGACTCTTCTCCAGTGGCTCAGATTTTCAGTAGTATCAGTGACTTCACTTTGACAACAAACCTTTCACAGCATGTTTGCTGATAGAATTTCTTTGAAAAAAAATCTTTTCTTTTTTTTACCATAGGTTCCTTTTGTACTCAACCAAAGACCTTTGGTAAGAATCACTTGGCTTCTTTTTTAAAATAAATCTCTTAGTCATCTTCTCCAGCTTCTTATATACCAAAGCTTACAGTGTAGAATATCAGTTTTCATTTAAAAAATACCTGATATAATAATCAAAGTGTCCTAGTGGCATGTTGCAGCAGTTGTGGACAGTGTCTGATAGGTGTGTGTAACACATTTATTACTACACCATGGCAAATGTTAGATATGGCTTATACAGACATTCAAAGACATACCCATATTTAAAAGGAGGTCATCCAGGTATTTGTTAGAATGCATAACAATTTAAAAAATAATAATTTTGCTTAAGGCTGACTTTATGGGTGTTTTTAAAGGTCTATTTGTTTGTCTCACTATCTTTAAAGCACTTCAATTTCAATCTTCAGAAACAGAAAACCTTTCTTAAGTGGTTACCCAAGAGGCCTATGATAATATTACTCACATATGTCTTTTTAAGTACAGACAGAGCACTATTATCCTAGAAATATCTGTGGTGCTGAAAATGTGGGGGTATGAGTGACTAAGGAATTCCTCTGAGCAGGCTTCACAATTGTTCTGTAGAGAGCATACGAGTTGGCAGGGCTGAGAAGTTGCTCGTTTCCATATTGTTTCACTTAAGGGATATTTAAAATAGTAAATTATTTTAAGATATTAATTTGAATATGACTTTTTCCAGAATGTCTTCTTTTCACCTGGTGATTTGTTTTGGCATTTATTTTTCTTTTAACAGCAAAACAGTATGTGTGCATGTGAAGTTTAAGTTGTAGGTTGGCATTTATGTCCACCACCACTTGCCAGACTGAGGGATAATGCAGAATCATAGATACAAGTGTGTGCTCATGGTCTTGCTGAACTAACCCTAAAATGAAAAAAAGGATTCTTATTTAAGTGACTTTAAGCCATAATCTCACATCAGCTCAGGCTRTTGTTGAGTGCTCTGACATAAAGCACCTCTCTTGGGAGAGGCACCATTTGAAACCARTTGCAGCTGAGAACGCTTTAAGAAGAAGAGTATCAGCTGTGTTCATAGTGGATCAYTGCAGTTTAATTGCTTTGTGAGCTAGTCACAGATCAGCTAAGCAGRCACTGCATTGAAATCACTATGTTATGGTGTTTTTCTGACACTGTGTTGCTTTGTGAATCTCACACTGTGTTGTAGTGGAATATGTTTCTAGAAATTTTGTTTTCTTAAAGCTTTTTCCTTTGTGGTTAAGAGTGGCGCTAGATAAAACCTTTTCCTTTTCTCTTCTGACACTGGTATAATTCTCTTAATATTCAAGAAATGATGCCGCAGTACATTTTTTTCATAGAAACAGAGTGTTCATGCTCATGTGCTGGTAGCTGGTAGCCTGGTGGTAGCTTTTTTCCTGATAATTACTAGCTCTATATATACTAGTTCACCAGAGAAGTGAAAACGCGTGGTAAACTCATGTGAAAGAGTCTGGGTATATTTCTATTGACATTTATCTTTTTAAAATACGTAGGCTTCATAATCTGAAATTGAAGCCAAGGAAATGAATTTCAGCTGTTGGCTGTAGAATGAACTCCATGGAAAACACCATTAATACTCTGGTGCCCAAATTCCAATATGCTTAAAATTATCTCAACACTCTTGCTCCTTCTTTATCAGAGATTGGGGTTATTTGAGAGCTGGACAAGGAGGAGAAAGTAAATATCTAGCAGAGTGTTAGAACAGAATATCTATTTCTTTGACACAATTAATTTACTTGCTGACAATTCATGAAGTTTTGGTTTTGTGACTACAGGAAAATCCTCATTCCAAAATACAATATTTCTGAGCTGTCCTACAGTTAGCTAATGATATTTGCTTAATTATCTTAACAGCAATCCTCATGAAGAAGAACCATAAAACCTGGCAGATTCAGTGATACTTAGCCCAGCCTAGAGCAATATTTCATGAGTGTCGAGAGATTTAAAAAAATGTTTGTAAAGCTTTTTCAGATGTGAATTGAAGCAGCAGTGCAAAATGTGCATACATCCTCTGAGGATGTTGTATGTGTAGGACAGGAAAGGGTGGGAAGAACAACTRCACAAGTTGCTATAGCTACTAGGATCAAGATTTTTGATGAAGTATCTCTGCATCATTGAAAGCCTTCAGTACAGTTGAATTCGGTGGCATTGTGCTGCTCTCCACCCCATGGGAGAAGTCCCTTGAACTAGAAATAGCCTGAAAGATTTCTGAAGCGAGCCTGAGTGGCTGCCTGCACGGCAGGCAGGCAGCTGATGCTTTGTCCTCCTCTGGAGGACCCTGGGACAAATCCAATCAAGGATTTGTTTGGCCCCAAGGCAACCTTGGGGGCTGCCACCAAGGTGGCACCTCAGCTAATCTGGTGCTTCCTTCCCACAACGGAAAACAGAAGCCAGCTGCCCATGGTGCCAACACACAGGTATGCAGATAGCTAGATGAAGTGGGTATCTACTACATTTGTTTGTGTATTTACCTGAAGTGTCACTGAACAGAACCAGCAGTACTGTTGCAGAGACTGAAATTTRAGGATGTTGTTATATGGGAGGGCACAGCACCCACCTCATTCCACCAAAACTGCAAGGCCCTATTCCTCTCTCTTTCTTTCTCTCTCCTCCCCCTGGATTGTCTTGTACTGACTCTGTCATGTGTTGGACCCTCTGTCAGGCAAGTCCCTTGCTAAGCTGTTGGAAAACTCGACCCACTTCCCCCCAAACAGTATTTTTCTGCAGAATTAGTGAGCTGAACTGATTTAGTCTGGGATTTAATGAAACCCAGGGCTAGTGCAAAAGCAGAGCCGTGTAGGCAAGCCTGGGGAGTGGGTGTCTTGCCACGCACCCTGCTGTGCTCTTGTTCTGCACTGCAGGTTGTCATTTCCTTGCTGCAGAGTGAGTTTTGTGCATGTTGATATGTGGTAGGTCAGTCAAACCCCTGGGGAGGGAGGGCAGGCACCTCTTTGTCTATTTTTTATCATCTAACAGAGATTAGCCTGAAAYCTTGCAGTCCACGTGGAGGAGCTGAGGGAACTTTGAGACAAAATTTGACTTTCAGGTGCTGGGCCAAGCAGCCGTCACGCAGTGGGGCAGGAGGAGAGAGGATCACAGAGGTGGATATAAGTGTGTAAAACCCACCTACACCCTGCCATGGGTGTCTGCACCCTCGGAGAAGCCTGTGAGCGCTCAGCCTGCGCAGGCAGATGCATCTGCTACAGCCTATTGCAGGGCTGGTGCTTTTAATATGGAAGATGGCATCAAGGGCAGACTTGTCAGTGCATAGCATGACCCATAGGCTGCTTATGAGGTTATTTCTATCCATGTCCACAGAAAAAAAAGACATAAAAGCCCAATAGTTTGGCTTTGTTGAGATGTACAGCTCTTATATTAAGAGAGAGCGAGGGAGTTGCAGGCTGCTGCCCTCCTGCTGCCCAACAGGATCAGGCATTTTAATGAGCTTCTGCCAGGCAATGCCTCGTCAGTTCTGCTGATTCATAATGAAGCAGGACACTGCTATAGAAACCACCCTGCAAACAGCATTTTTGAATGTACTTAAGAAGATGAGTTTGAATTGAAATGCAAACCAACTGTGGATCAATCCATCTCTTTGTGTTTTGTAGGAGCCTCTTGGCCCCCTTGTCCGTGTTACAGTTTAATCCAGCTCGGATTTAGGTTTGTAAAGGTACGTTTTGTGTTCCACTTCCCAAAGCAACCCATTTCTCCTTGTTGAATTTTTCCCATTGTAATTCTTAATCCCACTTTTCAGCAAAGGATAGCAAGGAATAAAAGATAAACACRTTTTCTGAACTCCTCTAATAATTTACTGTATAAGCTATGGTTATAAAAGGATGGGACTAAAACGAATTTTAAGGAAAATGGTTTATATTTCCCCACACAGTGGGGAAAAGCTGTGCAATAAACAGGCCTTTTTAAACAACTAAATTACAAGGCAAAATAAATTGAGCCTGCAAATAATTCCACTTWTTTATTGTGTTTGTTCAGTCATAGGTAAATAAATTGCACTTATGAAAAAATCAGTTTAAGGAGTTGTACTCTCAAAATTTGTGTTGCTGTCAAAAGCCTGGCATTCACTATGGGACATGCATACTAAAGTTACTCAAGAGAGCACAATAAATATTTGATGTTGCCCTCTACTGTCTCCTGTGAAATCTAAAATTTCCAACAGGACCATTCTTCCTCCTCAGCAAACCCTTACATATATCCCATCTTGGTAAGAACCAGGTTTAAAAAACATGTTTTAATTGTTCTCTCTGTGGACAGAATTAGTGCATCCTGTATAAATGTGTTGAGCTACAATTTCTGATGAGGTAGAATTTGCTCTGACTCTTTTGTTTGAAAGCATCCTTCAAAGACTTCTTTTCTGGAGAGCCCTTAAAAAATAATTATAAAAAATTCAAGCCGTGATGCAGAGCACAGTGCTTGGGGAGTTCTCTTTTGAATAACATCAACTTCAGGAACAGCTGCTCGGATCAAATGGACAAAGGGAATTCAGCACCACCCATCCCATGAATTATCTTTTAAAGCTACAGAAGCTTAATCCTTCCCATGAACAAGGTCAGTTGTCCCACTTGCCATTACCATAAAATACATATAGTCTGTGTAAATCTGCTTCATCTTAAAAAACGCACCTGTAGCAAAGCTACTCTGCATTATAAAAGTTCAAAGTCCAGCCAACCCAGGTCATAAAGTCTCTGCAATTAACCCAGGTCATAAAATATTCCTTTTACATTGTTAAGAGTTATTTCCTTATTTCAAAAAGAATGTGTTATTAAAAACTGCAAAGGTAATAACAGTCAAAAACCAGGATTTCTGCATGTTTTGGGAGTGTGCTACCTGCACAGCAGACCCAGCTGGTTTACTAGCCCCATATGAATCTTTTTCATCTCCCTGGAGGAAGTAGCCTTGCCTCTAGTCCTGATGACAAATATATTTCATGCAGAGCAGTTAAATTTTGGTAAAAATTTTGTAATTTCACCATTATATATGGTGAAAATTTGTTTTTTATTTCTCAGTGTTTTTYCATTCTCAAGATCACCTTTGACAACAACAAAATGTGGAATGAGAAAAGCTCCAAAGGAAGAGCAGAGTGCGCAAGGGATGCGATGAGGTTTAATGCAGCGCTGTCTGTGGTGGGAGACGCGTTTCCCACTGGGATTCCAGCCCCCAGGCCGTGTCACAGAGCCCATTCCGGCACTTTGGGCACCCTCTCTGTGGAAAGTACAGCCAGCATGCTCCATTACCACCGCCTTCCACCGAGAGCAGCAAAAATAGTATTTGCCAGYGTGGGTGAGTAAATAGAACTTATAAAAATGTAGAGAGCCATATGATCCATTACAAAGCGTCATCTGTGCTCCAGTTTATGCTGTTTCTCTATGATGCCTTTCAGTCCTATCAGCCATATCTGACTACTATCAGTGTATTAAACTGCCTTTTTCTGTCAATAATCCATTTGTTTTTCTTGATCTGGGCTATAATGCCATTGCTTTCCATGCATTGATAAAAATAATTCTCAATCTCTTCATTTTGCCTTTTTATTTTTTTTTAACAGATATTCGCAATTACTTGCACTGACTTCACCAGTATAACAGCWAAGTGTAAAGAGAATACTGAACTAATAAAGGTGAGTTTATAGAAAATGGCATTATTCTTCAGACTCAGGAGTCAATAGAAATTAAAATATTTGCTGTCTTAAAAATATTAAAATAAGGTGATCTGTTCTGATCAAAACCAGGTCATAAAAATATGAATTAAGATCATAATTTYGCAAATTATTATTATTATAATTTGGAAAGAAATTAGGGTGAAAATTTCATGTTGCCCAGGGCAGAAGAGAAACCGAGTATTTCTCTCTGTACAAAGGTATGAGAACAAGGAGATGTGAGGATAAATGAGACATCAGCAAAGTTCTGCCAAGGCACAAGACTGAGACTTGAACCCTCTTCTCAAGAAGGTGTTCACAGGCTCGACTCGCTGAGCGTCTCGTATAGGGTTGGGAAGGTGGCAGGAACCTGTGGATGCAGCGGGGCTGTCACCGAGCCAGGGCAGGCCGCGGCCTTGCGTGCGTGGGTATCGGGGGTGATCCCACCTCCGCCGGTGTGAGCGCTCCCTTGGATCCAGGGAGATCTCGGGGTGACTATTACGGTTCCCCAGCGCTCAATGCCAGGTGGGATAYGTGTGTGGCACCTCCCAGGGAAAGGTTTCACAAGGAGGGACATRCATATGGCATCCGCCTGGGATTGGTCTTGGCATGCCTGGACAAACCTTGCTGCTGGCGAGTGCCAGGAATTCCTGGTGGAAGCAAATGGCAGGGGCGGGAATGCGGCTGCCCTAGCCAGCCTTAACAACAGGCGCGAGGGGCTAGGAAGTTTCCTGACTCGTCTAGCGGTGTGTTAGGGCARTCCCGCTACGTGGGGCTATACTGCACCGGGATACGCAGTGTGTTACAGGGATTATTCCAGACACCCGCGTTGGGAGCCGCGCAGCGCGGTGCGGGGCAGCGCCTCTGCGCAGCCGCTCCAGCGGCTCCGAGCGTCACCCGGCGGGCGAGACGAGCAGCTCCATGCTGCTGCCGCCGCAGGTCGCGCTTCGTTTCCACCACAGGTTCCTCCCAGGCGGGGCCCCGCGGCTACGCGAGGTGAGCGGCGGCAGGGCCCGCGCGGCCCCGGCCAACAGGTGCCTGCGTGGGGCGCGGGCGGGCCCCGCGGCCGCTCCCGCCGCCCCTCCGCCATGTCGCGGGTTGGGGGGGGACGGCGGGACCCTCTCCCGGCCCGCCAGGGCGGCGCGCTGCGGGGCAGGGTCTCCTAGCAACGGCGCGGCCAATGGGCGCGCGCTGCGCGGGGCGGGGGGAACCCCGCGGGGCCCGGCAGGGGTCGGCGGCGGCAGCTGCGGGGCGCGGAGAGGAGCGGCCGCCGCTCCCTGCCCGTCCCTCGGGCTGTCCCGCCCGCCCGTCCTCCCTCCCGCCGCGGCGGCAGCCGCAGCAGGTGCCGCTGGGCCGGGCTGAGCTGGGCTGGGCTGAGCTGGGCTGAGCGCGCGCGCGGTAACGGGCGCTCTGCGGACGTTGGTGAGCGGGGCGCGCGGGGCAGGGCGGGGGTGCCCGGCGCCGCGCTGGGGCCCGTCCGCAGCGCCGGTTTAGCCCGTGCCCCGGCCGGGCCGGGCCCTGCGGCTCCCCGCGGGGCTGCGGGCGCGGCATGGGGGCGCCCGGGGCTCGCGCCTGCCCGCGCCCGGGTTGACGTCAGGAGAGCGGCTCTGGCCGCGCTACCTTGGCCTTATTTTGGGTGAGAAACAAGATCCGCCCCGCACCCCTCCTCGCYGGCAGCCACGCACAAACCCCAGCGCCGTTTGGCGGTGTAACGTGGTGGTAGTAACGCGGTAACGTAACGTAAGCGCGGTGCGTAGCGTTGGTGCGCGGCCTGCACCGCGCTGGCCCCGCGTGGCTGGGAGAGCGGGGCCGCCCCCAGGCCGCCCCAGGCCCGCAGAGCTGCCAGGCGGCAGGCTGGGTTCCAGCAGCAAGCCTAGACACGGACAAGTGAGCTTGTCACACGCGGGTGCTGGGGATAAGCAGCTGGGCAGAAAAGCTTGTTTTTCTGTGTTTTTGGAGGGGGCAACGCAAGGTATTTGGGTGTCATTTGGACTCCGGGGTGTGTAGGAGAGGCCCGTCCCAGGGCAGCTGGATCCAGGCTCCCGCCCGGCGGTGGATGCTCGGGGAGAGCACACGCTGGCTGTGCCCGCGCGCCCTGTCCTCCCGCGCGGCCGTCTGCGCCCCTTCGCAGCACCGTTCACCCTCTCTTTCCTTTTTTCCCTTTTAACTTAGTAGCTGTTGATGAATGTTTTTTTCCCATGAATTTATCTCTGTTGGTTTTGGAGCCAGGTTATATTTTTAGCCACATCTCTTGGCAATTCGAGTCCATGATTTATGCTATCTGTAGGGGGGGAATCATGTTCGTATTTTCCAAATTTTTACCTTAATTGTTTAATTTGATTGAGCCTGGTTGTGTTAAGGGAAGCAGTGGATACCTGTTCCCTGTGCATATTTTTCATACATTTGTTTTGTTTCTTCTCCTGGTTGAAAAGTCACAGAGCTTATTAACTGCTTGGATGGAAGGACTGGCTGGCCACCCGTTTTCAGTTCTGTTCTCACTTGTTATAAGGAGAAACGTATAACTGCGTATGGTGTTTGTACTGGAGAGGCTTTATGTGGCRTGATGGTTTTCTTTTCTGTCCTCTGCTCTATTGACTGCCTAGGAGAATAAACACAGTGATCCTRAGATGTCTTGATTTTCCTTTCTTTGCACTTCTCTTATTTTCACTTATTGCCTCCTTTTTAACGTATTCCTACTGTTTCCCCTTRCCCCTCTATGATTGCTGATTAATAAATCCTCAGACATCTTAGTTTAAGAGCTGTTGGTCGGAAACATTGTGGAAAGCAGTTTGGAAATGCAGTTTCGCTCTCTTGCCTAGGTCAGGTTGGCGGGTTCCTTCTTGCGGTGCGCAGGGGTGAGCTTGTTCGCTCCTCCTGCTGCCGGAGTCCTGACCCTGGCACAGCCCCTGCCACTGCCATTTACTGGCATTTACCACGTTGGGCCTGTGGCACTCATCTTCTGTTTGCTGCTGTCTTGCTCAGTATAAACCTTACATTTGCAGGACATACATGCCTTGAATCTCCTGGCACTCTTTAAAAAATAACTTTTTTTTTTGTAATTCTTTTCCTCCCTTTTTATTTATTTTTTTCTTCTCATGATCAATTTAACTTACAGCTTACACTCTGCTGTTAACAACTTGTGAGTTTCTTCATCTCTGAGAGCTGGAATGCTTTCTAGTTCTGGCTTTGCCCTGTGAATATTGGATCCCTTTTAGACGTTATCTACATGTGGAGACAGAAGAGTTTGGCCAAAGTTGAGTTCAGGAAAAAGAAGGAGAAACTATGGAAGATTTTGAAGAGTTTACTTGGGGTTTGCTTCTTCAGTATCAGTGTGAGATCTGCTTTGATTATGAGGYCTGCCATTAAAACTATAGTATTAACTAACTAATAAATAGTATTATAATAATATATATTACTATTAGCATATAGTATATAACTAATAAGTAGCATAATAATATTAACTAATAAGCTAAATATAAATGTCACTAACACTGTAACGGATTATAAAAGAAGTTATTTTAAATACATGGTTCCTCTAAATAYAAGCTAGGTTTTAATGCAAGGTGTAGACAGTATTATTAAAATAGCTCTATATAGAGAATAAATACCAAAATTCCAGAGAGGAAATGCATGGACGTTCCTGGTGATTGCATGAAAAGGCAGCTATGTTTTATTATGTTATAATCGAGGATATGTTTTTAAACCTACAACATGCTGACTAGAACTTACCCTGAATTTCCATAGACTGATATGTCTTTGTTTCATCCGGATCAAAGCCATCTGTGTGGTGTCTGTGGATTTACTGAAGAAAAAAAAAAAAAAAGGCAGTAAAAGCCTAAAAGCTTTGAGCAGAATCGCAGCTTCCAGAATACTTCCAGAATAGAATCTTAACAGAAGAAAAATGCTGACCCTTAAGGAAATGTCTTTTAGGGGATTTTCTTTCTCAATTTTACAAGTTGGAACTTAACCAAATATTGCAACTTGTTATACCTAAAAGCGTATGAAGAAGGGCTRTTTCTCTTTGTGACTGCCAGTGTCAGACTGATGTTGACTTTTTTTTCCCTTCACATTTTCTTTCCAAACCATTGTGGCATTAGGAGAGGAAAAAAAAAAAACAACCCTTTCCAAATTGGAAATATTTGGAAAATACCATTTTTCCTCACCTTGGAAAAAAAAAATTACTGTATACTTCATTTCTCACTGTGCAGGGTAGAAATGGCCAGATGACACTATGCAATCCTGGTACAGTGCTATGGAGAGGTATTCTCTTCACTTACAAATTTGTCTGAACTAGTTTTTAAACTTCTCTTACAGCTCCTGCTTCTCCTCCTCAAGTTTACATTTAATATTTAGAATCTCTAATATGCTGTTGTTTGTAAAACTGGTGATCCTACTGCTGCTGCTCATGGTTTTTGAATTGCCTGAACTCTAGACTTACTTAATCAAATTTCCACTGTAAATTCTGGCATTCTCATTATCAATTCCACCCTCAAAACACAGAAACAAGGGTATAAATATGTTCTTGAAAAGGAAGATATATTTATCACTGAAGCATGTAGGAGTTGGTGGTCCTTCATGAGTTTCCATAAGAAAAGCAATTTCTCAGATCCCATTCTAAGAATCAAATTCTGATATTTCATTTCCACAATTGTTTTTTAAGCTCTTGAGTTTTTGTGCTTCGCTAGCTTGGACACTTAAAATCTTTGGTTTGATCGTCAGTCAAGCCCTCTGTGATATTAGSATAAAAACAGTTTATTGGGATGATTCCTTTTTTAGATTTTTAGCTGCAGTGAGGTTCATGCCATTGTGCCTCTGCCATCAGGTTCATGCATATGAAATTGGTCCCTACAGAGTGTTTTTTAATTTTACTTATTTTTTTGACAATCCACCTAGGTCTCRTTGACCCTGGGGCTCTCCTGATTGAAACGGGAGGTGGCCCTGCCAGTTGGCACGGCCGTGTCTGGCACGCTCGGTGTCACTACCGCCTTCTGGACAAGTCGTCAAACTTGTTGGTAAAATAACTGCAGCAAATCTCCGTGCACGGAACTGAGCCCGGAAAGAAAAGCGCTGTGTAGCTATAGCAGCTTTGGCTGCTCAGCGGCCTGTTCTCTCTCCTCACACCCCTGGTCAGCCAGATTTTTATTGTTAGGTGCTGAGAAAGAACAAACGTTGTTTTTTTTTTTTCCCCCTCTTCTTTTTTTTTTTCCTTTTCTTTTTTATTAGCACATATTTTCCCATCCAAAGTTTAAAAAAAAAAAAAAAATCATTTGGCACTCATGCATGCACAAACACACACATACTTCCTAGTACTTTTCCCTAGTTAAAACYTGTCTGTGTTAAGTAGGAAAGTCTCGAGGCAGGTCTCTAAAGCAATTTTAAACATTTTATAGTATTCTATTCTTATGGAATAGTAATAAATACTACTTTAGCAGTGCATGTTTTCCATTTCTTCTTTAGTGTGTTCCTTCATACATTACAGTTGGTTTAAAAAGAAAAAAATATATATTTTTTTGTARCGTGGTAACGGAGAAGAGTTCCTTCCAAATACAGTGCTTCTAAATTAATTTTGCATCCCTGCAGTCCTGATCAGTAATGCTTGTCTTTAACTCTCACATACTTCAGCTAGGCTATTTTGAGCTGTGTTGTTCCAGAGGAGCTGCCTAGATTGTGAGGAAGATTTATCTGATGGATCTTAATCAGCAGACAGCTTTAAAGGTCATGGCTGAAGCCCTGCACTGGCAGGGGCAGCCACATGGAGCTGATAGGATGATTTTAGCGTGGGATTAACAGATTTTTTGGCATTTCGTTTTGCAGCTGATGTGGACATTGTCTTCTTCCATGTATCTGAGCTAAATTCTAAAGACAGTAAGGGTGACTCGGGTATAAAACATTGACCAGTCTATTGACACTTAAAAGGTAGTGTGTTCTCCTCATGCCACAGAACAATTTAAGGTGCTTTTAGCCGTGGATTAARTTTGAGGTTTAGCACTCACAAAGACTGTGTTGGAAGTGTATTCTCAGTGCAGAAATCCTGTGGTTGGCAAACTCTTGCGTGATAACATCTCACAATGGGTATGTGGCCTCTTAAAGAATAAAAACCAGTTTATTTGGAAGTAACTGGATATCTGAAACATGAATACTCTTTTTGTGGAATTTCTTGCAGACCTTAATGGAGTTTGTGTGTCTTGAGTTTCTGGGGAACCTTTTGAAATTCCTTGTTAGAATGCAGATCGCAGTGGCAGTAATGGGAATATGCCTGTGGTTTAATTTGCATTTTTTCCGTTTTGTTTGCAGGACAATATCTGATGGATCCAGCAGAAGCCAAGCTAACATGTAAGTAGTGTGTCATCTTCATCCTTACTTTCAGTAACCATTTAAAAGTTATTTAGATGGGTGAATGAAAGGAGCAGTCACCGTATGGATTCTCACCCTGAAATGAGTAATTGTCTTCAGAAGCTCGGTCTTCACTGAATGCATTTCTGGCCATGTGATTTTACAGGAGAAAAAAGGAGAGAATAAAAAAAAAAAAAAAAAGGGTGAACAATTCAACATACGGAAAGAAGAACCCCCAAAATTCTTAAACAAAAAACACCACACACATTTAGTGTGTGTCCTGTTGTTCACATGTACTTCCTGGCATATAATCTAGTAGTTACCTCAAGCTTTCAAATCATCTGAGCAATAATTATTTACCTTTCTCCCAATTAAATGTGTGAACCTGGAGAAATATTCTTCCAGGATATTTTATCCTCCAGTGCTCAAACTTCTGTAATATGCCTGCGATCTCTTAACTTGGTTTGAGTGTTGTGTGGTTGTGCTCTGGCATTTCACTAAGGATTCTTTCTGCCTCCATTTGTATTCTCAGGAGACTTTTTGAATAACAGACCATCCACAATAGCCTAGTCTCTTAAATAGGCAGCAGATTGCTTTTCTAAGTGATATAGTTTTGTCATTGTGGGGGAAAAAAAGATTTTAGTATCAGTACTCCTTATTGAGGATGCATCTATCAGGGCATGAAGGGAAATGGGAAGGAATATCTCTGTGCTCTAGAAACCTACAGAGCGTATCTAAAACTGCTTCTAGAATTTGATCCAAGCTGTTAATTGAAAAAAGGGAGTCAGCTTTCCTGTCAGGTGAGAAGTTTATCTGTTTGCTCAAAGCCGCCCTGTTCATGTGACAGGGGAAGGATTATGCTGCCCAGATTTTACAAGTCTAGGCTGGCTTTCCCAGTGTGAATACTGTAATACTGTTATGTGCCATTTTACGGGAGGTGGAGACAGGTTGAAGGAATCAGTTTATTCTCTTACGAGCAAATCCTCTTCGGTTTTCAGAGGGCCAGTGCTGTACTGAGTGGCTGTACTAGTGGGGTAAGGCTTCTCCTCTTTGCTGCTTTGCCAAATCTCTAAAACTGCTGATGAAAACAAACAGCTTGCCAAGGGAAGGCAGTCTAGCTGAATGTACAGATTGAGTTAAATGTAAACAGTTACATGTTTGTTAGAGGGTGCTTTGCACTTTCTCTGCTAGTAAATTGTTTTTAGAGCCTAAATTGTCACTTTACTTAGATAATAAGCCCACTGAGATGGATTTATAATTTTTAAGACTAGTTTAATATATGATTTCACCTGCTTCCACAGGTGGAAAAATTCCACATAATTTTTTACAACATAGTAGTAACTGTACTTTGTTCTAAATGCTGTGTAAAAATTTCTATAGAGGAGGTAGGAAAAGTTCACATGGTTTAAATCCAGCAGTGTCTCTGTTATGCCTGCTTTAATCTTCTAGCTGTATTGGATGCTGCTGTTAATCTAAAATGCTGCTACTATTTCAGGATATGCCTACGTAACAGCTATAGCCAGCAATTGTATTAAATACTTCAGTGCTGAACGAGTTGCTCAGGTACCCTGCCTGTCTGTGTTGCTATGGGAGATTGGAAGACTATTACTGTGCCAGCGTTGTCATCAGGTAAAACACCAATATTTTGAATTAAAAGATTTAATAATTCTACCTGTGGAATTACAGCTGTTAGAGGGAGATTGGCTTTTTGTGCAGGACATTGTTGAGTATTTGAATGGAATGTTAAATAGTGAATAGTATGTACATTGCTTTGTTTTGGTTTGAGTCCTTACAAAATTTCAACTGTAAAATACTGCTCTTTCATATATATGAAGGTTCTAAGAATGCACACTTCTCAGGATATCTCTCCTTTACAGAGATGTGATTTAGCTCTGTATTATCTTGCCTAGTAAATTGATTATAAATGTATGAAATGAGCAAAAAATATTTTTAGCTGCTTCTACCGAATAGCGGTAGATTTTAGCACACTCGGTATGAATAAGAATATGCATACATTCTGTAAAAATTCTTACTAAATTCACAGATTTTTCACCTGTATAGGAAGTTGTGTCTCTTAGTAAACCAGTTGGGAAGGAAGGCTAGAGCTTTTTCTTGGAGGAGGAGTAAAATTTAAAAGATACAGTGTCTTAAAATTATGATGGATCTTCACTTTTCAGTGAAAGTTTACCTATCTAGTTTAATTGCTTAATATCTGAAATTCTGAATTCTAGATGAAGTTATTTCTAGATGAAGCAATCTTTTACCTTCTAAATTTCTGTAACTAATAATTCTAGTAGTTAGCAATTTGTGTATCTTAAACGTTTAGCCCTGACATATTTTTAACATTTTTAACTTGCAGATAGCAAAAATATTTTTCAGTATACCTCAGAAAAGAAGATGTCTCCCCCAAGCTTAACCACACAAGTGCTACGCTTGCCACTGCCTTCATCCAAGAGCATGCACACCTTTTTCAGTGCCTTCTGCACAGAGGAGAATATTGAACAGAGTATATCCTATCTCAATAGGGTAAGTCAGATCTTGTTTATCAGAGGTGATTTGTAGATAACATTATATCAGTTGTGGCATGAATATTCATTGGTTTAGGAAGAGTTGTTTCTTAATGCTCAGAAGCCAAAGTTGGTGGGGGATAATGGGTTGATGTGCACTCTGCCCCATGTCTAAGATTCCATCTGGTGTCTGGTTTCTCTCTCCTAGAAAACCATGAAGGATTGATCCACTTATTTACTCTCTTTCTCCCTTTGTCTTTTACCAGGAGTTGACAACACTGGGCTTTCCTTCTATTTATGCAGAGTCCAAAGGCAAAGAATTAAACTTAGTATCGGTCATAAATTGCATGAATGAATTACTCGTACTGCAGCACAAGAACCTTCGAGCTCAGGAAGAAGTAGAAATGCAACATCTGAAACTGGGTAGTGATATGGATCATTTACAGAACTGCTATGCTAAATTAAAGGTAGAGGGGAAACAATTTCTGCCAATATTTTGCAGAACTTTCTTTTAGCTATTATTGTACATTCTTAATGTGCCTATTTTCTTGTATTTCTCCTCAGGGCTGATTTTAATTTGTATATTTTATGTCCACTTTTTGTCTTTTTTTAATCTTTTAATATTTGTGTTATTGATACTGAATTATCAACACTTTTTCTAGGAGCAGTTGGAATTATCTAAAAGGGAAATAGTTGGACTTCAGGAAAGAGACAGACAACTGCAAAGCAAGAACAGAAATCTCCACCAATTACTTAAAAATGAAAAGGATGAAGTGAGTTACCTTGTACATTAATGCAGATCATTAAATAGATTTTCATCTATAGGATGCTTCTTCCAAGGCGTCTTGTAAATTTTCACTTTGATTGCTTTTTTTGTCTTTTTCTTTTAACACAGTTAGCAAATGTCTTTGATCAAACTGAAATTGGCATTTTACACACTTGAATTAAATAGGCTTTATAAGGAATGAGTTCAAGCTGCAGATATAGTAAGGAGTATTGAAGGAAAGCAAGGCTTCTGCAGAAGGTTTCTGCAATCATACCCATGTTCATACAGTTAGCAATCACTAGTATTAAATTTAATTAGTATTAAATCTATATAATAACCATCTTAATGTTTCTGCTGAAAATACTGAATGTGCTGTATGTTGGTAAGATTTAAACTGGTGCTTTAAGTAGCTTGGAATAGGTTTTGATAGCTGCATAGTATGCTTCTTTAAGACTAAATAATTAGTCTTAAAATATTCTCTTATTTTCTCCTGTTCTGCCCTCCAAAAGGAGCAAAGAGCCTATTACTGTTTTTAGTGCAAACCTTACCAGTGTACTTTGGAGTGAGAATGAAATTAGATCCTGAATATTAATTACTGACTTGAGCAGAAAAAATGTCTTTCTCAGCTCTGCTCAATAAAGGTGTCAAAGAAGCTTGTTGTGTGAGTCAGCAGATAATGAGTTTAGAACTACTTTAGAGGGACTATAGCATTGTAATATATTGCTAATGAGGTTGGTTTCTGCAGAAAAGCAACCAAAATCCCTGAATTAAATACACCTGAGGCTGGAATCTGTGGGTTGGAAAATTCTCTTGTTTCCTTTTGTCACTGGTTGACTAGAAATATAACTTATTAATATAGGCATTATTTCRCTTTTTTAAAAGAAATGTATATATTTATACTTTAGTTTAAGGTTGAAGGCAGATATTTTTCTTTTCATGTTTTTTTTTAGGTACAGAAGTTGCAGAACATAATTTCAAGCAGAGCTACACAGTACAATCATGATATGAAGAGAAAAGAGAGAGAATATAACAAACTAAAGGAGCGCTTACATCAGTTAGTCATGAACAAAAAGGACAAAAAGATAGGTAAGTAGACTGGTGAACTTGACTGCAGCAGAATAACAAACTCTGTGTGTTTACAAATGGTCAGTTTTGGTTTTACTATTTTCAAAGTGTATACCAACCCTTCTCTTGTAAATTGTTGTTTAGATCTTAAGAAAACGTAATCTAGGAGAAGTAAGATTTAATTTCAGCTGACTCTGTCAGGCTAGTGAACTTTTATGTTCTAACTAACATGGAAATCTTTAAAACAGACATTTTACTGGAGAGAATTACTTGAAATCAATTCCTAAACTACAGCTGTTTCTCTTCTGATTTCTTGCAATTGATACCATTAGAGAACTTTAGGTAGTGTCCTAAATGCTACAGAACACTCACCACTTAGGATCAACAGGCAGCACTGCATGAGATTTTGTTTTTTTCTTTGCAATTACGCAGTTCTAGTCAGGTTAATGATGGGAGAAATTTTAGAAAGRAAGTAAGATAATGCAGGAATAGCATGTGATATCAGGGGAAGAGGAATCTTGATCATGTTAGCACTGTGTAATTACGCTACACCACAAAAATTGTTCTCAAGACACCAGTGCTGTTTAGTGTGAGTGTAGCTTGGATTTGTTAGGTGGGCTGTTTTTTGTGGTTTGTTTTTGTTTGTTTGTTTGGTTGGTTGGTTGGTTTGGTTGTTTTTTTTTTTTTGTATTTTTTTGCTGAAAACTAGTATCACCAGTATGTAATTGTAAAAGTCTTCTTGGTCCTCTTGCACTTTGTGGTTCATGTAATGGCTTTGGAGTAGTCATACCATTATTCTGCAGTGTTTAATTATTGTGGGTCAGTCAATGTGACATGAAATCTCATTGTCAGATACAGTGTGGGGAGTTGCTGCTGTTGGAAGCSAAGTCCTGCTGCCTCCCTCCCCAGCCTGCTCCAGCAGCTCTCAGCTGTTTGCACATGTGACACTTCACTGAGCTGGCTTAGCTCTCTAAAGCAGAAGGCTGTTCATGTTGTTGCTGATACAGTTTTCTGCCAGTGTAGTTTCCTGAAGCTACGTCTGCACAAGCTGAGGTAGTTGAGGGCCCTGAAGCAGGAACACGTATTTTGGCAATAGCAAATCATTAGATCTAATGCTCATTAGATCATACTCATTAACTCTGTCTGAAGGCTGAGGGGATATTTAGATAATATGGTCACATGACAACAATTACATGCAAATGCATATAGGTAAATGAGGTGTAGTTTGAATATTTACATATTTTCATTAATACTTTGAAACAACTTTTGTTTGTAGCTATGGATGTTCTAAATTACGTTGGTAGAGCTGATGGGAAGAGAGGTGCATGGAGGACTGATAAGACAGAAGCCAGGTGAGCTTGTAGTTGTTTCAGTGATGTGAATTGAAACATGCTGTGGCTATCATGTTGCTAGTGTAGGATTTCTACTTCCAGAAATGAAGAGGAAATGTACAAARCTCTGTTAAATGATTATGAACAACGCCAAAAGCAGCTTTTAATGGAAAACGCTGAGCTGAAAAAAGTTCTTCAGCAAATGAAAAAAGAAATTATTTCACTTCTCCCACCGCAGAAGCAGAAACCTAAAGAAAGGTCTGAGGATGGACCGGTAAGTATTCTTTACTTAAAATGAAATCTGTGTGCTAGCTTGGTAAAGTGCTAGAGTCTTTTGATCATAGACGAGTGATTAAATACACTATTGCCTAGACTTGCAGTGGATTGCAGATCATGAGTAGTGCTTGACATTTATGCTTTATTAAGATGCCCTGCCTCTGCCTTTGGACAATTTCCGGTCTATTCTGCCCAGTCAGTCTATGGAAAGCTTGCAAGTACATTTTAAATAAATTTTAGATGTAATTGTTACCTATATTTAGTTCTATCATAAGAGTGCACTTTAAATATTGTCTGCTTTCTATATTAAGATATTGAAATCAGTTTAGAAAATAGGTGTCAGGAGGTATAATCAGGGTGGGTTTCTGCAGTCCACCGACTAGATGAGTTGTTAGCTCTTTTAATGGAAATGCTAATGTATTCTAGAAAAGTATTTGACTTCCAAGTAAAATGTCTTAGATTTCTTTTTTGTTTGGTTTTTTTTTTTGTTGTTGTTGTTTCCTGGCTGCAAGTATTACTTTGTTTACATAGGATGCTTCATTTATATGAAAACAGCGTGTTCATTGTTTAGCAGAGAGTTTATTTACTCTTTCTGCAAATTCTGTGTGAGAAGTCACAGTTCTGTTCTGGTGCCAGAGTTGAGGGGAACAATCTGGAAGCTGAGGTGAACTACCTCTCAGAAATGTGAGGGAGAGGGTCCTCGGACATCAGCAAGAGTTGAAACACAAAATAAACCGACAGGCTAGATTCTAGGAATCACTCAAGACTGATGGTGTGGAAGTAAGAAACTATTATGCAAGAGAATATGAATGCTCTACAATAAACAGGATCTGAAGCTATTACAGAAAATAGTGCATATCATTGTTTGAGAACATGTATGTGTGCACCTCAACATCATGCTGTTTGCAGAGAGTGCAGCACTTGCTCTTTCAAAAGGGCTGCTGTCCAGATGGAATTGCACCACTGCTTCCTATATTTCTGAGCTATCACAGATAAATCTGTCCAGCTGCAGAGTACTGTGTAGAAATAACCAGTCCAGTGCTTTTTCTGTTTGCTTGTTGTGTTTTTTGTAAGCACAAAAACTCTTCTTCACTAAACAACTTGCATCTTAAACCACACAATGATTCCCATGTGTATTCCCTGAAGTAGCTAGTGACATACAGCGTACTTGCTCTTAATTTAAAAATTTGTGCTGCAAATCAGCAGATTTAATCGGTTATTACAACTCGGCAAAATGGAGTGATCATGTGGAGCCCGGTCTCGGGTGTAGCATACAGTGGAAAACGCACTTAGGACCACTTACAGCACTGAAATCTTTCCCTAGGTGGGACTAGAGGGAAGCCAGTAGATCTTGACATAACCTTGAGTGCACTTGCAGAAATGTAGTGATGGGAATGGGGCTTGTATGAACTTGCATGCAGAGGTGATCTAGGGGAAAAACATGCATTTAGCCCTGTGAAATACACCGTTCTTGGGTGATTAAGACAAGTGATTGGAAAATTTAACTGTTGCAACATTATTAGTCTGTTAATAAAAGCCTGCATTGAAACTCACTTCGAGTGAGTCATAGTAGTACTATTTAAGCCGACTTAAAAGAATGACTGGCTAGACAACACTAATTTCTAATAGAATAATAATAATAAAAAGTAATTATTAGATGCAAGCATGAAGTGTAGTTATTTAAGCAGGGTTGTAAGGGTATATACTGTTTAGTCATGCYTTCCATGCCTTTTCTAATTTAATATTGTGAATGTCTGAACTTTTCTTTTTTTTTATGGCATCTTTTTTTGGCATCTTGGTATGCAGTCTAAACTTGTGTTCATTTTCTTGCAAGCAAAAAAATCCGGAGTATTTTTATCGGAAATGCTAATTTCTTCTTAAAATAAAGCACGTACCTTGGAGTGTGGCAGCTGCTGGTACAGTCATACCACTCATTATTTTGCTTCCCATCRCAAAATGCCAGGCACGAAACCAACTAGACAAGTCTTTGCTTTGCGTCTCAGAACCAAGTAGCCTTGGAAACTGTCTTGTTTGGATTAGTCAGTCCTTGGTTCCCAATGGTGAAGCTTTAAGAGGCAGAGTCTAGCTGGGCTACTGCCCCTAGGCCAGGGACCCTGGGTGCTGTGGGGGGAAAATCCTGGAGCCCCACAGAGCCCCAGAAATGGTGGCTGAAGGGAGTTTGTGAGGCAGGATTTCCTTAGGGTCTGTTTTCCTCCGAACCACCTGCGTAGTGGGTTTGGTGAAGAGGCTGGCGTTCAAGAATATCCTTTCTGCCAYGAGTTCTGCCAGCAGCAGCAGCATGTGCTCTTACAAGATTTGGTTTTGGTGAGCGGTGATTTTTTTTGACGATGGAAGCTATAGTCTTGTTTTGACTGATTTACAATAACACAGGAATCACAGAAGCCTGCTTACATTAAATGAAAGTATTTCAAGTTATGCGTAGGAGAACTGCAGCCTCTGTTGTTTTGCTATTTTTAAGCAATAATGGAAAAGGCAAGACTTTGCCTGAGTAACTTAGTAGTGATTTTAAAAAATAATTACCTGGGTCATACTTTGCAATCCTTGCTTATATCTGTGGTTGGATCTTTATTACTTACATGGAAAAAAGTGAGATTATTGGAATGCCGAGTTTGTGACTAACATATTTTTAAGCTCACGGTAAAAATGGTAATACTACCACGGTGATATCCAGAGGTATAGTGCATTGTAATGACATATTTATGTGCAAGTGAAGCAAGAAAATCTTCCTTTATATAATGACAGAAAATACTAAGAATATTATATTCTCTTTTAGGTATCTAAAGAGATCTCCTAAACTGCAGCTTTAAGAGATTAAGAGTTATTGTATCTGTAGATGAAGTATTATGGCCCATTTTGAATTTGCCATTTTTGTTATTTCCCATCCCATTTTTCTTTCTTACATATGGCTAGAAGGAATTAGGGGGGAGTGGAGCTCTGCCAGGTACTTAAGCAGCTTTTCAACTTGGATCTAAACTGCTTTGGGGTGGCCCTAAATCTTGTCCGTGCTGCACAGCGAGCCCAGGCTTTTGCAGTGGACTTGGACGGGCGTTAGTTTCCCAGCAGGACTTCTCAGTAACCGGAACTTTGTGGCTTGAAGATGTGTTTCAGTGCAGTGTATTTGCATCCGATGCCCTGCCTCTGCTGGAGGCTTGAGCTGCTTCCGTCTCTTAGGCTTTGTGCAGTCAGGGAACCAGGCTCCCTGGCACCCACGTTTTCCTGGAGGAAAAATCTTTCCTATCTCTAAAGGTTCTCATTTTCTTCACTTAATTAAATACGTATACATAGATAGATAAGTAAATATTTAAAATTTTAGGGTGGTTTGCAGCAGACTCTCTTTCTGCTCTTACAGGTACTGTCAGACTTGGAAGAGGATATTGGAGAATTAAATAAAGAGAATATGTGGGAACTGTCTTGTGAAACTGTGCGAGAGCAGCTTACTAACAGCATTAGAAAGCAATGGAGGATGCTGAAAAATCACGTTGAAAAGCTGGATAACCAAGGTGATGCTCAACTGCATTACATGTGCATAGAAATTGTTACTGATACTCCCATTTTGATACCATCTTCTTAGGCTTTGCTCAACTGAATATCAGTCTAAGCTAAAAGGAAACTAAAATGGAAGGATTATGATCTAGCAGACCTTCTGAAAGGACTTCTGAGTGGAATTTTCTGTGTGAGTTTAAACTGAGGGATGTTAGGGAAGTAATTGCATAGCCTGCCTTTTGTCCCAGAAAACGACATACTTTGATGCAGAGAACAACTTTCTCAAGAAATAATTACTTTTCTCTTGAAGATTCCTTAWTAAATACTATTATTGTCTTAGTTCAGCTCTCTGAGCTGTACAAGTAATGCAGATATAACAACTAGAAATAATTATTAGCAAAATAAATCTAAATCTTGTAACAGCTCAGGTTTTTCATGGCCATACTGCAGAGGCTCACGCCTCTAGAGTGAACTCACTGATGGTATGGTGCTGAACTCTCCTTATTTCCAGCTGTTGAACAGCATTAAAAGACAGCTAAAAATATATAAAAATTCTTTCCTAGTATTATTTTTCCATGTAAGCGAATGCTGCTGCTACCACAGGGGTATTTGCAGTCAAGAACAAGACTGAGAAGGTCATGCAAGCAATTACAAATGAAAGAGCAGATGGTCTGCAAGAAAATATCTTTCTTAAAATGTTTACATTGTGGAAAAGTTTTTTTAAGAATCTGAGAATTACTCAGAAGTTCTGAGTAATACTTGATTTAGTGTAACTAACTGAAACAGCTTTAAGTAGCAGGAGAGAAGTGCTTCAAGTTCTTGCAGTTGTGTTATTTTGATCTTTTATTTCATGCAGATGCCCAATTTTTAGGAGTCAGTTAAGATTCAAACGTTGACATCAGAGGATCAAAATTTGACTTATATTGATAACCTTGATAGCAATGTGTTGCCACGTCCACGTTAAATTAGAATAATGGGGCATATAATTAGAAAAATTTATTTCTCTAATTCACTTGTTYGGAGGGATAAAAAATGTGTGTGATGTTCTGTTAGCCCTTCTTATCTTTCACAGAACATGGAGAATGCAAAGACTCCATGTGCAAAAATACATGCATATATCTTTGTGTGTGTGTGAATGTGTGTGTGTGTATATATATGTCTTTATGTAGTTTGTATCATGTTTTTATGAACACACATGCCCTTCAAAAATGGCATCAGAAGAATAAAGAAGAATAGCATGTGAGTGAAAAGTCTGTTACCCCAACTTATTTAAAATAATTAGTAGAATGAGAAATTTTAAATACATATGACTCTTCATTGCAATGCAGACTCATGGCTACTCGTGATACCTCAGGGAACGCAAAACAGCTGCGAGATATTTTATTGCCACTTTTCTAAACTGGATTTTGTGCCTGATTTACATACGTAGCACCAAGCCTGATTTCTCTCTTTTAGAAATAATTTTGAATCCACTGTGTGTATGTAATGTCTTCTATCTTTCCACAAAAATAAATGGAGTCTTATTTTTTTAACAGTTGTTCCCAGTGATGAGGGATTTTTTTCTTGTTTGTAAATGGCTTTTTCTTTCTTCTTCCCCATTAGTGTCACGTGTACATTCAGGGGCTTTGAATGACAAAGATGTAATTTCAAGAGAAGACCATGAACTGGAAACTGAAAAGCTGGAGTTAGAAATTCAGCAATGTAAGGAAATGATCAAAACTCAGCAACAGCTCTTACAGGTAACAGGCTTTAATTTGTTATCTTTGTTATATGAACCTGAGCCTTTCTTTAATGGACTTCTTTCTTCTCTGAGCACTTCTCTCTTCACTGAGAATACCTTTTAAATAAAAAGTTTCGGTGTTTGAGATGAGTTATAAGGGTTTTAGTGGATTAGTTTGTAGGTTTATAACTTCGAGCTTGTGAACTTGATAGGAAGAATTTGGGAAATAAACAGAGGTTAGGAAGGCTGATGCCTGAACAGGATCATATTRTTTGTTCTCTGCAAACTCTGTGCTCCCTTCCCCTCTCCGTTTATGGCAGAGTTTCTATGTTAAACATAGTAATTTTTTGGATAAAACTATGACTAAAACTGTCTCTATGARTATACTGCACAACCTAATAGTAATTCCTTTTTTTTGATGCTTTATGTCTGCAGCAGCAGCTTATGTCACCATGTGATGATGATACCACGCTGTTATTACAAGACTGTTATTTGTTGGAAGAAAGAGAGCGTCTTCAGGAAGAATGGAGACTGTTTCGAGAACAAAAAAAGAATTTTGAGAAAGAGCGAAGAAGTTTTACAGAAGCTGCTATTAGATTAGGACTTGAGGTATTAGAAAAGTGGAAAGGTATTAGAAGAGAGAACTTGTATGGAAGATGAGTTAATGTTGTAGCAGTGAAACTACATAATGCACAGTAAAGTTCTGCCATCCAACGATACCYGTTTGCTAACGTCTCTGTGCAGCAAGCTCACTCTTGTTTCACTGTGCAAAATTTATCTTTAGACAATGTAGCAGATAATTTTCTTGGTGTTTTAAGAACGAGTTTTTCAAATGCGAAATTGAAAATATAGTAACTGGAATAACTTGTTCTGTTATCAGTCTTGGCTTTTGAAATATTCAGATACTAAAAAAATCCATTTATTTTTACTTGAAATTGGATCCTTTTGTGAAAACTGATGGCTGTGCAGAAATCCAAATTAACTGCTGCCTTTTTCCTCAGTAGAGGCATTATCTGCTGTGTGTGCCTTTAATGTTCTTGGCCCTAACTCCTGGCTAGACAGAAGGTTCAGTAGGGAAGGCAGGTTATGGTGATGTGGTGGTCATGAAGCTATGATGGGATAGATATGACAGGACAAAAGTATATTGATGAGAAGAAGGAACTTCTTAGAGATTGACTTCTTACAGAATTACTTGCTTTAACATGCAGATGAAAAGGTTGAGGGGGAAGGTGACTGAAATTTATAACACTGGGTTTGTTTGGTCAGGTGAAAGCACTACTGTTATTCACCAAATCCCTCGATATTATAACTAGAGGGCACTCATTGAAGCTGGTTGGAAATTGGTCCAAAACATATAAAAGAGGATAGTTTTATACTCATTGGTTAGTGGGCTTCTGGATTTTGCTGCCGCAAGAGATTGTGGAGATAGTCAATAYGCTTCAGAAAGCATTTGACTAAACTCCTGAACAGGCCATCCACAAATGGATGCTGAAAGGAGGAACCAGGGAGGTACCTCTGACAGCTCTAATCAAGTGACTATGGAGGAATTTTGAGTGGAATGGGCAGAAACTGGCCCAGTTCATGTGATCTCCCCAAGAGACATCTCATGCAATTRCTGTGGGGTTGATGCTGAGCAGGGTGAACAACTTGTCTGACCAAGGACATTTCTTTTTCCCTCTACGTTCCTGTACAGTAAAATCTATTGCAGAAAACATGAAATACTTTGGATTTTACTCGAGGCACTGGTACAGTGCTGGTCCACATAATGAAAAATATTGACTCTACATGTATAAATACATATTCTCCAACTTTTCCATTTCATTTTCATTTGAATGAGTTTGAATGTCATGGTGGACTTTGAATTTAGCTTTAGAAGTCATTGGTATTAGTATGGTAGTGACTTATCTAGAAAAGTTTAAGGTTGTATTGCAGCACAAATATATTGCTTATGCTTCTACTTGTTAAAATGCTGAAGTCTAAAAGCAGAAGCACTATTGTAAATTCTGAAGGTGTTTGTTGGAGTTGAACTTGCTCTATTTTCTACTGGTAGGGAAGGGAGAATTTTGTGTAATGGAGATGTTCTGTTTCACTGATGGTTTTGGAGGAAGAATAGTTTCCTCTTGTTTCTGCAGCCATTGCATCTTCTGAAAGTTGTCTGTAGATATTATTTTCCCCTTTCCTACTCACAGAGTTATTTGAAAAGGAAACAACCCCTTCTGCACTGTTTTACATGGAATTAATTGGTGCTGTTCTCAATGTTTGGGATTTTTTTTTGTCTACGAGAGCAACCTGTCGACGTTGAGACAGTTCCTTATTGGCAGAGGTAGAGCTGCACTGCAGAAAAAGTACAGAAGGTGGTGATAGATCCGGTGGTAGAGGCTGCAGGAGCAGTGAAATGAAAGCAATTGTCAGGTCTCTGTGAAGCAAACTGTGGCGCTTGGCCTGTAAATACCCCTCAAGCTAACCCTTGTGAGGTTCAAAAGATTCTCACTTAGCTTTAATTCTTAGTTAAACTTCTGGCTCTCACATACATGCATATGTTGTGCTTTAATATTTAGATAAAACAGCATCAACTTAATATGGATTGAGCTTGTTCCATTGTCATAAATTTAAGTGGCGTTTCTTTTCCTAGAGAAAGGCTTTTGAAGAAGATAGAGGAGCGTGGTTGAAACAACAGTTCCTAAGTATGACTACTGATTACAAGCACTCCGAAAATGTGACAACTCCAWGTGCCTTCTTAGGAAGCAAGTATTCAGTTTACTTTACGTTGCAGTAATTTTTTTTTTCCTCCCCCTTCTCCCCTTCCTCTCTGTAACCTGAAGGGACTCCCCCATATCTGTAATCTGTAGATGCAAATATGAATAAAAATGAAAATGTTCTTGGGAGGAGGGGCAGCCTGCCAAAACYACATTGCACCATATGCCTGTATCTGTCAGGACAAGACGTCAGATGCAYGACAACAGAGCTGTTAAGAGCAGAGAATATTTGGCATTACTGAATTAAATTAAATGTTGGCATATATGAGAGTTGAATTTCAAGATTCTGATCTTAATATGGGAATAATTTCTGCTCGAAAAGATTATAAAAATATGGCTGTGTAAGTTTTTATAGCATAGTTATAGTTTTGGCTGTGACTTTTATTGTAAATATTTATAATTCTTTCACAATTTTTTTCTTTTGAACTGGTAAGTTGATTTCCTCCTGCACTCAAATGCTGGAATAGTCATGTGTGATGATTGTTTTTCACCACTGAGTTTTGGCTACTTTTAAGGAAAAAAGTAGTCATAAGAAAGAAAAAGTAACAATAGTCTTATTAAATGGATCCCTCTTGTAGSGGCATTTAAAGATAAATGTGTGAAACAGCTGGCAAGTAAACACAGATGTTTGAGTTTGTATTCTTGGCAGATTAAGTAGCCTGCCTCTTGTGCTCTGGATCCCCCTTATTTCTTTTGCAATTCCTGTAGGCCCTCTGTATGCTTCTGTAAGTGTGAAGTGGTCTTCTGTATTTGGAAAGTGTTTATATAGAAACAGAATTGAGATTGTTGGCATATGACTTATGAAGAATGGCTTGATTTAATGCTCTGTGAATAACTTGGGAAGGTTGTATGCCTTGATGATGTATGATTTGAAATTTATTTTCCATTTGTAGTGTTTCTAGACACATTTAGTGCAGTATTTTCTAAATTGTGTTTTTCAATCTTAGGAATCCCATCTTTTAAGCAACTAGAGAATACTAGTAGAAAAAAGAAAACTGCTGACTAACACAACTATTTGGATATTATTCCCCAAATTATCATTAGAACTGTTTTTAAAATGAAGTTTTCGTTTCTGTGATATCAGTCTAAAGACTCTTAGTTCTTTAACTACAGTAAATACTTTAGAATACAGAATAAATCTTTTCTTTTTCCCTCCTAATATATATGAAGACTTTTAAATTTAAATATGAAGAAAAATTGACAGGAATTGATCTGGCCTTGCCACATTTGACCAAGTCTTTGTGTTGTCTTTACTGGTTGCCAAATTAGGTCATATAAATGCTAAGAAATCTAATTTATTRCTTTTTTCTGTATTCAGGCAATTTTATAAATACTTGTGTTGATGTTAATTTCTTGAGCTTTTTTGCATGCATACTGAAGTTTTTGTTTTTTTAACCAAGCAGATCCACTGCCAATCTTTGTGAGATTTACCATTATAAATACAGTAGGAGTTGGCTTGTTTTTACTTAATCTGGTCCTTCAGATATTTTCAACTGCACTGTAGTTTTTTATATGTATATAGTATATATTCCTTCTAGGATCCTTGACTGATGATACTCGTTCCTTTTAGGTTCTGACCAAGGCAATCGGTTAGTGAACTCCACATCTCTACAAAGAAAACCTCACTGTGTGTTGAGCATACCTGTTCCAGCAGAGCCTTGCCAGACAGCTCAGTGTATTCCACAAAGCAGGTAACTGAAATGTCGTTGCAGATCATTATTTTGATAAAATATTCATGTAAATTGTACATGAATGACTTGGTGGTCATAAAACCTAAGCATTTTTGTAAGTTATGACTGATACAGTAAAGCATGCTAATCTTACTAAGATTAAAAGCATCATACTAACTGTAAAATCTTAGTGTTGTGATTCTGTTCATACCTTAATTTGTAAAGGACTGTATTGTTATTTATGTTGCAACTTAAATTATTTATTTTTTTTTTTAGCAGTTCCAATGCTGCATCAAAGAAACCTGCTGGAGACAACAACCTAAATCAGTGGGCGGAAAGTGACCAAGAAGAAACTGAATAATGCACAAAGTCACAGGAAGGCTTCTGAAGCTTGGCACTCGTTGTTATGTAGAAACTTGCACATAGAACAACTGCCTTAGACTTCCTAGGGTTGCCTGTTGTTTTTTGTTCGAATAAGTATATGAACACATCTCTCAAATGAAACGGAATGCTGTGAGTTTGAGTGTCCTTCTAGAGGATTATGTGGTGATCTGAAGTGTGTGTGTATGTGTGTGCTCACGGCTTTTATTTTTTAGACCATTTCTTGCCTCTCTTTTTCTTGCAATTCTTGAAAGATGTTTATTTAAAAATATATAAAAGCTTTGATATTTTTCTAGTAACAGAAGCTCAGATTCTGTGAATGAAGCAATGGTTTAAAACTTTAGCTGTAATGAAAAACACAATCCTAATATTTCATTACAGGCAGAGATAGCACTTTTAGAACTTGTTTAATTATTGGAAACATTCATTTATGTCAAAAGTGTAACTGATATTARAAGTTCTTTTGCCTCAACTTGAATGTACAGTATACTGTAGATTTTTAACAAAACAGGTTCTATATTTATTAAGTTGCGTGATTTGAAAATACCTCTTTGATATTTCAGATGACTTTAAGTGCAAGATCTTTATATATTTGTAAATAGACAAAGTAAGTGATTATGCTAAGATGCCATGAATGAAACACATGTATCCATAATATTATTTTACATAATAATTTAAATTGTTTTATAGTGATGCTCAGTTTACAGATGCATTTGGACTTTCACTGTTTCAGTCAAGAAACAATTTATTTCAAGCATATCTGAATAATAAATGTGTCTGTTCTAAGAAACCCTGATTCTGTGTTTTATGTGCATTAAATGTTTAAGCTATCTTGATTTTAGAGCTAAGGTTCACTACCTCAACAAATGTTTGGTGCTGTTTTTAGCTTTTGTTTGTTTTTCCTTTTAGTGGATGCCAGAATTATTTTGGTGGAGTCTTAGGGAAATCTGCTTTGTTTATATCTTAGTGAAAGTGTTGAGTAAAGATGAGATGCTTCAAACTTTCCTTCGGCTGTGCACTTCTGCAAGAAACTTTTGTCCTTATCAAGGTAGTAGAAAGCTTAGAGTCCTCTGTTGCAAATGAATTGCTGCAGTTGCCCTTATGTTCAGAATTGGTAGTGATTGGGCTCCCTGAAAAATTAGCTGTAAAATAACRTAAGAAAAAAAAAATGAAACTCCAAGGAGGTAATGCTGAAAACTCTGATGATTTYGCTGATTATCTCAATTCTTTGTATTGCAGCTGGAGAAAAATTAATAGCCAGTAAATTTATGAATGTGCTTAGAGTAAGGTTCTGGACTGAGCATCTTCAAGGAAGCAGAGTGCTCTGGGCATTAATGTTTTTTTCTGCGGCATAGGCTGGGCTTATAGGCTTTACTATAATCATCATCAGCAGCATGGGTTTTCAGAAATAATCTTGATTTTTCCATTTCAACTCCTCCAGTTCACTCCCAATGAACAGGAGATCATTAGCGATACCTGCTGATATAAATTAACATATCTTCACTATAATGCACTAGACAGATATTACCTGTTTTTTAGTTAGGGAAGAATAAAACTACATTTTCTGAAACATTAAGATAGGCAAAATGAGAAGTGGAAGGTATTGGCAATTTAGTGAGAGGACAGTGAMTTGCATCTGGGGCTCCTCTTTTCAAATAGATTAACCAGTTCTTTTGAATACGTAGTTGTGATGGTAGCAACATGCCAGCAGGGGTTGCTGTTGTTTTAAGGTAATTAAGTCATGGTTTTTGATGGTTTACAGGGGCACTTARAGGTATTATTGATGGATAACTTAGTTGGACTTTCTTATTTGACAACTTTTCTTCATGGCCGTAACTCTGAGGCAGTAATACCTTTCAAAGAGCAAAATAATTGCTTACTCTTTTAGTGCATTAGTAGTTGTCCAGTCATTAGTAAGTTGTGTTTATTGAATAAATAACAGCTAATAACCTTTTTTTTTTYYTTTTTTTTTTCTTTTTTTCTTTTTTTGCTTTGCTTTAAGATGCTATATTCCATGTTACAAGAGTGGTGACTTGTTTAAATGCCTCCATTGGAGAACTAGCTCTGCTAGAAATAGCGGACAAGTCCACAGTTGGCTTCATAGACCTTGAGGAGTGTGTGAGCATAGATTCAGCCCTGTAACTGTGCAGAAAGAAAGCAGGTGTAGAGTTTTTGGATTAYTGCATGCATTGCTTGGGCAACTTCTCAGTCTGTAGCTGCTGCTACAAGTGAGTGTTGGAGTATTGCAGATGGCCTGGTTGGTAGCACAGTGACACTCCTTGAGCATGGGGAGGTGTTAGGGCTGTATGGATCTACTGAGACTGCTGAAGAGCAAAGGGGAGGCCACTCAGAGGAGGTGAGAACCACTAAATATGGGTGCATAGTTGAGCTAGTGAAGTAGCCAGCTTTAGAGGGGACCAGCAGTACTGCTCCCAGCAGCTATGGTTGGTGTGCTGTTAATATTAGCTGTATAGGCATAATACTGAAAAGACTAGTGGATCTCTTGCACCCTGTGGTGCTTTATTTTGCAAAACTTTTAACCATAATTTACATTGCTTGTTGCTATCTAARTATCTCCTTCAGTTTAAATGAAGAGAGCACTATTACCAAAAACATTGAGTAGATACAAGGCATGAGAACTTGCTTTCAGCAGTCCGTTYGCAGTTCTTAAATGTTTCAGTTGCCGTAGTTGAAGATAATACAGTATTTTTTTTCTCAAAACAGTATAATAATAAAAAATTTTACTTAAGAAAAAAACTTATTCCGGTTAAAAATTACTATGGAATTTGGAAGGAAGCAAACTCGGGCACATGCTTTTTTATTTTGCATCCCCTCTAAGCCCCTTCCTAACCTGAAGGTTTGGTTCCAACAGCTTCTGCTGACTGTTGCACTACTCCATTAGGGCAGGTCARAAATATTTCCATGTGTATGAAAAAAATCACTGCTCTTCTTGGGATATTGGATGTACACTTCAGCTGGACCAAGGTAATTTTATGTTAAATGCACAGGTAATACTTAAATGGGTTGTCATTGAAAGGAAAATAAAAAAATACTTAACAGAGTATAATCAGAAATGCTGAATAGGGTAAGGTTCAGATATTTTAAGGGTGTCAGTCAGTGTATGTAGAATTAAATACAGGTGTCTTGTTTTCACCTGTTTCCCCTCATCCATCTAATTTGGAGAGAAATAATATATGAATGATGATGGAAGGATGATATAATTGGATCCAAGAAGTTATGTCCCCTCAWATTATATACTGATGATTCATTATTTACTTTCAGACAGTACAACTGATCTCTGAAGTTCACCATCCCCTACAAAGCTGCACTGTAATAATAAWWWAAAAAATCCTGTGGTGTGCACTGTGTTTTAGTTTTCAGGTTGACACTGAATTCATGGTGTTAAAGTCCTTAATTTTTGAGGTATACAAGACATTTTATGCAGCTGCAGTTTTAAGTTTGTATTAAGGAAATGTTCAMCTGTACAAAAACTAATTGCAGTTGCATGGCGGAGTTTGCCTGCATCATTGTGAAAAGTTCATCACCTGAGGCACAAAATGTGCTSACCTCTTTTTAGCATAACAATAGACTGATAATTATGGAGGGGAAAAAAAAAATCAGTCCTCTGAAGTGAGCTGGATGGCAGCTCCCAAAATAGARTTTGCACAACCCCAGGTCAATTCAGATTTAATTGGGTATATTTGGAAAAGTCAAGATTTATTGAACAGACAAACTAGGAAGAGTGGTTATTAGTGGGAAACTGTAGAAATTGCTGAAATAGATTAGTTTTTTGTCATTAGAACAGTCTTTACTACAATTCATACAGTTCTGACTAATCTTCCTATATAACAGGCATTGTGGGAACAGAAATAAAATGATTAAATAACCCGTATGTCATAGACTTTAAGTTAGCGGTCACAATGTTCATGGCTTGAAATCTGCAATTCACCGCAGTCCTTGAAGTTATTCTTCCAGAAACAGTCATTAACTCAGAACCCCTCCATTGTTTTTTATGTATTTTCCTTTAGTTGTTTCACCCGCCATCCAGCTCACTTCAAAAGATAGTAACTTTTATTTTCAGAGCTGACAAGGTCTCATTTCTCTATGCTGCTTAAAATCTCTATGTTTTAATTATTCACATTTGAACAGTCATTTACCTTGGAAGATGCAATATTTACAGATTGCTTTGGAAATCTTTGTTCATTTAAAAAATATTTCTGGTCAGTGTGACCTGAGCTGAGAGGACATGCTGGTCTTCTGATGAAAATAAATACATTATATCTACCTACATATCAATATGTCTATATAGATAGAGCTTCTCAGTATGGTGTTTAATGTGTTTTGGTGCACATATGGGAACAAAGAATAGTAAGTAATAGTTTGTACCTTGATCTCCTCTCTGCAGGGGTGACCATAGTTAAAGGAGGAGGCAGGAGAAAGAAAACTGGAAGCGCTGGATGCTGCTGACCCTATTTTGTTAATTGGGCCACTGTCAGTTGGGTAACAGTGAGGGTCAGGTGCCAGGTCAACATAACCTGGGCAAAATCAGCCTAATCTGTGGCAGAACCAAGTACCTGCAGCCAGCCATGACTTCATCTAGGAAATTAAGTAACATGTTTTTTATAAATTTATGGTAAACTGCCTAGTAAAAATGTTTTACTAGGAAAATTAGAAAATCTTTCTTAGATTAGAAAATCTTAAATCAGCAAAGATTTAAAATAATAAAGTCATTGGATGCCAAGGTTGGTCTTGATTTCCTTCATTCTATGCGAAGAGAATTTATGATTGCAAAAAGGGAAGTGTTTACATAAACTGATAAAAACTTGAGAATTCAGCAGAATAGGGCCACGTGTTCCTGAGTGTGCTTCCATAAAAGTGTCACCATACCTGGCAGGTCCTCATTCGCCTTCACTATGAGGGGAATCACATTAGCCCTCGTGTTCACGCTTGTGGGTAAGCTTGCTCTCTTCCCTTCTTCATTTGTATTTCCCGAAATTTCTTGAATATTGGTGAACAAATCTGGACCGAATGTTACTCATGCGTTTTTCCCATCTCTTTTTGCAGCTAGCCAGAAGTTTGACATCGGTAAGTAAAGATAGTTTTAAAATTTCTTCAGTGGCTTTCTTTTGGTGACTATTAGAATATACTGACAATTATGAAAATGGCTTTTTATTCTCACAGATCCTGGATTTAGTAGCAAAAGGACTTATGTTTACAGCTATGAAGGCTTGATATTGAATGGGCTTCAAGAAAGAAGCTTAGCCAGAGCTGGCTTGCGCTTGAGCTGCAAACTCGAGATCAGTGGGCTATCAGATAACACCTATCTCCTCAAGGTACAGTGTCTGCTTTCAAAGAAAACTCACCAAATAATCCTGAGTTATAATCTACGGTTAAACAGCGAATCTGTATTTTGAGAAAGCTCTGGAAAACAATTCCAAAGACTTAGAGCTCTGCAGATTTTAGAAAATCATTTGCAAGTGGAAGTTTAATTTGCCATTCAGCCTTTTATGGGTGTTTAGTGTGACAAACTGCTGGTAGTGTGTGAGTGTCAAATTACTCATCAGAAATGGAGAGGCCACAATCAGGAGTTGCTTTAGCAAATTCTGGTTTTCAATGCAGGAGACTCAAGCCTGCTCTGTTCTTAAGATTGGCTTTTATTCTCATCTTACATTTCCAATTCCTGTGTAAAGCTAAGACGTAGTTACATAAAAATGCAGACAATTAATAAGCATAGGTTATATTTACACATTTSAAACAAGCTATAATCATCAAAAATGAACATGTAACAAAGTTTCATATTTGAATAATACAGTAGAAGGCCTGTAAATAAGAAATTGTTGGTATGGGTAGCAATAGGACCTGACCCATCCTAAATAAATACATTTCAGACAAGTATTTTTATCTATATAATTTATTTACAAAGTAGACCTTTTTTTACTCTGAGTTCAATGACAGATCTCTCAGTAGKTTTAGTAAGACTGTAGATATTCCTTCATTAATGAAGGTAAGAATTCACTGTAGATCTTTCACTWATGAAGGCAAGAATTCTACGTTCGGAGATTTCACCCTGAAGATGTTGTAATGTGTGTAAGCCACTAGACTGCTCTCAGACACCAGTGGAAACTAGCAGTTAATTCACCAGAGTACAATTGTTTCTGATACCTATTGTCCCTCTGTGTGTTGTTTTTGTTGTTTTTTATATATATACATATATAAATATGTACGTATATGTATATATATAATTATATAATATATGCATATATATAAAAATTCATTATTTTTAGTAGATCGGTAGATCATTAAAGTAGATCAGTGGATCATTAAAGTAGATCAGTAGATCATTAAAAATAAGGTTAATTTAAGCAATTCACGACTGTGGGTGAAATTTGACAGCATTTTTAGGTTAAACAATTTGCCAGAATACGTTCTGGGAGGAGGAGGTTGAAAATGCAACATTTTAAGATATACTTTTTATAATTTAGAAAGATGTACCCTTTCTGAATGGTGACTTTCACCTAGGTCAGAGTAATGTCTATCTAAAGGCTGAAAGAAAAAATATTTTGATTTGAATCTGTTGAGATTTTAAAAACCTCACCACAAAATAATGTGTCAACTGTTTTGTAACATAACACTGCTGAGTCTAGAGGGTTTATCCCGATTTCAAAATAACATAAACAAGAGAGGAGAGAATGGACTGCTGTATGCATATCCAGGCCTACATTGCAAAGGAAGAGTATATAACYAACAATGACATTAATTTCTTTCAATCTGTTTGCATATTTAGTACTAAAGCACTACTACTAATATATACAATGTTATTCACATATAGAAATAAATGTATTTCTCACATTCCCTCTCAGGTCCGATCTCCACAAGTGGAAGAATACAATGGAATCTGGCCCAAGGATCCATTCTTTCGCTCTTCCAAAATCACCCAGCTGGTGTCTACATGTTTCACCCGGCCCTTCAAGTTTGAGTACACTAGCGGGCGAGTTGGAAATATTTATGCCCCCACAGACTGCCCTGTTACATGTATTAACATGGTGAAGGGAATGGTGAACCTGATGCAGATAACAATTAAGAAATCACAGAATGCGTACGAGTTGCAAGAGGTTTGTTTTTACTTTTCTAAAACTACTTCACTGAAAAAAAAGTATTATTTTGGGGTACTCTTTATTCAAGTTCATATTTATTTGCATCTACTTTCAAAACTCCATCATCCAACAGAAAGTCCATTTTCATTCACAGAAGAGGGAAGGTATATATAGATGTTGAAGTAACTGCTTCTGTTGGAATTTTTTTTAAGATGTCTCTATAATTGATTTACTTAAAATGCAATACTTCCAAGGAAAAAAAGGAAAACGAATCATTCAGTATTAGTTATTTGTTATATAACTTCCCAAGTACAATTGCTTCATCCATTTTAATCTGTTCACTGCTCGTATTAAATAATTGATTACCTTTTCATTYGAAATTCAGTTAGCTTTTGTCGTCATGTGTATTTTTCACTCAATTTGCATTAAGAATGAGTAATTGTAGCAGATCTCAGCATATAGCTATCAGAGCTCAGAATCCTTGCCATCACACTGTGCTGCCAGGATGTTCATTCAGTGAACCTGCACTGAAATTATCTCTGTGCTTCTGTGCAGGGTGGAATCGGAGGTGTTTGCCATACCAGGTATGTTATCCAGGAAGACAGGAAGAATGGCAGAATGTCTGTTACCAAAACCATCGACCATAGCAATTGCCAAGAGAGTGTGATGAAGAGCGTTGGAATGGCTTATCTCCGCCCTTGTCCTGAGGACATGTTGGTATGTAAGATCCCAGCGGATCTTCCTCGTGTCCAGCGGAGCCGTGGCATTCCCACTCATTCTGTGGATTTCTTTGTCCTTGTTTAGAAGGGAAGGCCTGTAAAAGGGACTTCAGCTTTCTCCTACAAACTGAAGCAGTCGGACAGCGGTACCCTCATAACAGAAGTGGCATCGCAGCAGGTCTATCAGATCTCGCCCTTCAGCGAACCCACTGGCGTTGCTGTCATGGAAGCAAGGTAGGCCGGGGATGAGACTATCAAAAATGAGAATAATTATAAATTCTGGATGTCTTTTTTTTTCATCTCCAACTGAAATGAAGTGAGAAATAAACTTGGTAGTGGCTGGGTAGAGCAACATGTGCTCATTACAGTGTTTCCCCAAGCTTAAGAACTGAGTGAACCATTTTTACTTGTAGCCCACTGAACTTTGCACTTTAATTGTGTGGAAGAAGGAAAAGTCTTTTGCTCCCTAACATTATCAGAATGCAATATTTCTAGCATTGCTGACCCCAAAAGCTTAATTTATGCTGTCAGGAGGAATATTGTGCACATAGAAATAAAATAATTGATTATACAGAATCAGTAGCTTTTCTTCAAAGGACAGCAGTTTAGCTCATCTTCAGAATAGATTTGACTGTAACTCAAATACTGTTTTATTCTYGTAATAAGATTCTACCTATTCCCAAAGTGTACAATTTTATTGTGGTAAGAAAAAGGAGTAAAGGCCAGAACCATTATCTTCACAGTGTTACTGAATCGATAAATAGCCAGGGCAGATGGAGAAAGATAAGTATTTTATTCCTCAATAACCCTTTCTCTCTGACTGCTGACAGACAACAGCTCATCTTGCTGGAAGTGAGAAGCGAACGAGCAAGTTCCCCAGATATTTCCATGCAGAGCCACGGGAGCCTTCGTTACCAGTTCCCAACAGTGCTGTCACAGATGCCACTTCAGCTGATCAAGACAAAAAACCCCGAGCAACGGGTACAGAATTCCTAAGTCTTCAAATTGCTTTGCTACTCAAAAATTTAATAAATAGTGTATAATCACAAGCACTGAATGATCTAATTATGGATTATCTCTCCTCTGATGTTTTGTGACAGATACTAGAAACACTGCAACACATAGTCCCAAATAACCAGCAAGATTTCCATGATGATGTCCCATACAAATTCTTAGAGCTCGTCCAGCTCTGCCGGCTTGTGAGCACTGATACTCTTGAGTCTTTCTGGAAACAGTTTTCAGATAAACCTCGTTACAGGTATTTGGTTGCATAGCCCTCAAAGAAACTTCTCATGTTTGAAGAAATGAGAACTAAAATTAAGATTTTTTTTTCTTTTTTAACCTGATTGCAGGCGATGGCTGCTGAGTGCCATTTCTGCAGCGGGCACAACAGAAGCACTCAAATTTGTCAAGAACAGAATTCGCAATGATGAGCTGAACAATATTCAGGCTTTTATGGCTGTTTCTTTTACTCTTCATTTAATGAATGTGGATGAAGACAGTCTTCCAGTAGCAGCAGTGAGTAATTCCATGTGAAACTTTCTTAACAGATAACAACAGAAGTGATAACAGATGATTTTTGATTCTAAATTATTTAGAATGTGGCTTCTCCTCTTGTATATACTAATTTTTATTTTAATGCTGYTCAGTCAATCTCTTTTGACATTTCTTGTGTGAGAGGAGAGCTCAGCCTTGTATCTTCATTTTGCTATATTGATATAAAAACTCCTATAGCATCTTCTGATAGTTACTCCCATTGTAGTTTGCTGGAACTTTGTCATAGCTTCTACACTCAAATCTTGATGCACTTCTGTATCTAACTTCTGAAACAAAGGGTGATGTCAGTCATGCCATCAAAGGGCTTTGTCACTTGAATAGCTCTTTCAATTGAAAAATATTTCTGTAAACTGGAATAAAGGATTGTAAGTAAAAGTGCTAAACATCAACTTTTTCACACTTATTGTGAACAGGATTTTTCCCGTTTCTAGCAAATCCTTCTCTTTTTAAATAGGAAAAAAAAAAAGTGTGAATGTATCACTAATATAAATGAATTACACATTGTCATAGGGRTATTCTGTTTGTAGATGGGCACTTGCCCATAATCTTTGTATTTTCAGCTTGAAGCTTAATTGAGGAAAAAGGCAACTGTGCTCTATAAATTAATTTAAATACGTTTTTTAGAATATTGTGACTAATAGGAAGTGAAGCTCCTAAATTAAGCTTGCACATAAAATGATCTATAATGCGATCTATTTTGCTTGGCTGTGAATGATGCTCAGTCTGAAATTGCTCTCCCTGCAGAAACCCTGATAATTTTCTAGAAACTATGCTAAGAATTGTATTAAATACCAATTTAAATGTTTTTCTCTTCTTTTGACAGGATTTACTGACCAGTTCTCGAATTCAGAGAAGTCCCATGCTTCAGCAGGTTGCCTGCTTGGGATACAGTTCTGTTGTAAATAGATACTGTTCTCAGAGCTCAACTTGTCCTAAAGAAGCTCTTCAGGTCAGTGGTCTCTTCTCAAATTGTTCTTGATAAGCAGGTGTAATAAATGTTAATAAGATGTAGTGTATAAATAGTAATTGGAGTTACAAATACATAATTTATAGGCCTCTTTCAGAGCAAAGGGAATGAATAATTTTGCTAGTGTAGATATTTGCTTTATCATTGAAGATACGTAAGTTAAAAATCTTGAGAGAAGCAGCTACTAAATAATTTTATCAAAACCTATGTGGGCAAAGAAAACACGTAGGACAATTTCTACACCAGGTAGAAGAGCCTGACCTGTGCTTTGTCTACAGCCCCTCCATGACCTCGCAGATGACGCCATCAGCAGGGGCCGTGAAGACAAGATGAAGTTGGCTCTGAAGTGCCTTGGTAACGTGGGAGAGCCTGCAAGCATAAAGCGCATCCTGAAGTTTCTTCCAATGTTTTCATCGTCTGCTTCTGATATCCCAATCCATATTCAGATTGATGCCATAATGGCCATGAGAAAAATAGCTTGGAAGGACCCCAAAACAGTAAGTAGCAAATGTCAGGGACTTCTTAATGCACTCGAGATGGAGAATATATATTACTATATAAGGCTAGTTAACTTAAAGATTCGATGTTTGTGGATTCAATATRTTTATTTGTAAGAACAGCACAATACAATCTTAGATTCCAACTAAAGCTTTCTGCTAAGCTGTAGTAATCGCTACTAGAAAGCTTTCAGAAGCATATCAGCACAGTTTTTTTAGTCACCTGACTAGCTATACAGGAGGGAAATCTAGCTATGTGAAAGTCAGATAAATAATTTAAACTGCTTATATAGTAAGAGGGGAGTCCCATTGTTTTCCCAGATAATATCTCAACATTGTTCTGCATCTATCTCTGTTAGACCCTTTCCTTAAGGTCTCAGAAGTCACCRCTGATCTCTTATTGATCACAGAGGGTGCCAGTGTGGGAAGGGCAGGCACAGCTTCTGCCTTTCAGATGATTTAGATACCGAAAGGTGTTCTGTGCAATAGCACCCACACAGATTGTCTTTAGTGAGGTGAAGGCCCATTTGCAAAAGTGACTAGATGTCTAAAACAACTGAGTTAGTGAAGCTACTTCAAGAATGAATCTCTTTTTAACCACAGATATTTTCTTGAAATTTATTCACTGATCTTTGAATGTCAGCTCCTATAATGCAAAAAGCTACTCTGATGCCTTTTTTTTTTTTTTTTTTCCCTGCAAACTGGAGGTCTAAATCATTGCTAATCCCAGGTACTCTTTCCTCTCCATAGGTGCAGGGCTATCTCATCCAGATACTTGCAGACCCGTCTCTTCCCCCTGAAGTACGAATGATGGCTTGTGCTGTTATCTTTGAGACAAGACCTGCCCTTCCTTTAATAACAACCATAGCTAATGTGGCAATGAAGGAGAGCAACTTGCAAGTGGCCAGTTTTGTATATTCCCATATGAAGGCTTTGTCCAAGAGCAGATTACCATATATGTACAACATGTAAGTAGAGACATGAGTGAACGGGTTATTTTCTGCAAATAATAATTCTGTTATATTCTTGTTAATAAGAACTCCATATGCTGACAAACTGAATTTAACTTGTATTCTGGTAGGGTGCATCTTATACCTGAATATTATTAACTATTCTTACTTTGTTTAGATCCTCAGCTTGCAATATTGCTCTTAAGCTGCTGGCCCCCAAATTGGACAGACTAAGCTATCGATACAGCAAGGTCATTCGTGTTGGTGGTTACTTTGGTGAGTAAAAGCACTTCAGTGACTGGGAAGTTTCATTTCAGAAATAGATTCTAGCGAAATAGCARGTCCTCTGGAAAAATACTGTAAGAGATGGTGAATCACAAACAACATTATATCTAGAAAGGTCATTTAGAACAACTGTCTAGTTGCAAAACAAGACTCTTTTTAATAAGATATTTACTAAGATTAATTTCTAGATTGTTAGAATGTTCAGTTTATTCAGGCTAGAATGTTCAGTTTGTTTATTTCTGAAAAAAATGATTTCCTTTTACAAATTACTTTAGAAGCTTACGCACATCTGCTACTCACAAAAAKCCCTTTGCAACAGTAATTTGTACTTAGCATACTTCAGGTTAGCTGAATGGTGCCCCGACTTTCTGCAAAGCTGTAGAAATTCTGCATTGAAGTAACAAGTTGAGTTAAGTGTGTATGTTCAAAAGMCCATGAATAGCCATTTATTACTTTGGGTCTGGACAGTTAAAGCATCAATAATGATGTAATGGCAAAGCTGCAGAAATAAACCTTGGATGATATGAGTGGCTTGAAGAAAACATCWTCTATATATTTCTACCCTAGATAACTATAAAGTTGGCGTTGCTGGAGATGTCTTTGTTATGAACAGCCCAGGAACAATGTTCCCATCAACAATAATTTCCAAGTTGATGGCAAACTACGCAGGTTCATTGGCAGATTTGTTGGAGGTAAATATTTTACTTAAAGCAGTAATAGTGCAAATTAAAATTGAATTTGACTACCAAGTGTCTTCTCCGTGAGTATGTTTCAGACTATTCTTTGTTATGATGTTTTTGTAGTTTGGCGTGCGAGTGGAAGGTCTCACAGATGCCATAATGAAACGAAATATCCCATTCGCTGAATATCCCACATACAAGAAGATAAAGGAGCTTGGAAAAACAGTAGGTGTTCTTAGTCATGTAATGTTTGGGTTATATGAAGGAGGCCTGTGGTATCAATTAAGTTGTGTCGGTAGACAAATTACCCACTGGGTAGTCAGCTTGAGTATCCCCATATGAAAGAAGGATAAATGTGGGGTTGTAGGAGACACTATTTGTGTAATATCTTCAGTAGCTTCTGCAATTTTAACTCTGAACCTGTTTCCTCATCACCTTATAAGTGACTGCAGAAGAAGCACGAGAGGAGACAGGGAAGGCACACGTTGCAGTGCAGGATGTTTTCAGGTCCGTCAGGGTTCCTCCTTCCTCCTATCCTTTTACCTAACTTAATCTGAAATAGTGACACTGTGTTATTAAAAAAACAGCAAAGAATCCCAAGTGGCAAAGCAAAATCACAGCTTGGTCAGTGCCAGTCTTCGTTGCCTCATTGAGGAACTTTGCTTCTTTATCTATTTCCTAGCTGCTGGGATGGAAAGAGCTGCCAACAGAAACCCCCTTGATGTCAGGCTACTTGAAAATACTTGGTCAAGAGCTGGCCTATGTCAACATCAACAAGGAAGTCCTGCAACAAGCTATGAAGGTACCAAGGAGAGTTCTTTTTCTTTGCAAGATTTGACACCATTATCTAACTTAAATTCCTAAACTCTTGGGTCTCTCTTTTACTGTAGATTATGGTAGAGCCTGCTGATAGGAACACAGTGCTGAAGAGAATCGCCAGCCAAATACGCAACGGCATTGCAGGACAGTGGACACAACCAGTATGGCTTGGAGAGCTTCGGTATAGTGTCCCTAGCTGCATTGGTCTGCCCTTGGAATATGGATCCTACACTGCTGCTCTGGCACGAGCTGCAGTGAATGGTGAGTTGGAAAGTACAAGATCTCTTGTACTAGCTCTCAGCAGCAGATCAGTAGGGCAAATTAAGAGGTTAGAGAAAGAAATGGCCAAAGAAAAGATTAGAAGAAGAGCTAATTTCTGTAGTTGCTTAAAATATAGAAAGGGAGGTAGTAAAGGTGTTTGAAGAAAAAATGAACAGAGCTGGAGTAGCAGATGTGCCATTCTGTATCATATTTGAATGTACTGAAGACAGATGACATGAGATGAACAGGAGGGAGGAGGTGGCTGTGAAGTGGATGAAGAGCTGGCTGGACAGCTGAACTTGAAGTAGCCACCATTTAAGACTAATTGGCTGATTTTTATGAGTGACATTACCCTGTTGTCAGCACAGTGACAGTGCAATGTCTTTGTTAATAATCTGAAATTTGGAAGAGAAGGCATGTCTAGCAAATCTGTGGATGACACCAATTTTGTGGAAGTAGTCACTGCGTTGTCAGGCGAAGTCAGGCTGCTGTTTCTTGAGACTCTGACAAGAGGGAGAATTGGCCTGACGAAAGCATGATACAATTCAGCAAAGGCACAGGCAAAGTCCTTAGGCTGGAATGGAGTAACTCACGCAGATGCATAGGCCAGGCATTGCCTGGACAGAAAGCAACATTGCAGAAAAGGTCTTTGGATTCTCCAGGTGGACAAGCGGCTTGTGAAGCAGCAGTGTACCCTTGTGGTGATCAACACTGACTGCATCCTGGGCTGCAACAGCGGGAGAATCCACTCAGTTGCCTTTCCCAGTTGTCATCCTTTTTAGTATTGCCACATGTTCTTTTTGTTGTCTGGTTTTCTGACTGTTTCACCGATCTTCTCATTTGCTGTATTTGTTCCTGCTTTCGCTCTGACAGTTTTGAATGTTCAGAGCCCATTAATATATKTAAGACCTTCTGACTCCAGCTTTTATTCTGCATATGCTTCCTTTGCTGACAAGTGCACTGGATGCAGCAGTTTTTAGGTTCATACCAGAATGCTTTTTACCAATATGCTCCAACTTTGCTTTTTGAGTCTATTGCATATCATTTGCTGGCACATTGTTTCTACAGAAGATCTCCATGCTTTTTTTTTTTTTTTTTTTTTTTTCTTTTTTTATAAACTATCTCTTATTACTTCTACAAAATAAGCTATTTAACCAGTGCCAGCAGCTTTTTCATAATTTTTCTTCCAAATCAAAATAAAATTATTGCCCATATTTCTATAATATAATAGTGAGGTTGTCCACCATTCACTTCTGTCTTCTACAGCCAAGTGTTTCTAAACTTCTTATGCTTATTACAAAAAAATTTCAATTTGGACACACTTTTCTTATCATACTTTTATTTTCTTTTTCAGTATATTACACAGAATATGTTTTCCATCCTCATATTCAGCACTTTTCATATTTGAAGAAGAACTTGTGTACCCAAAAGTATATTTCACTTTGCAGCCAGTAATATAGACTCTTTCTGGAAAGAGTGCTTTCCTTATGCTCAAGGCTTTGTTTTCACTTTTACTATTTGAAAATATTGTTTTGTCTTTTGCAGTTGTTGGGAAGATGACTCCCCCTTTAACTGGAGATTTTAGACCTTCCCAGTTGCTTGAATCCACCATACAGGTCCAGTCTGACATAACCCCAAGGTATGGCAGGTTTCTAAGACTTTAGATACTGATGGAGAGTCTTCAATGGAAAGAGTACTCCATGTTAAGAAATATTTGTTCTTATATATGCAGTATACACAAATACATATACATACAAAAGGCATTTTTTAAGATGTGACTGCTTTGGTCTTTTTCAGCTTATATGTGCATACAGTGGCAACAATGGGTGTCAATACAGAATACTTTCAACATGCTATTGAAATTCAAGGCAAGGTCCAGGCAAGAGCTCCAATGAAGTTTGATGCCAAGATAGACATGAAATCAAAAAATATTAAGATTGAAACAACTCCATGCCGTGAGGAAACTGAGCTAGTGACTGGAAGGTACAATAATGTTACTTCAGAATACTTCCTGGTTTTCTGCTTCTGAAGTCTTGTGAAATTCACTCTTCATTGATRTCTTCCAGAGGTTTCTAGATGTGCATTATAATTTTTCATGTATATAGCATAATTTTTAGTTTAATTTAGCTTAATTTTTGTTTTATGATTGTTTTAAGCAAACGCCTCTCATGTACTGGGATTTTCTTTAAATTTACCTAGACCTTGAGAACTTTCTGTGGTATAATGAACTAATGTCCCTTATGACCTCTTCTTTGTCTTTTGTGAAGATTTACAAATATAGTTACCTATACAGTTCCAGTATTCAGGCAGCATCACTTTATGATGTGACAGTCCGCTGACATGACTCCTTTAATGCAAAGATGTAGGGTTGATAACATCCAGCATTTTTTGTGCCTATCTCCACAGCCATAAGGCTTTTGCTGTATCAAGAAATATAGGAGAACTAGGTGTAGAAAAGAGGACTTCAATTCTCCCAGCAGACGCTTCATCAAATATTGTGGAAGAACCTTTCAAGCCATCAGAGAAGACTTCCAGGGAAGCCGTCCCAATGGTAACTTTTGTTTGCTTGTAGAATAATATTCACCTGCTCCATGCTGCAGACATCTGCAGCTTCACCTATGTTATGCTCCCAATGTTATTCACATGCTTATCTCCAATGCAGCAAGGGACTGACAGCRTGCCAAGGAAACACTCCTATAGCTCTCAAGAGGATCTTTACCATGGCACAGGAAGAAAAACACATAAGCGAGACAGCTGCATCAAAGTTCATCATCTTGGTTGTCAGCTCTGCTTTTATGGAAGGTCACGAGATGCTAGCTTTATAAAAAATACCTATTTGCACAAATTAATTGGAGAAAACGAAGCTAAAATAGTTCTGATGCCAGGTACAATATTGCTATATTTCTGCTTATGTTTGTCAATGTGGTTTGAAACAGCATAACCTTCTAATGTGTGTAACTGGTGTGTAGTTCAAACAGATGCTGATCTTGACAAAATAGAGCTGGAGATTCAGGCAGGATCCAGAGCAGCTTCCAAAATAATTGATGTGGTAAACTCGGGGTCTGAGGAAGAAGATGCATCATCTCCATATGAGGACATTCAAGCTAGACTAAAGAAGATTCTAGGCATTGAAAAAGTGTTCAAGGTAAGAGACTGGACTGGGGGATATATTCCAACAAATGAAGTAAAGCTCTAAAAGAGGAGACCTGACAGCAAAGCTGGGCTGCCAGTGAAAGGCCTCTGCAGAACAGTGCCTCTCCCTGCCGGTGAAAGGCACGTCCACCAGTGCCATCCCTGCAGGGGACCTATGGGATGTGTCTAGTGGARGCTGCTCCTCCATCTGGGATGGCTTTTGGCTGACAGGAGTGGCACTTGACGAGGTCTGGTGCAGCCTCTGCAGCGAGTGGGCCAAGGAAGTTGAGTTTCCTTGCTGGGCTGCACTGAGTAGCTCGTCTGATACCCAGAGGTAATGACATGCTTTGTAAATGTAGAACCAGATGTATCCTCTCTTTTGCTCTTTTCTTTTAACTGTTTTGCAGGTTGCAAATAAAACACGACACCAGAAGAGGTCTTCTAAGAAAGAAAACGCTATGTTAACAGATCTCAGGATAGACCCTAGTGCAAAAACTCCCTCTGACTCATCCTCTGCCTCCTCTGCTGTCTCCTCTTCTTCCTCATCATCATCTTCCTCTCCTGATCATAAAAAGCGTATGGATGGAAATGCAAATGATGAAATAAAGCAAACTAGAAGCAAAGATACAAGCAGCGAGAGCAGCAGTGGCAGCAAGAGCAGCAGTGGCAGCAAGAGCAGCAGTGGCAGTCGCAGCAGTGGCAGCAGCGGCACCAGCAGCAGCAGCAGCAGCAGTAGTAGGAGCAGTAGCAGCAGTAGCAGCAGCAGCAGCAGCAGCAGCAAAAGCAGCAGTCGTAGCAGCAGCAGCAGAAGCAGCAGCAGCCAAAGTAGTAGCAGTGGTAGCAGTAGCAGGAGCAGTGGCCATGGCCACCATAGCCACGGGCATCACTCAGGACATCTGAATAGCAGCAGTAGCAGCAGCAGCAGCAGCAGCAGGTCAGCGAGTCACCACAGCCACGGGCATCACTCAGGACATGTGAAAGACGACAGCAGCAGCAGCAGCAGCAGCAGCAGCAGCAGCAGCATGAATTCCAAAACATGGGTAACTCATGTTTGTCAGTGAATGGATTGCTATTGCTAATGTTTGTGAATTTCATTCCTGATGGCAGCTGGCTTTGCACAGTAAATAAGGAAATTATAAATTGACACAGTAAATTGTAGCAATATCAAATTGCAAAATTATTCTGCAAATGCACCTGCAATCACTTGGCTTGGATGTCTGCTTTAAAACGTTTCAAAAGTTTCCCCAACTTTGATGGAACTTTTGTTATGTACATGCAACCATTTTCTGCTCATTTAATAGATTCTCTCAATAGATGTTGCATGTTTCTTAGTTTGGGGATAAGAACATTAATCTTTCTATAGAAAATATTTCAAGGCTTGCACTGTGTGTGACTGACCATACAAAGCTGTATATGAATTATAATTATGAAATCTCTACTTAATTCTCAGTTCTCAGATTTCAGTTCAATTGTGGCATTTCCTCTGAGGTGTTTATTCTTGTTTTGATTATTTCCAAAGGATGATCATGAGATTTATCGGCATCGTTTTAGATCAGCACACAGGCAAGAGGTGAGTTTTCTTTCATTAGTCAATGAAGTTTGAAATCTACCATAAATTAAATGAAAAACCTTAAAAACTCATTACTGTCTTTGAAGAAAATTACAATTATGATGATATTTAGAACACCAAATTGCTATGGAAGTTCTTCTGAGATGCCTAAAGACAGAGACCACTGTGCTCCTCTGTGTTGTGCTCATGATGCCATTTGTGACTCTGCAAAGTAGATACAAAGCTCTACCAAAGCAGCACAAGGAATTTGGGTTGAACACTTTGAAGGAAAAAAGGTTCTACCACTTGAGCTTGAGTTCTTTGGCATCTTCACACTGGAAACACTGTTGATAAACGCTGGAATAGCTGTATCGTCAAATATGGGAGGACACCTTATTTTATGTTACTTCCTTTGAGCAGAGGATTCGTACTTGGTCTCACCCAGTCAAGAGCAGTGATCAGTAGTTGTGATCAGTGCTTTGTAAGACACTCAGCCCTTCAGGTGATCAGACCCTTGCAGAAATAAAATAAATGGGATCTGGTCTTTTATAYTGAACCAGGAGACTGGTTCTATTTGTCTTTCCCTGCTCCAGGGTTTTTGCAAAGAGAGAATTCTTATCTAAGCTTGTTCCTTAACTGTCTGTTCAGAGGAGTCAGATAGGTATGAGTAAATTAGGTTTTATAGATCTGCACTGCATGTAATAAGCAGGACAAAGAATATTGTATTGCAAATCATAGAGCAGCTTAGTGCTGAAATGTGTATTTATCAACCATAAGTGCCATGATAGAAATATTCTGCAGTGCTGTCTAGGACAATTCTTTCAGGAAAGCTTTTATGTTACTGTCTGAAACATGATGTGTTTTCTTCTTGCAGTTCCCAAAAGAGAAAGGACCAGGTGACCGAGTTAGCAGCACCTACTCGTCCACGAGATCCAGTTATGGCACATCCCGAGCTGCTTCCCGGGTTAGTTGCATGATTGTTAGGAGTTTCCAAGAGTTTGGGAGAGTGGCAGGGTGGCTGTACATATGCCATATGCCACAAAACTAAAACTCGGAGCTAGAGTGCAAAATGTCAGGCAACAGGCTAAGATASAGACCAAACACCACAGTTTGGGCATGATATTGCTGAGAGAGTGAGTGATGTGTATAACTGACAGCTTAGGATGTAAGTTAAATATAACTCATTTCTTTCATATATATCAGGCAGATATATTAATAACAATGATATAACCTAAATCCTTTTACCCTTCCTATTGTTACAAATATTTCCATGGTATCAGCTGTAGCTGAGTAAATGCCACAAATTTTTGCTTGTATCAAACGTAGTGATAGACACACAAAAGCCATCTGGGGATGCACAAACACATGCACATGAGATGTGCCTGTGAGTTTGTGGGTGTGTATATTTGTGGTACATATACTGATATATATTTTTGCAGTTAAGTTGCTTATTTTTCACTTATCCATCCAGATTTTGAATGTAAAATGTTCCACAGTAATTCCTTTATAATGATATTCTTAACATACTTCCCTTTCCCTGCTCATAGCCCGAGTTTTTGGGAGACGTTAAAACACCAGTATTGGCAGTTTTTCTTCACGGCGTTCGGAGCAGTAAGAAGACAGGTGGCCTCCAGCTTGTGGTGTACGCTGATATYTACTCCATCAAGCCCAGGGTGCAGTTATTTGTGTCAAACATCACAGATTCAAGCAAGTGGAAACTCTGTGCTGATGCTTCAGTCCTCAATGCTCACAAGGCAGCGGTAAGGCTCAGGAATAGCTATATTTAGCTATATGCATTGCAGGAAGATCATGTTCCACATGTTTAAATTGGACCACTTGCTCTCCCTTTTAGGCTTATCTGAAATGGGGCCGGAATTGCCAGGACTACAAAGTTTCCACTGAGCTGGTAACTGGGCGGTTTGCTGCTCACCCTGCTGTGCAGGTGAAACTGGAGTGGCCAAAAGTTCCATCAAGTGTCAGATCAGTAGYGGAATGGTGAGACTTTACTGCTCAGTTTTACTCATTTTACATAATGGTCAACTGGGAAAATCTCCATCCACACATGATATTCTAGTGGTTAAAGCACCAGATTTTTTTTTTTTTTTTAATTCTTACTCTGTTTAAGGTACAATACTGTCTTTGGACATAAAAGCTGAGCAGGGGATCATAACCATCCTATAGTAATGTACAGAAATGCTTTAAAGTGGTCTTAACTACTGAAAACCAAGGAACAGATTTTTCCGGATTGGATGCAATCCTGTACCACATGCTCTAGGTGACCCTGTGAGTGCAGGAGGTTGGACTAGATGATCCCTAAAGGTACCTTCCAACCTTAAGGATTCTATGATTCCTTTCACTTATCAGGAACACCTGAACTTGATCAGAAACACCTGAACACTTGATCAGGAAAGGAGAGTGGACATGGTACCCTAACTTTTTACTTGGTAACAGTGGTCCTGAAGAAACTGTTCTATTTAAGCATAGGTGTGAGACAGCCTGTTTTGGATGTATGCTTGCTTCTCTGTCTCACCAGATTCTTCTGTTGTGAATGTTTAAAGGTTTTACAAGTTTGTCCCTGGGGCTGCATTTATGATGGGATTCTCAGAAAGACTGGACAAGAACCCTTCTCGGCAAGCCAGGATGATCGTGGCTCTCACTTCTTCAAGGACGTGTGATGTTGTTGTCAAGCTTCCTGATGTAAATATTTCATATTATTGTTGTTTCTCTATTTCCTCTTACCATAAAAATATATGTATTTGTTTTTTAATTACACTGGATCAATTCTAAGGAAAAAAAAATTAACTAAAAATCAGATACCATCTGATCATCATCTGAGCTGATCAAAAATCATACTTGTTTTCCACCTTTTGGTATTCCAGTCAAGAATATTCATATAGTGATCTCCTTCAAGGGAGAAGAGTTCCATGGATACTCATAATGACATGCCTTTTTCCTKTAGTTGCTTCATAAGTGTTCACTTAACCAACTTTTAAAGGAAATAATTCATTCTCTTCCAAATAATATCTCGATGATGATCCACATCATGAGAATATGCTGTGTGCACGAGCAAAAAGCTCATGACGGGCAGATGGATTTGGTTCTGAATGACATAAATTCTTTGTCAAGCAAACAATTGATTAAAATCAGTTTCCAAATAGGAGAAAAGATTGATCTGAACTGTTTACTCAGAATGCCTGGCAAATGTGTATTTTGAACATGCTTTGAATGCTTTTTCAGATGATCCTCTATGAAAAAGCCATGAGACTTCCTCTGTCACTCCCTGTTGGTCCCAGGATATCGGCTTCCGAGCTGCAGCCTCCCATCTGGAATGTCTTTGCTGAAGGCCCCTCTGCAGTACTCGAGAATTTGAAAGGTCAGGATTTAATCTGATTCAAAAGCTTGACATYCTTAGTCTCTTGAATTATTTGAGTATCTTCTGAATTTATGTGGGATTATTTGTGTCCAGTTAACAAATAATTGTTCTGTAGTAATGCTCAGATGGTTCAAATAAGAGAGAATATTGAGCAAGTAGTGCAGAAATCATTAGTATTTCAGAGAAAACAAATCTCGGTTGGAAACGCATCAACTTCCTGGCARTCATTTTGATTAGATAGAGTAGTATGTTCTTCATGCCTTTCTTAGAAATCAGGGATGCCTGGTAGCCRACACTCTCTGTAATCCTATACAAAAATATCACATAGTGATAAAAATATAGCACTAAAACTATGTAGCATTAAAAAAAAATGCCATTTATGAATTTATTTYATGGAGAGGCAAATATTAATTGACATTCTACTTAACCAGCTCGCTGCTCCGTTTCCCACAACAAGATCACAACCTTTAATGAGGTTCAGTTTAACTACACCATGCCTACAAGCTGCTACCACATCTTGGCCCAGGACTGCAGCTCAGACCTCAAGTTCTTGGTGATGATGAAGAATGTGGATGAAGCTATGAACCTCAAAGCAATCAACATCAAGCTTGGCAGGCAGTAAGTAGCTTCATAGTCAGATGCTGGGAGTAGGAGGGACTGCACCATCCCAATTTGACTTGAGAGATTCTTTGTAAAGTAAACGTTTGATTAAAATCAAATTTTGAGCAGAATTTAGATTTAAACTTTACTAACATGGTTCAACAACCCAAGGAATTTTAAAGATTTCACTTACTTGCTTTCCATATATACTGCAAATGGTGTGTACGATCGTATCCTACCTCTTAGCTGACAGGAATAGCCCCGACACATTTTAAGTACCTGAAACAAGCTTATGCTACAGCCAGTGATACTTAGTGAGTGGGACAGTCATTGGGTGAGCGTGATACAGCCCGGGTACAAACCAGACCTCTTCTCCTTCAACAGTGAAATCGATATGTATCCTGCCGACGGGCTTGTGAAACTAGCTGTAGATGGGGTCGAGAGCCCCACCACGAATGTTTCCTACGCATCTTCTCCTGGTAAGTGATGCAGCATCTACTTTGATTCCTCAAGGAGAGTTCAACAGTTTATATTCAACAAGTTTTTCTACATTTAGTTGTAAGGTTAATATGTAAGAAAATATATTTTTGTTATTTTCATGTGAGCATTTAAGATGAGTGATCAGAGAGTAAAGCTCTGGTAATGGCCAAACTAGGCAAGGTATAACTAGCATGGAGATCTCTCATTTTCATAGATTTCTGAAGTTCCCATTGGGCTTCCTAAGATAAGTTCCAAGTAGAATTTTTCAAAATTCATCCTATATATCACTATTTTTCCCGGTCAAAAGTTGATTTGTAGGTCAAAATTTGGTTAGCATTCTGAAATCTGATAGGAATAACTAGGGAGAACTGGATGTACACAGGCAAAATCAGCCTGCTTTGTTCTYTCAAAGCAGATGTTTTTTTCCTGTAAATGAGGACAGTCAGACTGTTTCATTCTTTGCTACCCAGTGAATACACAGTGCAAGTGTTTTCTGGTTTTATAGTAGTAGTCTACAAATCAGGCTAAATCTTACTCAAGTTGTTTGAGCATCTGTCAGTGCTGAGCTTTGTCCTATTTGTCATGTAGTTGGTTAGTCTTAACTGTGCTAGAAATGATTGCAGTGACAATCATGCTGTACTTTGTATTTTCTTATTACAATATAATGTAGTCAGGGCCTTGTAGTTCTGCAAAACTGTTACAGAGATGTTATAAAGATACCAGATGTTATAAAGATACCAAATTTTTTTTTTCTCTTTTTTTCTTATTCTTTTTTACCATCTTTTGTTTCCATTCTAGGTGCTTCTCTGGAGATCCACAGTGAAAAAGAAGGACTTGTACTTGTTGCCCCAGCCTATGGCATTGATAAATTGTACTTTGATGGACGCGCATTCCAGGTATAGTTCCTCCTGCACAAAAGCTTGCATCTTGAAAATTTCCAGAAGAGTCACTTGAATCTGCACAGATATGTGGCACAGTCAAGTCTGGCCTGGACCCAGAAAACAAAAAGGACAAAGAAACTACAGCYAGGATTGCAGTGTCCTTTCTGCTTCTGAACAGAAGATGTCAGAATCTGTCACAGTAATAATATCTCAGCCCTACAATACAGGTGTTTAGGAAATGGGCATGTGAGCTCAAAGAGACTGAATCAGGAGAACGTTTACAAGCAACCCCAGGCTGCTCAGGTCTTGTCCCCACTTCTTGCTGCATAATTCTTAACACCAGCAAAGATGCAGCCTCTCTTTTCAGATGAGCAAATGTTTTAAAAGCTGTACTAGAAATGATGTGCAATAGAAATACAAGAAATTAGGAAATGGCACTATATGATGAATCTCCAYCACCTAGTGTGAAAACATCAGCCAGACCAAAGCTTTAGCATCAATAAATTCACAGTAGCTTTTAAAGGCCCTAACAAGTTGAACACTGCAGTACCATGGGAGTTTGGCATCTGACTCTGAGACCTTTTTGAATTCTTAGTGAAGAAAGTAAGCAAAATTAAATGTCTGTGCATTGATTGGTATGTTATATTGGAAGACTACATAGGAAAAAAAGTGCTTCATAGGTCTTTTTGTTTTTAACTTGAATTGACTTTGATTTTTTACTCAAAGATACAAGTGGCTTTATGGATGGCAGGAAAAACATGCGGCATATGTGGAAAATATGATGCAGAATGTGAACAGGAATATCGGATGCCGAATGGATATCTAGCTAAAGATGCAGTGAGCTTTGCTCATTCTTGGATTTTGGAGGAAAAGCCTTGCGCAGGAGGTATATAAGCTCTAATAAATTTAATATGCTATTACTACATTTATTTAAAAGAAAGAATCTGTTTAGAAAATGTAAAAGCTATAAAAGTTTTGAAAAAATGTAATATTTGGTCTATCAAAACTCAGAGGATGATAAGCAATTAGTATTGTGACTGCTATTGTTACCATGCTTATTACTCAATTTTTGCATTGGTGCAACTTGCTGAGCAAAGCATTCAAGTACATGAGGAGTCCCAGGTTATTAGCGAAAATACATAGTCAGAGTAAAAATGATATATTTTAATTGTTTCAGTAAAATGGGATCTTGCAATGTACTCGGTTCTGTCTGCTGCGGTTATGATGCAACAGCGTATACCATACTGGAATATGCTCCCTCCTGGAGGAAGGAGAACTAGGACATTGCCTTTATAAAAACAAAACAACAACAAAAAGTCTTTTCCTGCCAAGAAGGACATATCATTACCTGGAGAGAACTTTCATGTGTTTAGCTGTCCATTGGCCTTAATTCATTTAGGTGCCATTGTAAAGAATACTTGGCATCAAACTTGCTTTAAATGGCTATGGAGTACATGTGCACAAGAGAGTTCACAGGACTGGCAGTGAACATACATTGTATTTCCATTAAACACACAGTGTTAGGGATTGAAGTTTATAGTCAGGGACGAACTGGGATTCATTTAGCTTCTCACAGACCTGTAGCTGCTAGTCCTGGCATCCAAAATGAGACCGATTACTGCTGGCTGCCAGCAATGACTTCTGGCTGTGCAGATCTCTGCAGCAATTTTGAGTGAGAATGATAGTGGCATTAGTGTAATTCCTCAGTGATTATTTTTATCTGTTCAGAACTTCCCACACATGCATACCACTACTAAATATTCAAAGCTACTAAATGTGATTTTGCAGCTATTGAGTGAGGCAGTTTACTTTGCAAAATGTTTATTAGAAAGCATAGCAAACTATTCCTACATATTCATCTATATATATCTACATCTAATCCAGTTGCATTTGTAATGAACTCCCTTTAACTTTGTATGTAATTAGCTTTTTTGAAAAGCTGCTGTCAGTCGGTGATATTATTTTACTTATGACCACAGTATAGGTTTTTAGTAGAGACAAATTGTTTCCAACAATGAAAACATAATTGGCAGAGAGAGTAGTCTGAGGAGAGGTAAAGATTTTGTACAAAAGAATCTAAAATATCTCCAATGGTTCCATTACAGACTGTAAACTGCAACGTTCATTTGTGAAGCTCGAGAAGACAGTTCAGCTTGCAGGTGTAGAGTCAAAATGCTTTTCTACGGAGCCCGTGCTACGCTGTGTAAAAGGATGTTCAGTCACCAAGACTACTCCAGTAACTGTTGGTTTCCACTGTCTCCCAGCTGGTAAGTCAGAAAGACAGAAATCTTCTTGTACAGGAGCTGACAAAAGACTAAACAGCTCATGCCTTGACTCAGTTATTGCACTTGAAATTTTTGAGTAAATTGACATAGCCACATGTAAACATGGACTTACTGTTGTATTGACTGAACAGCTTTCTATCTTCTATCTAATGCAGAAATCTTTCTCAAGTGGAAGACAGATGTTTTCTTCTGTTATAATTTTACTACACTTTCCGTGATAGTGGCATTTAAAAACTAAACTGCATCTTCATGGTGCTTTGAGTCAGCAGGGTAGGGGCAGAATAACAACTTTGTAATTACTTGTATTTAAATGTAATTAGTATGTGGTGGTTCACCCACATTCAGTCATGTGCAGGACCCAAAATGGGGAGTTCCATTGCATGTATTTTTCTATCTCAGTGCCTTTGGGCCTGAGCCTATTTCATTGAGCTGATTTAATTAATAGAAGGGCAGGTGTGGACAGGATTCCTGCCCACTAGTAGGCAGTCTTTTTTATAGATAGATGTAGATTACAGTCTAAGTAAATCTATAATCCAACTATAATTAAAGCTACAATATCATTTTCAAGGTGTGTTATTAATAAAATTCTACATGGAAGTAGTAGCTTTCAATGTAGAACTGACTCTTTAATTAACAGGGTTTCCTGGAGCATCCCTGCTTGATTTAGTCAGATATACATATGTATGGGGATGAGAAGCCAAACCTGGTGTAATTAATAAGTAGCGTGTGATAAATGCTGTGACTTGCAAAACTACTGTTCGCCTGTTGCTTTTTGTTCACCTTCAGATTCAACTACCACCATGACTGAAAAACAGATGAAGTTTGACCAGAAGTCAGAAGATATGCAGGACACTGTTGATGCACACATAGCTTGTTCTTGTGAGAAGGAAGACTGCAGAAGCTGAAGCTGTTCCTTGTAGCCCAGAAGAAAACACAGAAACATTTTACTCTTTTTATTGTGTGATACAAGAAGACTCATCTTCAGCAATGACAGAGATACTAAATTAGGTGCCTAAAGTCYTGTTAAATCTTCCTACGTAATTTAAAATATTAAACCTTATTATTGTAGAAACCATACTGCCCATAAGTATCTGATTTCATAATAAATCCATGCATGGAAAAAAATAATGAAGCTTCCTTATTTTGGTAGTTAGAGAAACAAGCAGGCCTTCTCCTCGCCTCATATTGTGTAGACTTCTCAAGACTGTGGCAGGCTGCCATGAAGACGTGTCCCAGGCTGATGAGTGCCTGTGTTGGGCTGCCCTGGGATGTGGGTTATGCAGTGTGGGAGAAGCTGCAGTGACAGGGGCTGCCACGTGTTTCCCCCAGTGCTTTTTTCACCCTTGTACTGGATTCCTGTGGAGTAGGAGTGCGGACTGGCYGCTCCAGTGTGATGCAGCATGTTCTGGAGCAGCAGAGCAGTCACTACATGCCAGGCCAGTGCTGTCATAGGGAGCATTCAGGTCAAGGGTGTAAATCYGAATCTCATACTTGCAACATGCCACTGGACAGGACTGCTGTAATGCAATCAAGATCATATCATATTTCTGATATGCCATATACCAAGCTCTCTCAGAAGCACAGAAGTGCAAATCAGATGTGCTCCAATCCAACCCAAGAGTGGGTTTACCTAACTGGAAGACCTGTCAGAACAAGAGTCCAAAGCAGAGCCAAAGACCATTGCTATTTCAGCAATATTCAAGCCTCCATGCCCACAATGGTCCTCTCCACAGCATCCATAGGCWGGTGGGCAATGCCTCCTGCCACCTGGCTGGGGTCTGCATGGGCATGATGGGGACATGATAACCTGCCTTGGCTGCTGGTTTCCTGGTGCGGGTTATTCCACCTGCTCTGGAGGACACTTTCTGCCTGCCCCTAARGCTGTGCTTGCAGGCTGTGTATGCACCACAAATGGGTTGCTTTTTGAGAGAACTGYCTTAGGAGACCACAGGCATAACTACTGGTGTCAGTGTGATTGTTTCCAATAGGGTAAAATAAGTTATAAGGAGTTTTGCACAAATCTTAATTGAATATCATGTTATTTATCTGCCTTGATTCATCGATGTTCTCCCAAGTAATATAGGTACATCCAACCATTTGTGTTATTAGTCTTAGATTTATTTTTATATCGAAATTTTCTACTACAAAGCAGAATGTTTTCTTACCAAGTTGTTAAAAACGTAGTCTCCAGTAAATTACTTAAGGTAAATCAATAGAAACCAGTGAAGCCAAAGTAACACTTAACTATGACCGTGTGAAGTGCAGGCATAACATCTAGTTAATTTCTGAGAACATTTGAGAAGTTTTTCTAAAAACTGTGCCCTGCTGCTTTCCCTATGGTCTTGGTACTTCAGTGATCCATGTATCTGCGYTTCATGGTTTAGCAAGGTAACACCCGTAGTGCTGTAAGTAATGCAAAAGAAAGACATAAAGGTTGGATATAGCTTGATCTATATCACGGTACCTTGCATCACCTTACAAAGTGATGTGGAAGAAACAGTAACCAGTACTTTAGCACTACCTGGTAGTAAGGGGTGAAGCTGGTGGACCTGCTGGTGGTTTGGATGTCCAATGGAGCAGCACCAGGAGCAGAGATCCCAGGCAGAACTTGAAGCCTCACATGGACCCCAGTTTTGGGTCCCATCTAAGAGCCCCCCCTATCAGAGTCACTACCTGAGTGTGGCCAGGCCTGCGGAGTTGCTTCCTGGACAGCGAGACACAGCTGGAGCATTGCTTTTGGGAGACTCTTCCAGCTTCTGTTCTCAGACACATGGGATTTAATAATCATCTAACTGATGTTCTGGAGAGGGTAGGGAGAGACAAGCTGAGCAAGAGATGTGTGGGTGAATGTCACCTAAGCACCATGGAAGCAGCACACAGGTTGGCCATGTTTTGGGCCTTCTTGCTCAAAGCAAGCACTGCCTTGCAGGAAGAGGCTGCTGGAGGCCGCCTTGTGACAGCACCGTGTGATTGTCTCAGGTCTCCAGTCCCTTCTCTGGCATTATGGAGAGAGGCTTCAATGTAGTCCAGGGCCAGACATCAGCAGAGACCTGGCAAAGTTAATAAAAGACTTCAATTCAACAGAAAAAATATGAAGGTGTGTATGGAGGTTGATGTAATGGACTCCAGAGCCTAGGAATAGCTATTGCAGAAAATCCATCAACAAGCTCTCACTGTTGGGTAAGGGCTGATGCCACTTTTGTTGTTTCTCTCTCTTTTTTTTTTTTTTTTCATGGCCTGAGATCACACAGGAAGGCCTGTAGGACAACCTGAGGTTATTCTCCAGCTCAATTTGGCTCTCTTCAACATCTGAGTTTTGTGTCAGTCTGTAGACACTGCAGCCGGTCTCAACCAGAGAGCCCCAAAGAAAGCAGCATGACTGCCCATGAACACCATGGAAAGGCTGCAGGAACTGGGTTAATGTAGAGTGCAAGAGATTGAAGGCAATGTGAAAATGTTCTTAAAGTGTTGCCAAGAAGGTTTAAAGAGGCCTGGGACAAACCTTTCCCCATATCCTTCGTGTGTGGAAATCACAGTACAATGGGCTTAAATTRCAATAAGGGACACTAAGATCTGGAATAGCCCAGCTGTAAGGTTAAGGTGAAAGTAAAGCAGAGCTGTTGTCAGAATGGATGAAGGAGCGCTGGACTATGTGGCTGCCTGGAGAAGAAGTGAAACAGGTGTGAAAACAAGTATGGGGTTTGGCACTCCCTGCAGCAGGAGTATCGATGATCCTGCCCTGTGGCAGGAGGATGGTTCAGGTGACAAGGGCACATACCCTTTCCTGCCCAAAGCTGTGGTAGTGGGGTGGGATGGGTGAGAGAGTTACAGATTCATTCTGCATAGCCATTTCAATTGCAGTAAAGTCCAAACGTGACTGTTCTGTAAATGTAGCTTTTTAAACAAATGTATGCAGTTGCACATAGATGTAGCATACTAGCTTTTGAACTTTAATTGTTGGTTACCAGTAGATATCTGCTCAAAAAGTCCCTAGCTATAMTTACCATTTGCCAAATCAAGAGACACAATGCAAAGCGGTCAGGCTCTATATAGTGAATAGCTTAGCTTTTCTATCACTTTTGGCAATTTTATTGGAGAAGACAAACAGGGACAGAATATAACACCGGTAAAAATACAGTAAAGTAACTGCTATACTTCAAAATATTTTAGAGCTAAAAAACCAAATCTTTCACCCTACAGATAAAAATCTGTGGTGTATGAACAAACTCCACAGTTAGTCAGACATGATAAAGTGCATCTGAAGTGCTTAAATATTGAAATATAATAAAAAAAATAACTAAAGAACATGAGTTAAGTCTTGAATAAGATTCACTGCCATTCAAGGGAACTGAAATGAATTTAGTCAACAAATTGCCATGCCCTTGCCATTAGTGGCCAGAGAGAAACTGTGGAAGGCCACGGGCACCAAAACTGGACCTTGCGACGAAGATGCTGCCCCATGTTGCTCAAGGGGAGGTGAATTTGGGCAAACAGGACTTTGTTCATCTTTGTAAGTAAACCTGATTGCGCCCACAAGACCCAGTAGCTTCAGCCATAGCCATCTCCTGGGAGCAACCTGCCCTAATGCCTTGGTGTGCTTCATCAGGCAATGGGGCTGGTGCTGGTCACCCCTGGCAGAAGCGGTGTGAGGCAGGTGAGGGTGCTGTGGTCTTCACAAGGGYGGTAGGAGACTGGGTTCCTTGCTGTGGTGGCACAGAGGTTGGCTGGGGCAGCACTGGGAGGGTCACCACTTAGTGTCACTGCTTGGTGTCACGCCAAGGCTGCGGAGGCTTTGCACAACCCTGMTGAGCCACTCGCTATCAGTTAGATAAGGTCGGTGCTTGTGGCCAGGTCAGGGTAACCAGGGCAAAGTGAGCGCAGGAGGACGGGAACCGCTGCTGCCTCTGACCAATGCAGGCAATAGCAATTCCCAKCACAGTTAATACTTATAATTTCATACTTTCATGCACCTCTGTTTCAGCAGCCCCCATCAGCACAGTCGGTGGTGGGAGGCAAGAAGAAAATGGGCATTTGAGGTGGGCTTGGGGCCTGTGGCCACAGGGGCAGCTGTGCCCCAGCCCCCAGCGGCGGAGCTCAGAGGCGTTGATAAAGAGTCGATAACGCAACAGAACCGGCCACCCCTGTCAGTAATTGCTCTATAAAAGGTGCTCCATCCCAGTGGTGTCCAGTCCCCGCAGCATGAAGGGGCTGGTGCTCGTGCTGCTGGTGGCCCTGGCGGGTGAGTCAGCATGTGGGCAAGGCGGAGGGCCGTGTGGCGCTGCGRGGGACACGGGGGTGTCTGGGTGGCTGCTGCGGGTGCCCATGAGCAGCCATGGCAGAAACACAGGTAGCAGGGGCCGGGCGGCGGGGGCAGCACCAAGAGCTTCTCACAGTCCCTCTCTTTCCTCCCACTCAGGCGGGCAGAAGCGGGACCTGGGTAAGTGCAGCCGCATGGCCGCGCGCCATGACRCCTTCCTCCCCGTTTGCGCGCCCCCTTGCCCTGTTTTCGCCCTGYTTCTCACACGTAAGGCAGGGCGGTGGTGGTGAGGGAGGTGTCTCCCCTGCTGTCTTGGCAGAGCCCGTGTTCCGCGCTGGCCGGAGCTACCGCTACAGCTACGAGGGGCTGGTGCTGCAGCGGCTGCGGGGCGGCGGGGCGGCCGCGGCCGGCGTGAGGCTGCGCTGCCAGCTCGAGCTYGGCCGCCTGGACGGCGCCCGCCACGTGCTGAGGGTAACGCGAATGCGCGGCGAGGAGGCCATGAAGGGGCCATCTCCGAGGGCCGTGGGGTCGTCTCCATGTGCACAAGAGGGTTTGAAATATGTCCCCACCGGGGTTTTAGTGGGGAAACGCTGCTGCACCCACCTAGGGGAATGAACCAGGGTTTGGGCATGAGCTGTCCACAGTTGCCAGCCTGCTGTGTGGGCTGAAAGGAGACCAGGTTTGGCCTGAAACCTCCCTTTTGAAGGCTCCTGGTGTCCCCATCCCTTGCTCKTGGGGTCATGTCAGGCCTCATGGCAGGTGTGGAGAGCTGCAGTGGTCATGTTTGCACCTGGGAGGGCTGTTTCTGACTTAAAAATATGATAGCGAACATCTTAAAAGACCATAAAAACAGGGGATTTAGAAGAAAACATCTAGGGAACAAGCTGTGGGAGAACACTTAACATTTATCCTAACAGTTTATTGAATTATGGCCAACTAGCACAAGGAAATTCCCCTTAACCAGTATACCACACTTTTGCAGCTGCACGTGCTCCACAGCTTAGCTAGAGTTGCTCTAACTTTAGCAATTACAGACAAAAGCCTTGAGCAGGATTTATTTTGGGAATTTAACATGACAAAATGGAGAGTGACACTTGCCGGCAGTAATTATAAATGCTTAGGATGAAATTGAGCACTTAAAACCACACCAYTCCTCTCTAAACAACAGGAGTGGGTATTTGCATGTATGAGAGATACATTGATGTTTATATGTATACAGTATGTACATATATGTGTGTGTGTGCAGATAGGCACACACTTCCCACTAGGTAGCAGCCAAGGGCTGGCCAACAAGCTCTATAGCTAAATAGGCTTTAAATTACCAAACCCATTTCCAAATGAAAGGACATCAGCCCCTGCTGGGCTGTCTCTCTTGGGTCGGCTCAAAGTTGCTTTGGTTTCTCTGCTTGAGGACATGCCGGGCAATGAGCAGCAGCCCTAACAGTTCCTGTGTGCTTAGGGAGGCAGCCTGAGTCACAGCTCGCCTGTGCTTTTTAGACTGACAGAAAATCTAACGGAAAACATGGGGAAAGCAGRGAATTCCCCTTCCATACAGATTGCTAACAGCCAGTGTTTCACTCACATGAATACTTAGTAAGCTCTACCAGATCTGCAGAACTTCTGAAGACCGTTAGCATTCTTCTGGCAGAAATCCTTTATGGAAATTGTGTTTCCAAGACCTCCTCCTAGGACCAGCATAGGGAGTTAAGGAAGTAAGCATTTCATGCACTGTTGGACAAGTGGCTTGTTTCTGGCCATGAACTGTAGTGTTCARTTTCTTTGAACATTTAATACAGTGCAATTTCTTTGTTATTGCACTGTATTAAACTAATGACAAAATTATATGATTATGTTTTCTTAATCTTTTTGGCAGATTCAATCACCAAAGCTGGACGAATACAATGGATTCTGGCCCAGGGACCCATTCACCCCGGCTTCAAAGCTCACAGAAACCATTGCTTCATGTTTCACCCAAGTCTTTACGTTTGAATATAGTGAGGGAAGAGTTGGAAATATTCATGCCGTTGAAGACTGTCCTGTCATATGTATGAACATAATGAGAGGAATTCTGAACATCATGCAGCTAACCCTGAAAAAGTCACAAAATGCATATGAAGTAAAAGAGGTTTGTTCTTTTTCCATTCTTTTATTGTTACTCTCATTTCACATTATATAAGAACATGGGAACCTACACTTCCCAGGCAGTTTTCATTTATCTGTTTATGCCTGTAATGAAGGCCTGATTCAAGTGAATAATTCATTGTGTTTAATCAATACTCACAGGATGGGATTGAAGGCATGTGTCAAACCAGATATGTTATCCAGGACAACAGCAAGAATAATTATGCCACCATATCCAAAAGCAAGGATTTATCCGACTGCCAGGATAAAGCAGTGAAGAACATAGGAATGGCTTATATCCGCCCTTGTCCTACCTGCCCCCTGGTATGACCAGCGCAAGTATAAGCTGCCACTCTCATCGTTGGCATAAGCAATTGTTGCATATACATCCACTGCACTGATGTTAATGAGGAATTTAACTCATCTGTGATTAACTGCTGACTGTTCCTATTCATAAGTGYGTTTCTCTGTACTTTTAGAAAGTCAGAAATATTAAAAGCACCATGATGTTCACCTACAAGATGAAGTATGATGACAGCGGGGCCTTGATGACATCTGCTGTGTCTGAACAGATGTATCAGATCGCTCCATTCAACGAAGCTGACGGTGTTGCTATCACAGAAGTAAGGTAGGATTAGTTACCGTGTGTGTCCGTAGGTGCAGCTGTAATTATCACAGCCAGGATGAGGTGAGTTAAACAACTGTCTTATTTCACTGCCACTGGAAGGCATTTTTTAAGTCCTAGGCTCTTTGGGGTTGGTTTCTTGGGTCAGGCGACTGATCTCTGGAACCAGGCTCTTTTGTAATGAGCAGACATGAGGTCAGTGCACGGTAGCAGCCAGTTTTCCTGAAGCCCATACTCTCTGGAGAAAACTGGGAGTGTTTTACAACAGTTTGGATCCAGGGCGTTGCATCTTCAGTCCAGAGGTGTTGGTGCTTCACCTGGGGCACCACAGGGCTGCAATCCCTACTCCCTGCTCTGGTGCTGTGTGGTGCACAGGGCTGGGCAGCAGAGCCAGCCTGCCTGGGCAGCAAAGCTGCATTTTCTGGTGAAACCCAGCCCTCCATCTGCCACAGAAAGGAAAAGCTGAGAAATTTAAACTTCAACCTACCATTAAAGTCATCCTGTCAGATATTTCTTTTATTTTAGAACTGGTAAATTTTTCCAATCTCTCAGTGACTTGGGCAAACTTTAGTGACATCTCCCACAATTCCCATATTATTTCCAGATAACTTGATTAAAAACAAACTTGAGAAGTACCTGATCCACCTGCAGTCAATGTAGCTATTCTGTTGGGCAATACTCAATGTGCTCCAACTTCAGCTTCATACACCCACCATTCACTCAGGTCAGTAAGACATTACTGATGCATTTCTTTCTTTCTCTTGAAGACAAAAATTAACTTTGGTTGACATTAAAGACACTGCCATAAGTGCACCAGATGCTCAGCTGCACAACCATGGGAATCTTCACTACCGTTTCTCAGGAGAACTACTCCAGATGCCAATCCATCTCATAAAGATCAAAAATCCAGAACTGCAGGTATTAGGTGCTCACTTTTCATACTCTTTCATTGTTTGTAAGGTTAGCAGATTATCAGAAAATAATTTTAGACATAATCTTTTTTCCCTATAGTTAGCAGAAATACTGCGAAAATTAGTTCAGTACAATGAAGAAGGATCCAGCAAAGAAGCTTCAACCAAATTCTTGCAGATGATTCAGCTTCTTCGTTCAGTGACCTTGGATCAAATTGAGTCTTTGTGGGAGCAATTTGCAAAAAAACCTCTTTACAGGTAACTGCATTTCTTTCCACCAGAATTTCTGATCAGAGAAACACTGGGCAAAGGAGATAACAMATCCTCCCCTTGTTGGCAGGCACTGGTTTCTGAGTGCAGTGTGTGCTGCTGGAGCTACTGACACATTCAAATTCCTTAAGCAAAAACTTCACCAGGAGGAGCTGAACACCTGGGAAGCAGCCGTGACACTCCCCCTTGCCTTCCATTTCGTTACACCCAATAAACAAACCCTAGAAATCGCGTCAGTGAGTACAAATTGTTCTTCATTCCTCTGCTTTCCAGTCATTCATTTTTAATGGTGAATTCCCAAGATTTTAAGTGGAAGATGAAGTGTATTTCCTTCTAACACTGTAAAATTCAGAGTATTAAGAAAAATTAGGATTGCATTTTAGAAAATGTTTCCTGATGCTTGTTACTAAAATGTTTTAATGTCTTTGTTATTGAACCTGTTAAAAAAAAACAGGATTTTTTTCAAAAATAGGAAAAATAAAATAAAATACAAATAAAATTAAATTTAAAATAAAATAAAATTTATTTAATTTAAATTAGATTTAAATTAAAACTAAATTAAATTTTAAAACATAATATCAAGCAATAATTAAAAGTACATATTTTATAATTGAAACAAAAATACTTTTCCTGTATCTAAAGGACTGATTTCACAGTTTGATTTCACTTCTAAAAATATGTAGGTAAAATCCGAAATAATTTTATCCGTTTATTTCAAGGGGATGCAAGGGAAATGTTCATTGTATTTCAACTGCAGTAAATAGGAACACTAAAGAATGCTACTTTTTTGCTTCTGCAGACTTTTCTGACATGTCCTCAAATCAAAAAGGCACCAATGCTTCGAATACTTGTTTACCTGGGATATGGTTGCATGGTAGATAAATACAGTGCTCAGGTTTCAGTTCTGCCTAATGAACTTCTTCAGGTAGGTTGTTCTCATTTCGTATTTTATAAGGAGTGAAGATTTTATAAGGAGTGAAGTTTAAAATAAGACCTCTAATTCAATTCTCACAGTGTTGGTAATTAGGTAACTAGTTGTTTAGATGCCTCGTTCTGGCTGTGATTCCCTGCAAAATTACAAAGACAGAATGAAATGGCAAGCTGATATTTTCTAAAAAATGTGGTCTTAGTTGTTCAGAATTTCAAAGGTAAAAGCCCTTGGGGATAGTGAGTTCTGTACACAAGCTGAAACAAAACTTATGTAACATTTAGGATTAAAGCCAGATAATTAGGATTCTTCTTCTTCTTGCTATTATAGATTATACCCAAAATCCATTACAGAGGCACTGAAGTGTGAATACAAGACAAGCTCTAGGTATATTATAGGTGAGAACTTCCAAAGCTTCATAGTTGCCTATCACCATCAGAAATGTTGGCATCATTGTCCTTGGATTATGACACTCCAGTCCCTTAGTCAGGAGGACCACAGCGCTGGGGTGGCCTGCTGGCATTAGAACAGGATTTAAATCTTCCCCAAAAGAATGAAATAAAGACAGTCCACCAGACAAGTAATTTGTCTTGTCAGAATGGCAAAGACCAAAGATAAATCAGATGTTAACATAAGAAGTGACTGTGCAGCTGAGGCAGGTCCTGCAGGCACTGTGGACCTGAGCCTGCCTGTAGGCTGGCAGGGTTCATGGAGTGGCACCAGGGCCGCCAAAGTAGCCCTTTGGGAACACCTGCATCAATCCAGTGCCACTCTCAAACTTGCAATAGATTCCCTTGGACAGGCATCTAACCAGGAACATCTCCAAAGTTTGGGCTCAGGTACAATGTAAAATCAGTTATAACACCATGTAAGGAAAAAAAAATTGCTCACATATTTCACATTTGGCATCTTGGTAATGATGGKGAGATTTTTCTTTGGAGAAAACTAGGAGAGCTTCCCTCAAGGTTTTGCAGCAGTTGTAATGTTTGCTATGGCAATGTGCTCTTCTATGTGGCATCATCAGATCATGATGTGATTAGCACATTTTCTGCTCTGTTTTCAGCCTCTCCATGATCTTGCTACTGAAGCTGTCAGCAAGGGCCATGTTGGAGATATGTCCTTGGCTCTGAAGGCCATGGGCAATGCAGGAATGCCAGCCAGTATCAAACGCATCCTGAAGTTTTTGCCAACCTTTTCGCCTGCTGCTGCTGCACTACCSAACAGAATTCATGCTGATGCTGTGTTGGCCTTGAGAAAAACTGCTAGAAAAGACCCTGCAAAAGTAATTGAAATTATTATTTAGGCAAATGTGTTAGCAGATGTGATTTGGCTTAGCTTTGTGATACAGTGTTAATAAAAACACGAGGTAATGTTAGTGACGTATTAGCAACCTGGGACAGATTCCTCTCTTGGTGACTTTCTTCTTGCCCAACTRCAAATTTCCTGACAACTCCTGTTTGCTCTAGTTGCTGCCATGTTGTGCCTGTGACTAATGGCTGTTTCTTCTGAGTCTGCTCACCGGACATCAAACAATATCTTTGTTTTCAGTGACAGCTCCTATGCTCACGTCTCAGCACAGTGTTTTGTTCTCCAGTCAGTGCAGATCAAAAATTGGCTGATTAGGAAGAATTTCTTACTAGGAAACTACAAGGCACTCACAGTCTCTATCTTCTTTCTCTAGGTAAGAGAAATCTTGCTCCAGACCTTTATGGACAGTTCACTTGCTCCTAATGTCCGAATGGTGGCCTGTGTTGTCCTCTTTGAGACTAAGCCTGCTCTTCCAACTGTCACAGCAATAGCCAGCTCGCTAGTAAAGGAGCCCAGCTTACAGGTAGCCAGTTTCACATATTCACACATGAAGGCTTTGGCAGTAGGCAGGATCCCACAGCTCTACAATTTGTAAGTAGAGGAAAACATAAAGTTTTCAGTAGCAAATATTTTTCTTATAATTTTTGAAGAACTTGGTTACAGTCGATTACCTTCATAWGCTTTTAACTCTGTATTACTTAGATCTGCTGCTTGCAACATCGCCATCAAGCTACTAAGCCCCAGACTTGATAGACTCAGCTATCGTTACAGCAAAGTCATTCATGTCGGCGGTTATTCCAGTAAGTACCAGACACCCTGTTGAGCTTCTTTGGCTCAGGGAGAAATGCCTCTACCATATKCCACAATTTTCATCCAAAATCCTACCATGGATGGTGGGTTTAGTGCATTATTGAAATGGAAAAAGCACAAGAATCTCCTAAAATGTAGAATGCCTTATACTCATTCAACTGTTTTTTGGTATCTACTGACGAAAAAGATATCTGATCTTTAATCACTGTGGTTAGATAGACTCTGCCCTAGAAATAAGCTCTCCTTTTGGGGTTGCAAATTTGAAGACCTGTGGGGCTGAATACTGGCAGAATGAAATGTCATCTAATACAGCATGAACATAATGTTAAACATAAACTAGTTATCTGGAAGACCCTAATGCAAATCTCTGCTGCATTTTATTCCTGTTATAGATGAATATAAAGTTGGTGCAATTTGGAGGGCCTATCTAATGAATAATCCTGGCACAATGTTTCCATCTGATATAGTCACAAAAGTAAGAGGATATTATGCAAATACCGCAATGGATATTGTTGAGGTAAATATTTCATTAAAATAATCATTCCAACTACCAATAATATCACTTATTAAGCCATTTGGACTGTGATGTAGCATTTAACTACATCCTTTGCAGTGAGGATTGGCGTGGGAGGGAAATATGAGTCTTGGTTATGATTTCACATGTATTTGGGCATCTTGACACATAGATTCAGTTACAAACATGATAGGCATAGATATGAAAATCTAGGAGAGCAAAGGAAAGATTAGGAAGCTGAACTTTCTTCTACTTACCTCAAGTCACGTGACATTTTGGACATTTTACATAAGTGCAGGTGATGAGCAGCTGCAATTACCCTTTGACGAGCAGTGCAGCCAGTGTAGCGTGCAGCTCCRTGTAACAGCATGCAGCTCAGCTCCTTGCACAGGCTTTATAGCCTCAAATTATCCCCACTGACTAATTCAAAGCCACCTCAGCACATCCTCACCTCTGCAGTCATAGCCCACAGTCATCTAACAAGTAGACATACCCTTATAAGCCTAATGGTTTCATAAAGTGTGTGTTTAGAGCAGCCTCTGTAAAAGTATTATTACATGCAAATATGTACTCCTCCATATTCCTGCTGAGCTTTCTTGTGCTTGCTCTGTGATGTCTAACTCTGTTTCCTACAGGTGGCTCTCCGCTCACAAGGTCTAAGCAACATTATTAGGAGACGTAATATTCCCTTTACTGAATATGACACATACAAGACTSTGAAAGAACTTGGTAAAACGGTATGTATACACTCATCTTTCTGATGTGTTAAAAATATGCCATTTACCAGTGCTGGTGTGACATTACCTACCSACCTAGCATCCCTTTGATATTTCGGTGGGAAAGGAATGGGTCACAGGAAGATGTGCTCACATTGCACTTACAGTATTCAGTGGATTCCAGCTTTGCATTCAGCCTGTCAGCACACCACACATGTATGCCCTCAGTGTATAGTACACAGGATGATGATGGTAGCAAAAATTAATGTTTTGTATTAAAATGCAGTAAAGATTGCTCTTCTCTTTTACAGAGAGGATTGGATAAGAGTTTTGCTCATGAGCTTTTTTTGTGGGTGTCTTCTACTACTTACTGCTGTAAAAAATTATCCTTCTCAGGGATAAGTCCCATAACTGACTGAGGTCAGTTTTGCACCATAAGGAAGGCTGKTTTAGTTCAGAGCTATGGGAAGTCTATTGATTTTCTGACTAAAGAACCATATAACATCCTTAGATTTGACCCAGTCTCTGTTAATGCAACATTATATTTTGAATAACATCTGCTGCTTCTCTTTCTCCTCTCTCTCTCTCTGTTTAATACTACAGCTTCTGGGGTGGAAAGAATTGCCTCCTGAAGACCCTCTGGTGTCTGCTTATGTGAAAATATTTGGCCAGGAGATTGCCTTTGTTGATGTTGGTAACGATGCCATTCAGCAGGCTGTGACGGTACTGCCAACCACTACTGTCTTTTTGGTGTGAGGTGCTGGATAATTCCACTGCTCTTTCTTTAATCCCGCCTATCTACCTACCCTATTTCTCTGCTTTCAGAGCCTAACCAGATCATCAAGCTGGCAGGCAGCGGTGACCAGAGCGATGCAGGCGGCCCGCCAAGGGCTCTTGGGGGAGCTGATGCTGCCGGGGCTGGTGGCCGAGCTGCGGCACGTGGTCCCCACAGCCATGGGCCTCCCGCTCGAGTTCGGCCTCCACGCCATCACCCTGGTCCGGGCCGTGGGCGCCGGTGAGCCGCGGAGCCCCGTCCTGCGGGTCTGCCTGGGAATAACCGGGGCCCAGTCCTCCTGCAGGAACTGACCCCCCAAAATCCTGACACATGCTCTTGTCATGTGGAATTCTGACTGTTCAGCTACATCCGAAGGGCTTGAGAAGTAATGAGTGTGTTTTGCCTGGAATGTATTTGTCCAACTCTGTTTTGGAGTAAGAAGTAATTGTGTAGAATATTTCAAAATGTAAAAGCGCTACTCAGGTGCTAACTACTATGTTTACTGGAAAAAAAGTCATCACCAGAAGTATTTACTAGTTTGTTCATATAAATCCTTTCTGTCTCTTGCAGTTAATATGCAGATGTCACCACCATTACCTGGCAATTTTAAACTATCTCAGTTGCTGGACACCAATATGGAACTTCATGCTGATATCAAGCCAAAGTAATGTCCATATACATTTCACATGCACACACATGCAGGCATACACATTCATTTATATTTGAAACAGATATGTGATAGTATGTTGTTACATAAAAGCTTTATTTGTCACGAATTTGGAGTGGCTGCGTTACCCCAGAGTAGTGAAGTTGGGTGTGAGCAACACAGCCATGTGCTCCTCACGGTCTTGTGAGCCTGGCAGTGGGCACTGCACCCTGCTTCAGTGCTCTGCCACTGCCCAAAAGACTCCCATTCATACTGTGTAGTGACTGCAGGTCCCGAGCTGTGAAGATGCATTTGCTTACACACAACAATGTTTTACAAGTTTGGGGTCATCTTGTCATGACAAGAGGGGAATTTCAGAGAGAAAAAGAAGATGCGTCTCTGGATTAGCAAAAACAATGGCATTAATTATAGTAACAATATTAATAATAATAACAAACTAGACACAGTCTAAAACTGGTAAGATTCTGGTTTTAGGTGGTCCCTAGGCAATGTTTCAGTGATAAAACAGTAAAAATGTTTGCTTTTTTCAGAGACACTTCAACTTGTTTTTGTCTCTTTACATGATTTTTCTCCTTTTCTATTCATAATGGTTCTTAAGATAAAAAGAACAGTATTAAAATGTAATTTTGCATTTCAAAGTGAGATATGTGTATGCTAATATGCAATTATTTCCACTCTTTCAGAATATATGTTCATGTGATTGCAACGATGGGGATTAATACACAGTACGTTCAGAGTGGTCTTGAATTTCAAGCAGAGTTCAGTGCCAACGCTACAATGAAATTTGATGCCAGGATAAACATGAAAGAAAAAAGCTTTAAGCTTGAAACCGCTCCCTGCCGTCAGGAGGTTGAGCTAGCAGCTGCAAGGTACAGAAGGATTTGTTGCATTTTGCATATTATATATAACTAATTGTCAATTTCTTGTTATAAAATCACAAACACACAACTTTTGTTAGGCCCTGCTATACTTTGACAGCCACATAATGATGCTTTCTTTTGTGCGTCAGCAAACAAATATATGTTTTTAATATAACTGAACCAATAAGTTCTGTGTGTCTGTAGTCATGAGCAGGACATGGAATCAGTTGATGTGGTAGTACTGCTTCGGTGGCTTCATGCTGATTAAAATACGGAAAAGCACAACACTGCCCATATCTATTCAGAATTAAAGACAGGATGGGTGAGCAAAATCAGATGTTACTCATATGCCTTTTTTTTAACCACTTATTGTCTCAACAGGAGTGAAGTTTATGCTATTTCAAGAAACATAGAAGTAAATTCAGAGAAGAGATCCCATATTCTCCCTGAAGGAGAAGTACCAAGTATCCCTGAGCAGCCATTTCAGTCAGCAGAAACGTYCTCCAGAGAGCAAAGTGAGAAGGTAAAGATGCCTTTGGGTAACGCTATGGCAAGTGGTTAGAGAACAGACAACTTCTCACAGAGGCTGAGCATCTATCACCCAGCAACTGGCTAAAAAATCACAAATATTGAACTTTGAGATTCAATAGGCACCTGGCGTATCCAAAAGCAGACTTAATATAAGTCCCTGTGGGTTCAAGCCACTTAATTCAAGGTCTGCTCACACATGTCATCCTATGTAAAGATGATTGCTATGATAGTGTTTCTTAATGTTATTTTTATTCCCAAATCTGGAGGGAAAGACCCTTTCTCTTACGTGATCTTTAGCTGCCAAGGCCTGCTGCTAACATGGGAGAAATATACATGAAATGAATAGGAGCAGGGCTAGTAGCTGAAAACTAGTTCAGAGAAGTAGTTCCTCCACAGAGCCCCTTCAGATTCTTGATGGGAAGTTTGTGAAAAACTTCTATGGGAAAGGCTGGGATGGAGAATTGTCCTCTTCTGCAAAGCAAAACCCCACTGCTTCCAGTGCTTGGGTCTCTATTTTTAAGGCAATGCTTCCTTATGTGGACAAAACTGTTCTTATTCTTGTCATTCTTACTTAATAGCAATTAAGGAAAGAATTTAGGAACAGCACCTTTTCTGGGGCAAAGTACTTTATTTACTTTTCTTTTTTGTTTGTTTGCAGCAAAAAAATAATCCTAGTGTGATATCAAAGGGATACCAGCAAAGCTCAGAAGAGAAACATCACCACAGTGCAGGAGGAAGATCTTACACACACACCTTCTGTTGCAAACTASATAGTTTGGGATGTTATGCTTGTCTCAGCCAAAAATCACGAGATTCTGCTTTCCTAAGAAACACGTACCTGCACAAATTCATTGGAGAACATGAAACCAAAATATTTTTGAAACCAGGTAATGAAAGCAAGCTTGTCTGTTAACAATTTCTATGAATGCTGCTCAAGAGCTGTAGCTCTGGAAAATAAGTATGTTGCTTCTAGTTATTGCAGATGCTGATATTGAAAAAATACAGCTGGAGATTCAGGCAGGATCCAGGGCAGCTTCCAAAATAATTGACGAGGTCAACTCGGAATCTGTGGAAAAGGATACACCGTCTCTATATGAGGACATTAAAGCTAAACTGAAGAAGATCCTAGGCATTGAAAAGGTGTTCAAGGTAAGAGCCTGGAGAAGGGGGAAAATTCCAACAAATGGAGCTTCAAGGGCTTGAAGTCCAGTGTGGGCACTGGCATGGGACAGGGCTGGTCAGAAACCTGACAGTGCCAGGCATGTTGGCCTGTGCCAGGCCTGGAGGGGACCCATGAGATGCCAAGTCCTCAGCACTGGGGTGGCTTTTGGCTGGCAGAAATGGCCTTAGCGAGTTCTGGTGCACCTTCTGCAGTGAATGAGGCAATGAAGGTGTGTTTCCCTGCGAGGCTGCACTGAACAGCTTGTCTGGCATCCAGAGAGATTTTACAAGGCAAGCTATAACTAACTCCATTACTCTTTGAACTGCTTTTGCAGGTTGCAAACAAAACATGGTCCCATAAGAAACAGATTCCTAAAAACAAGACTGCGGTTACAGACCCCCGGGCAGCTCCTTTCTCCAGTTCATCCTCTTCTTCCACTGCTTCCTCTCCTGATGGCAAAGAGCCCAGAAACGACCAGGAGAAAGATGCAGTAAAGCAATCTGGAAGGAAACGTGGCAGCAGCAGCAGTAGTAGCAGCAGCAAGAGCACCTCCAGCTCTGCTAACAGTGAAATCTGCAGCAGCAGCAGCAGCAGCAACAGCAGCAGCAGCAGCAGCAGCAGAGAGCATCACTCTGGAAACAAGCACTGCAGTGGGGATAGTGAATATTCCAACCCACAGGTAACTCACCCAGGCAAGACTTTAGTTAATATATTTCTTGGAGTGAATGTTTTTGTATGAGAGATCTGGAAAGTGTGCTTTAATAATTAACAACACAGTAGTTCTAGAACCCCAGACAGTTAGTACGTCCCTCCTGGTTATGATAAGACCCAAAAAGAAGTGTATATGTCCCCATGGGTCATGGACCAGAGAAAGAGGAAACAGACTGCGAGGTGTAGTTGTTTGTTGCAGCATGGATGAAGCACAGAGCTGTTTTCCATCCTTAACCTCCCTGATTCCCCAAAGCATTTCAGCTTGTGTCACATTTTAGAAAGTTTCATTTTAAAATGTTTTTAAGATAGGAATTTTTGTTTGCTCTGTTTTTGATACTGAAATTTTTAATGGAGTTGTCAAAAGTTAGTTGTTTGTCTTCTCTTGAAATTCTTCTGAACTGTTTATTTTCACAGGCCAATCTGGATATTTACCACTTTCAATTCAAGCCAATCGATGAACAGGTACATTTTCTGCTTATTGTGAGCAGGATCTACAACTGCCTTCAGTAGCTTTACTGCAATTAGAATTTAGATGGCTGAAAATAAAGCGTGAAAAATACTTCTACTGCAAATTCCAATGGTAAAGGCTTGCTTCAGGGTGATTTTTCTGTTATTTTAGGATTCAGAAAGGAAAGTCCTGAACACCAGCAGCAGTAGCAGCAGCAGCTCCTCCTCATCTTCATCTTCATCTTCATCTTCATCTTCATCTTCTAGTGATGAAGGCAACTCTACAGCCGTATCTAAGGTGAGTGTCGTCTTAATTTAAAGGAAGTAAAAACATTTACTTTGGATTTCCAGTTAATATAATCATACAATAACAGAAAATAAATGTGTTTATTTAGCATATTATCTATATTATATATAAAGAAAATTAAAAGCCCCTATGTAGAATTATTTTGCTCTTTTTACAAAGTTGTTATTGGACAACTTGAGAATTTTTTAGAATATGCATAATGCAGAATATATGTTTTAATGAAATTGGAATTTACTGCTGTACCCCCTGGAATATGTATTGCTCAGTAAACACCAGTACCTCAGTACCTCAATAAAACATGTACTTTGGTAAAACAGGTACCCTCTCTGCACTACACTAGTAGCTCCCATGTTATGTTTAAACAGTTTGCAGAAAAAAAAAMCCTTGTTCTACCATTTCCCATTTTCTTGTGTCTTGAATTCAACTCCCTCCTCAACCTTTTGCCACACTTATTGCTTCCCTGAGCTCCTCACAGAGCCAAGTTCCTGCCATGTGCACCTCCTTCCCTGCCTCTTCTCCCAGTTCCATCTAAATGGAACTTCTCCCTTCACCAGCTTCATGTTACCTAAATTACTTCTTTCAGTCTCCCATCACTTGGACACGGAAAGAGTTTTAAGTACTTAAAAATGACTTTTTAAACTAAACTTTCCCATATATATATATATTTTTTTCAATTTAAGAGTTCAATATAGCCATTTTAATGCTTTGTTTACTTACATGGCCTCTATTTTCTCTCTTCTGACTTAAGCCTAAATTCTTGGGTGATGTTAAGCCACCAGTATTGGCTGTAGTTCTTCGTGCCATCCAAAAAAATAAGCACCAGGAAGGATTCAAGCTTGTGCTCTACACAGATATACAGCCCACGAGCGCTAGGATACAGATGTTTGTTTCGAGCATCGCTGAATCAAGCAGATGGAAACTCTGTGCTGATGCCTCAACAATAAATCTCCACAAAGCACTGGTAAGATTCCAATTCAATCATCTCAAATTTAAATGAAAAATAATGGTCTTACTATGTTTTATAAGTATATATATATATTTTTTTCTTCTAATAGGGGTCTCTAAAATGGGGTCAAGATTGCCAGGAATATAAGATTACCACTAAGATTGCAACAGGGCAGTTTGCTTCTAATCCAGCTGTGCAGATGAAGCTCGAGTGGCCCAAAGTACCCTCAAGAATCCGGAGAGCTGCAAGATGGTGAGATTTTGCTTTAGTTTTTGATAACTCCATGTATGTCAATGCTCTACATAATTAGAGATTCAATTCTGCAATTTCTAGCAGAAAAAAAAAAATCTTCAATCAATATGATTTTATAAGATCACATTACATAGCTGTCTTCTTGTATATTCATTCTCTCAAACCTTAGTGCATTTCTTGCATTAAAACCTTTTGAAACAAAAGGGGATGTGGGGCTTCACATAATCTATTGATTATTAAATCTTTTTATTTTTAAATATTTCATTTTAAATCTTTATTTTTAAAAATATTAACCCTTTTAATTCAAATTGCCAAATTAAGAACCTGGTCTCCTGATGCCCCTCAGAGCAGAATCCTAGCCCTGGTTCTTTGAGGGAGCCAGTCTCACTCATAGGGGAACCTTAAATGAGTGATTTCTTGACCTAGGCACCTTACACCCAGTTTCTGAAGAAAATGATATAAATACTTCCCATAAGATAAACTGCACACTAAATAGCAACTGTTATGTGACACTGAGTGTAAGAAAACTACTCATTCACTGTATTCAGACATATATTTCCTCCCAAGGATATCACTGTTATAGATTGCTATCCAAGTCCAAACTTCTTCTTTTAATAATGTTTCCAAATACAGACACATACAAAAGCTTCAGTTCCATAAATGTTCAGGCAACATAAAAAGCTCCAGCTACATAAATGTGCAGGCAAAATTCACATATATGTTAAAAAGCCAAAGGTGACTTGGTTAACAAATTTCTACTGAAAAGGACAATTCTTATATGAGCTCTTATCTGCCAATTCAATACCCTGGGGCAAAGCCACAGACCTCATCCTTGCTCTGCCTTGAGACTGGGTCTTTTTAAAGGTTTATTTTCTGTATTTCTTTATTCGAGTCCTAACCTTGTAAGGTAGCCTGATGATACAAACCTGTCTACTCATCAACATTCTTGGTAAGCAAGGATCCTTACTGAAAGATACTAATTAACCTAATTTTTAGTTATTTGAATATATTTGTTGCCTAATTTTCAGCATTGAATGTTTTTAAAACAGGTTGGCTGTTCTTTCCTCCCCATGGCACGCTGCCATCCGGCCTCTTCATGACTGTTTTACTCATTAACACTGTTGTGATCTGCCTGTCCCTCTTCCCATACGCGTGAGACCAATCCCTCCTGCATGACACACCTCACAGAATGCACGTTGCTTGACGAGGGTTTCCAGTCTGAACAATTAGTAAATACAGTTTTCATATATGGATTGGTTAAATCACTCGCATCTTTTTCCAGGTTCTACACATTTGTTCCAGGAGCGGCCTATTTGCTTGGGTACTCCCAAAGGCAACAGCACAATCCCTCTCGACAGGCGACCATGGTTGTGGCTCTGACGTCTCCAAGAACCTGTGATGTGGTTCTCAAGATGCCTGAGGTAACTATTTCCATAATCTTTTATCCTGAGCCTGTAGTACTTACAAAATCAAAGGTTAACAGGCTTGGTTTAACACGTTTATTTTTTAAAATAATTTATTAAACTGCAAAGAAGCTCCCTCAGTGGCATCACAGTCACATCCTTGGATCTGTTATGAAAGTATCTTGTAACATGTATTTTTTCCCAAGTAGCATGCAAACATAACAAATAAGAACACTGTTACAACATAGCAATCTCAATTGATAATACATCAACAATAATTGATTAAAATACCACTCCTCCCCTAATTTTCAGGAAAACATTAGGTTTTGTTGTATCTTGGAAAGCAATAAAACCAATTTCTAGAGAGCCATGGTGGCCAAAAAGGTAGCTCCCAAAGGATAGGTAAGGGAAGGCTGTGCCTCTTGGGTTAGCAAACTGCTTGCACTGTAAGTCTGATGTGCAGCTTCTCAAAAAGCTGTGCTGGTAAAAATGAAATTTCATTTTAAATACTGTTATTCTATAGATATAAAACTGTAGAGCTCCTTTGTGCCGTAGATAGAGAACCTAATTTACATTTAGCTCTGATCTAGATCTCAGTTCTAACTTAGATTTCTGTCAGTGCATAGCACAGATCTCTTTGACTGTTAGAGGAAGAATGTGTGGAGGAAAACACCACACGATATTTTCCCTCTACAGTAATGTTTGTTTTCTGATTGATTTGCAGGTCACAATTTTTGACAGAGTCATAAGGCTTCCCCTACCATTCCCTTCAAGACCAAGTACACCCGCTTCAACACTGCTGTCCTCTGACTCAAACTTCTTTTCCAAAGCAGCATTTTCAGTCATTGAAAAATTTAAAGGTGAGCAATTAACTATACACCCAGGCATTTACTTTGTAGACATTGTAAATACGATTCTGACTTTTAGACAAAAAAACTTGGAATTATTTTGCGTTCACTTAAAAAATCAGTTGGACTTCAGATAGAAATAAACATGTTTGCAATGAAAATCTGTGAGGTTACAAAATGTAAAGAAAAGAAAAAATATATTGAAGATGAAATATTCAAATTGGAATTTCACTGACATTTATTGAAGACTTTAGTGATTGAGAAGTACATGATTCCCAGTGCATCTCTTTGAACTTCATTGTGAACATTGTTCCTGGGGAAAATATGCTATAAAATTTGTAACATGGATTTTCAAGTGATTTCAGTTTTGGGGTGCTCTATTTATTTGACTACTGCTGTTACACAGAAGCCAAAACAACTTCAAAAAAAACTACCCATTAATTTCACCTCCTGTACTTTATTTTGAAGAGATTATCATTTTGTTAATGCTCTATTAGAGATAACATGTTGCTTAGGTTGAATTTTAAATGAAAAAGCTTTGCATAATTGTGAGGTAAGAGACCATATTTGGACTCATAAATTTATCTCACACGATGATTGAAATGTGAACTGCTTGTTTTGTTGTTTGTGGACTGGCAAACTTTTGCTTCTGTATTGCTACAAACTGAATAATTCAATCTGAAGGAATTATTTAATTTTTATGTGGGAATAAGTAAGGCCAGAACACAGTCAAAAATGTAAAGTAGAATAATTGCTTATATGAAGTATAAAAAGTTTATTTGAATCAACTTTTTTCAGCTCGTTGTTCAGTTTCCCAAAATATGATCACAACCTTCAATGGAGTTGAATTTAACTATTCAATGCCTGCAAACTGCTACCATGTCTTGGCTCAGGACTGTAGTCCAGAACTGAAATTCCTGGTCATGATGAAGAGATCTGAAGAGTCTGCTGACCTTACAGCAATAAAAGTCAGACTTGCCAATCAGTAAGTAATGGCAAAAGTGTTATAAAGAGATGCCAAGCTGATGATGCTACAAATGTGAAGCCAGACTGCTTGAACAGATTGTTACCAGGGTGAGACTCATGCAAAACTACTGACGTCAATGGAAAGAGCTGTAGCAATGGCACTGGGGTTTGGGCCTTTGTTTGTCTTTGAAGAGTTCTTGGTTTTTGAAATAACATTCGAGGTTCGTAGGAACCTGAAGTCTTTACCACTTGAAAGTCTTGATTAATTTCTTAGCATTTAATCATTTCATTTTAGCTCTTAGTAATTAGGTAGACACATAAACTGTAAAGCCAAAAGGGACTGTTTTAATAAATCAGTATGAACGCCTATACTAAACTAGCAATTAGAATAATTAGCACCTGCACAGCAATCTCAGCAGAGGAGGTGAGAAGCGGACATAGCTAAAAAGGGAATTATTTCTCACACATTAGAGACACTCTCTTAGGTTATCCCTTGGTTGGTGCCTAACGTGCATAATGTTCTACTTGAAATTAATTTAAGACACACATTGTTTCATCTTGGAGCAATCACCTCTGCAATCATAGACTCTGCTATACACTATATAGTATGAACTACCATAAAGTGTATGGGACTGTGATTCTGTGATTATGCATAGCAGAATCATTGCAGGGAGTATTCCTCAAAGGGAATAAATAGGCTTTGATCTGCACATTTTCATTATAAGTAATTATTTAATTTTTTGAAATATTCTGTGCCTAACTGTGACATGTTAGAGAACAGAGAGAAATGTGCTCCCTGGACCTGTTCTGTGGCTAAGCAGAAGGATGTTCTTTTTTATAAAAAGTACCTTTTGTGATAAAGAGATTCCTTGTCACTCTATCATTTATGACCATTTCATACAACTGTACTGATTTTTTTTATGTGCTTGTGCTTCATGTTTCTTTTTAAAAGCAAATAATACTGCTCTCAAGAACATTTGCAAAATATCCAGGCTGTAAGAGACCGTAACTACAGTAGGGAATCCAGTTTTCCTTTGAAAYGTAAAGCACTCCCAGCTTATGTGAACATAAGAGCAGTTATAGTGTTTTGTACCAAGGATTTTTTTTCTGCTCTGCTACCTCCTCTCCCCAGCTGTGGCCACCAGCCAACACTGGGAGATGAGGAGAGACAGGGCAGTGTGTTTTATGAGCATGATACTCCATACGCTTTCCTGGGCTCCCTCTAGCTTCATCCCAAAGCGTGGCAGGAATTCAGGAACATGTTGTAGGATCAGTTTTACTAGGATTAGAAATTGTGAGTTAAGTAGCATGAAGGAGAAGCACTTGTTTATACTCATGCCCTTTCATTACAGTGAGATTGACATGTATGTTTCCAATGGACTCCTCCAGCTGAAGATAAATGGTGTTCAGACTCCAACAAATGTTCCATACACATCTAATTCTGGTAGGAAAACAACTTTATTTTTCATTTACTCTTTTCTGCTTTCTCGAAGAAGGAAAGAGTGTGATCCTGCAACACTCCCTCAAGTCAAAGTTCACCCTAATAGGAGAAAATTAGGTGATGTGAACATGGCTTCATGCTGGCTGCTATGGAGGGTGACAGGAAAGATAAGCAAAGGAAGAGAACATCAGTAGCAAAGAAAGAGATCATCATTTTCATTCATGCTCWGGTGTCTTGGGCTGTCCATGGAGTCTGTCACAGAACAGGCAACCAAGGCAACCAAGAACAAGGCAACTCCAGCCACTGCTACCTACTCACTGAGCTTCTGCTCCCCGCAGCATCGGATGGGGAATACATCTTCTCATTTTCCCCAGCTCTTTCAACATCTATCAGAGCCTACATTACTTTCCCATAAAATTATGAGGAGGTTCAGGTCAAACTTGGAATAGTTATTTCTTTTTCAAATAAATCTCATTCTGCTTTTCTGTTGCAGATGCAAGCCTGTTCATCAGCAGTGTAAAGAAAGGCTTGTCATTAAAAGCCCCTGACTATGGCATAGATCAACTATATTACGATGGACACACACTAGAGGTATTTCGAACCTATTTTTGATGCTTTTATTTTCACAACACAATGAACAATTAAATGCATCTTTCCTTTATTTTCACAAAGATTCAGGTTGCTTTCTGGATGGCTGGAAAAACATGTGGTATTTGTGGAAAGTATGATGGGGAGAAGGAAAGGGAATATCAAATGCCTAGTGGATATTTAGCTAAAGATCCAGTGAGTTTTGCTCAGTCTTGGATTGTCTCAGAAGACCCTTGTGCTGGAGGTACTAACATTTATTAATATCATTGCCTTTGATTGCATGACTCACATGAACAGCCATGAGATTGATATAGTCTCTTTATATTGACTGTAGCATAATTACCTATTTTTCACCACCTTTGTGAATAGTGTCCACTGGATAAAAAGTCTTTTTTTTTTTCCTGAAGCTGTTGGTTGACTGCAAAATGTGTTTCTGTTGCATTCTTATGTCAGTTTATTTTGCATTATGCCACTACCTGAAGTGTGTGTGTTTCAGATAAAATTACAAACATATAATTCCCTAAACAACACTAGGCTGGTATGGTTGAAATAGGGATGCCTAGGAGACACTACTGACCAGAAATGAAATTTCCCTCAGTCTAGGTGAAGTCAGGTGATCAAGGGTTTTCATGAGTAGCTTTTCAGATTTAGACACTGATGTCCTACCTATCTCCTTTTCTTACAACCTAAGTTACTGATGGAAACTCTCACTTCAACGAGCCCATATTTCACATATCTTCTGCCATTTTATATATTCATTGTTCTTACTTGTTGCTCATTTACAAACTGAGTACAGAAAACTTAGTTGAATTCTATAGATGCTTTAAAATACTTCATGTTTTACAGCTTGCAAGCTGCAGCGCAAGCTTGTGAAGATCGAGAAGCCCGCTGCGTTTGAAAAGAAGGCCTCAACATGCTACTCCGTGGAGCCGGTTCTGCAGTGCGTAGAAGGCTGCTCACCAACCCAAGTGATCCCGGTGCCTCTTGGCTTCCACTGCGTACCCGTCGGTGAGTCCGTGCAACGCGCATCCACGTGCAGCACAGCTGGAATATCTGAAATGGCTCCTGCTCCCATGGAGCTCCTTGCTCCTCATCCTCTGTGGGGTGGGATGGAGCCTGGCTGGGAGCGCGTATGATCTGCCTTAMGTTACGAGGCTTTCTGGGAATCTCTAGCATGGGACAAAATGGTCTAACCCAGGGCAATATGCCTCATTTTACCTGTCCCTGATCRAGAAAATGTCTGGGGAAGAAATATTTTAAAATATCTGCACTCCAAGAAATGTCTCATTCACTTGCAGCCATCATAACCAGTATTAGTACAGCCTAACCTGCATTTAACTTAATAAAAATGTGAACATTTCAGCAGCTGCACACACTAAAACTATAAGCATCGCCCTTGTCCATCTGTGTTGAGTGTAGCTGTTGTTTGCAGTGGGAAAACGTTGCAGGTTGGTTCATGACCCATTTTCACACAGCCCTGGGTTACACCATGGCACATGTGGCACACGCGTGAGCCCTCAAGGGTGCTGCTATCAGCATGGGCCCCTCTGTGCATGTCCGCAGCTGCACGCAATGATCTGCGGGCTCATTCCAGCCACAGTGGCTGTGTGACTGTACACCGTGCCCTGACTCGCGCTCTCCTGTCGCCCGCAGACTCCGCTCCGGGCGYGGAGGACGGCGCGAGGCTGGAGCAGGAGGCGGAGGACGTGGTGAGCGCGGCGGGCGCGCACACGGCCTGCTCCTGTGCCCGCCAGTCCTGCCCGCCCTGAGGCGACGCTCGCGGGACACCGAGGAGCGGGGACACGCGAGGAGCGGGGACACCCGCGGGCAGCGAGGCGGCTCCGAGGCCTCCCGTGGAACGTTCCCGCCGGCGAGAGCRGCTCGGAACGCGCCCGGGCTCTCACGAGGGCGCTGTCAGTCAATAAAGCGCGGCTCCCCACACGCCTCAGCGTGGCTCTGTCTGTGTCCGCCATCGCCGCCCCGCGGCGGGGCCCGCGGCGGGCGGAGCCGCGCGGGGAGGCGGTGCTGCGCGGCGGCGGAAGCGGCGGAAGCGGCCA